>NC_070530.1:4209331-4509997 GCF_025433545.1 Fusarium keratoplasticum | reverse complement strand
GGATACTCGCTTTACCTCCGACCTACGATGATTGGCACGCAGACAACCCTCGGCATTAGCCCTCCGGCATCTGCCAAGATCTTTGTCATCGCCTCTCCCGTTGGGCCATACTACCCGACCGGATTCAAGGCTATCTCTCTCGAGGCCACCAACTACGCCGTCAGGGCTTGGCCAGGCGGCGTTGGCGATAAGAAGCTCGGTGCAAACTATGCGCCGTGCGTCGTGCCACAGGCGGGCGCTGCTAGCCGGGGCCACCAGCAGAACCTATGGCTCTTTGGCGAGGAAGAATTCGTGACCGAGGTTGGCACGATGAACATGTTTGCTGCAATCCAGTCCAAGGAAGGAGTGAAAGAACTCATCACGGCACCCCTCGATGGCACCATTCTGGAGGGTGTCACGCGTGACTCGGTTCTGGCTCTCGCCCGTGAGAGGCTTGTGCCAGAGGGATGGACTGTATCGGAGCGAAAGTATACGATGAGCGAGTTGGACGAGGCGGCGCGGGAGGGAAGGTTAATCGAGGCCTTTGGTGCGGGTACGGCTGCCATTGTAAGCCCTATCCGCAGTATTTCGTGGAGAGGGAGGAAGATAAACTGTGGCCTGGCAGAAGGTGAAGAGTCGGGAGAGGTTGCCTTGAGGATGAAGCAGTGGATGGAGGCGATTCAGTATGGGGATGAGCAACATGAGTGGAGTTATATTCTAGATTAAGGCCGATGAAATATGTAGTTAAATGGCCCAGATTCTCCAGCATAACCATTGATGCACTGCTGCGAAATTATTGCTGTCTGTTCGGAACGTACACTCGTGTCTTGTCTAGGGGCTTTGACAGCCAAGGCATTCAGCTCTCACACCAGTATCTTAATGCGATACCACCTCAAGAAGGGTCGGATTCACCATTTTCTATTCTTTGAACGCACCAGGGATGTTTCTTTTCTTGTAATATAAATGTATTGTCGACTGTCTAAGCAAGTTGATAACAATCCTACACTTTCACCATCTACTAGCTAGGATCCCGGCTTACAGAGTGGGCAAATAGCTTGTAAATGGCCATCATGTCTTCCTCACCCCAACCGGCATAGTTGGCATCCCTATACAAGGAATCGCAGATTTGGATAAGCGGAGTCCGAACCCGTACCTCCTCGGCTGCAGACTTTATGAGCTGTGTGCTGTTATAGCAGTCCTTGATAGCCGCCTGAGGGGACCAGTCGTCCTTTAGCATCTTGGCGATCTTTATTCTAGAGTACGGGGAAGCGAGAGGGCAATTATCCAACACCTTGCCAAAAGCTTCCAAGTCAAGACCTTGAGCTCGCGCGAGGTTCATGGACTCGGCGAGCCCCGCAGTAACGGCGACCAGGAAAAGGTTGACGGCGTACTTGGCCTTCAGGCCCGATCCAACGGGACCGCAGTACACGGCGGCGCTGGTAAGGGGCTCGACAAGCGGCCTGACCTGATCGGCGATGGTCGCGTCGCCTGCCATCATGCCCACCAGCTGTCCCTGCTCAGCGGGGATCTTGCTTCCGCTTACGGGCATCTCGATGAAGTTGCCGCCTGCTTCGTGGACCTGTCGGGCGAGCTTGTGGCTGAACTCGACCGAGACTGAGCTGGTGTTTACGAGTGTCTTGCCACGGATCGCCTTGATGAAGTTGCTGTCGGCGTCGATCATGGACTGTATAGCTGGACCATCAAAGAGCATGGTGAAGATGACGTCGGATTGCTCCACCACGTGCGAAGGTGTCTTGCCGACTGTGGCCCCAGCCTCGATCAGAACGCGGTATTTGGAGTCGCTCCGGTTCCAGACCATGACGGAGAACTTGCGGCAGAGATTCAAGGCCATGGGCGTGCCCATCATGCCCAGCCCTAAAAACCCAACGTTCATGCTGACGGCTGTGCCTGGGGCTTGGACGGAGATGTAATGGATGATGTGCGAAGGGGACTGTGCAAGCTGGGTAGCATTGATCAGCTTCATCCACAGAAGGGTTGCGGTTTATCTAAGGCCAGGCCACATGCTACTAGAAGCTTCACCTGTACGCATAAAAGGGGCAGGCTAGCAACGAACGCCCTTGTGGCGGGGATCTGCTGCCCCTCTCCCCACAATATCCGTGTTGCTTACGCCCTTGTTTATTAGCTTGTGTCACTAGCACGGTAGACTTCGGCTCCGACAATATTCGCGCACTTGACTCCAGCATTGGCTAGGTGGCCGTCAAACGGAGGGCAGCACGACTGTATACTATAGGGCCACTGTGTTAGCATCGGGATTATGATGCTATGATGTGTTAAAAATGTGTTCTTTATGATCGTTGAAGCCCGGCCCTCGATGGGTTAACTGAGCCTGAAGATCGTATACTACAGACAAATTCGTTTATGTTATAGAACCTCTACATTGGAAGGGCTCTATCTATATCGTCCAAAATATCATCATACAGAGCCGGCGGGTATCAGGCCAATGGTTCGTTTAAAATCTCGCAACCAGTTCGGATTGTCAGCTGGTGTTTGGTTCCAAGGATCGTCGCTAGAATGCAGAAGCACCAGTCAGCGTCCCTCGCTCTGAAGCGAAACCAGGACATCTCATTATGCACTTACTTGTCAAACATGATCCACCTCGCCTGGTGTTGTAGCTCCTCGTCTGACGGAAAATGCCTAGTTGGGTTGTGAGGAGACAGTGTGCTCGACACGTACCCTGAAAGTTCTCTAGTGAGACGTCTGTAGCAATTGCTGTCGTCTTGAAAGTATGCAGCCAGGATTGGGCCAGCGCCATCATTCACAGGGCAAGGTATCGGATCTTGAAACGTCAGCGTGGTAGAGACAGAATCCCCCGTCAACGAGCCGAGCTCAGGAACTTGGATCATGCTCGCAAGCTCTGACACACTCCCTTCCCATCCCAGATTCGCGCGATTGCGGAAAGGAAGCAGCCACTCCGTAGATGCAAAGATAAGACTATCCAAGAAGCGTGAAAAGATGGCTGAAGGCTTTGGTGAGCATGACTCCATCGAGGCGACGATGTTGCTCGCTTCCAGTTGAAGCTCGACATGCCCAATCATGACACCCTCAGACCTCGATGTGTCAGCGAAACTCCGAAGCCGTGCTTCTGCGCTACAGTTTTCGAAAATGTCGTTTTTGCCATGGATCTTGAGCTGTGTGATACGGGTTTTCAAGGAGCTTTTTGTAGGACGGATGCGTGCCTTTTGGACCATCTCCGGCGATGACATCAGAAGGTCCCGAAGCCACGATGTCGGTGGCTCTCCCGGTTGCTTGGAAAGTATCTCTGAGCCTAGGATAATGCAGCAACTCTCGTACTGAAGGTCCTGAACTGAGGGCAAACCTCTGCCCCGGTTGGCATGATTCATCCAGTAGTCAAGCTCCGTCTTAATCAGCTCATACGCGCTGACTGGAGTCTCTACAGGCCCTTGCAGAGTCGTAAACGGCCACGGAGAGTTTCGTTCGTAGTATATCAGATCTTCAGCTAGTAGTTAGTAGGCAGAATGCTGGAGGCGCAAACATGAACGAGTGGATAACTTACACGGAGGTATAGAGTTCTCTACCATATCTAGCACATGATCGTCGAAGCCCCAGTCACCCTTCCAGTCAGCCATTGACTTTCCCTGCTTGAAATGGTCAGCTAGATGGTCGATCCGATCAGCCCACGTATCCATGACGAGCTCGCAGAAACCACATCGTGACCGCAGATCCTGCATCTCGCGTCTCCACTGCTTCATCGGGCACTCCATGAACGTGGCCTCGTGAACCAGCTTGAGGTGCTGCTGAAGATGATCCTTCCGGTAGAATACTCGCTCTTCAGGACAGCGTTTATAGCAGGTGGCGTAGTTATGCTTCATCACATGGTCATGGTCAGGGTCCAGCTGCCCACAGAATGCACACGCGATGTTGCCATCCACGTTCCGAAAGGTAGGCCCCTGGGGCGAGCAACCCCACTGCTCCAGCGATAAGTGCATGGAATTTTCGTGGCGTTGCCAGTTGTGCTTGGTTTTGAATGATTCGGTGCAGAACGTGCATTGGAAGGTGTAGCAGACGGCATTCAGAGGCTTTAAGCTGTCTATTTCGCACTGCGTCGCGGGATTCCGGCGTCGTCTTCGCTTGTTGAGCTTCCGGCGATCAAATCTTCCACATGGCGGCCCGGAATCGTCGGACCAGGCAGAGCCCAACGAGCTGCTGAGCTGCGAAGTAGCCGCGCTACTTGCGGACGAGTCGTCTTGCCATGAGCCCGCAACTACGGGAGCTGCGTCTTCTGGTGAATGGGACACGCCGTCGGTGCTGTTCAGGCCTAGTAGTCCAGACATGGCCCGGGCGATTGCATAAGCCGCAACCGGTTCATGCTCAGGAGGCGAGTTCTGCCAACGCTGGAGAGGGTTCATGTCTTGGAAGGGTAGCGTCTGCTCGCGTGGCTCAGGCGTACGGGATATGAACTCGGCTTGTGGTTGTCGAGGAAGAGGTGTCGGCGGTCGCATGGGCTGGGTTTTGCGCTGTCTGCGGGCGTTCCTGAACCAAGTGACGATCTGATGCCTGGCGAGGCCTGTCCGCGTCCGCATGAGCTCAATATCTGCCACTGTAGGATACGGCTGATGCTGGTGGTCTGCTAGCCAAGACTTGAGAATCCTGGTCGACCCGGAGGAAAACCGCGTCCCGATTTTTGGAGGTGGCTTCCATTCCGGCTCGGCAACCTTGGTGGTATCTGGTGGGCGATGATACCTTGCTGATCGTTCTAGAAGGTCGTCCTTTTCCGGGATGCCGAAGTGTTCGAGGCCAGCTATGTTGCCCAACATACAACCCGATGGCTGTTGCTGTGAGGTAGAAGGCCTTGGCTCTGCCCGAGCACAAGTGTCGTCAGTGCTTGGCGACGCGAAGAATGTCTCGTCAACCGCATTACAAGGATGAACATGGCTGGTTACGGAATCGATGTCAAAGGTCTCAACCCAATCGTCAAAACTCGAGATGTCCATCATGCATACCAAGAGAGACACTTCAAGAGGATGGAACGGATCCAGCCGTACGTGGAAGGCTCAGAATGAGTGTTGACAAGCAGGACTCCGGTTTCGGGGGAGAGAAGGTTAATCAAGTTTCACCCTCAGGCTAGGAAAGGGTAATTGATACCTCAGGCAGCACCTGCCGGAATCTCAGAGCGGGGGACTGGGCTTTGACCTGACTCACAGATAGGCCAGATTCCACATGATGGAATACACCTGCATCAGACAAACTTGTGATATCCCGCCGCCGACGCCCGTGCAAGTAACGCGTGAGCGCGGTATGAACGACGGCCGGCAATTGCTTTCCGATATCGGTGCTAGAATTGCCCACCCGCTGGAATTGCCATGCATTCCTGCCTCCGCAACTATTGTCATTTTCTCCTTTCCGGGATGAGGTATAGGACGACATGGACGGCTCAGCCCGGGCCCACTGCATCCCGGGCCCACTGCATCCCGGGCCCACCGCTTCCCGGGCCCGCTAATTTTCCGGGTCCACTCAGGTCCGCGGCCGATCGTAAGCCCTGAGGAGCCCAGCTAGAGTGGGTGAGTGAGTGCTCACTTGACACGACATGATCCTCTCATTGAGTTCACTATTGAATCACTAACACCATCATGTTTGAACCCAAAGGTGCATGCTATGACGGTTCCATTACAGAACTGAGTCATGCCAGTTCGTGGGACGTTTTGCTCCATCAGCACCCTATTTTCATTCATTCTATCCAATCTGCTGATGTTTCTAAAACCTGTGTCCAGTCGTGGAGGCCGATATCTCCAGACGGCGCAATATCCTGCTGCGGGATTGTCGGTTCTCTCGCATGTTGAGACAACTTGCCATAGTCCAGTAGCTTCCACACTTCCTGCGCATCCGGATGAGGTGCAAGACTTGTACACAATGATGGATTTATCATGGCACTTGTAGCTGTCGGGTCTGGGTTGAAGCTTGCGAGTGCTTGTGCCTAAAAAAGTCCCCGGTAGAGGACATGATCAGTATCGATCCTAAATACTCCAATGCGACGAAAATCAGATACAGGGCAACGGCGCTCACCATGCGCGGGTAATGCCGCCAGCGAACTGGGGCTTTTTGCAAAAACTCCAATGACAGCTTATAAGATTCTCGTGCAGATTCTTGAACAGATGGGTCCTCGTCAAGTTCAAAGATGCGGTGGATAACCCCAGCAACGACTGCACAGTATCCAATGGAACTCGCAAGGCAGAGACGCCTCTTTAGAAGAGAATGCAGCAAGAGAGTCAGGCTGGTTGCATTCTTGCGACTCCTCCGCAGTATGTCTTCAAGAAAACTTGGTGGTATCGGCGCTTTGACGGATTGTAGGCGATGGCGGAACAGAAAAGGGTGATGCAGGAGGCATTGGCAAAGGTAGTACAAAGCATGAGAGGACGCGAGTATGCCCAACTCGGAGCGGCTGCTATGCTCTTGCCCCATCTTCAGGCTCTCTAGTTCAAGAGCAAAGTCGAAATATGTGAGAGATGCCGGAGAGTACGACTCAAACATCAAAAGAGTGCTGTAGATGGACGCGAACTCGCTCTGAGAGTTCCAGGGAAGGTATGAGCCCGCAGGCACTGACCGTCGCAAGCTGTACCTCTGGATCCTTCCAAGGGTAGAGGCGATAAGACATAGAAATCCAGAGTTTCCCACTTTGCTCATGTCATCGAGCTGATCAACCAACCGCGCAAGCGTTGTACGGTCATTAGCGGGGGAACTACCTGCGGAGCCGACGGGATCTATAGGGAGACCTAGAATGCAGTCTGCGTCTTGGATAGTCGGCGTGCGCTCCGGACTGCAGGAGACGATTCTGTCGAGGAGGTATACGGACCAAAAAGTCCTCCGATGTTCCTCTTGCTGCCAAATGGGGAGGCTATGATCTGGTTCTGAGAGCAGGTCCAAGGCTTCGGCGAAACGGACAGCAAGGCCAATTTTGACCCATGCTTGTTTATACCGTCCCGCTGTTGTTTGGTCGCGAGCACTTGTCAGTATAGTTCAAGAGGCGTTGTAGAACCGAGTAGCTCCAAGACCGTGACGGAAGGATTTATGGAAGAGGGCCAATATCGCTAGGACTTACCACTAAAGTCAATCACCGAGAGCAAGTTGGTCGCTTGCACCGCATTCAAGTCCATGAAATCATCCTCTTGAAACATTCTATTGGAGATGTCCTTCCATGCAATAGAGGCATAGCAGTCGGCGGCCCGTGTCTGCTCTCCATTGAAAAACGGTTCATCTGAAAACTCTGAGGCTGTGGCAATTACAGCCAGAAGCAGCCATGTGGGCAGCGTGTTGTCGGTAAGCCGGCGACGGAAGCTTTCCTCGTGGAAATAGCAATAAGGTTGGCAATGGCAGAAAACAAAGTAGGTTTCAACAAGAGACTTGACAATTTCCGATTCTGGGAGGCTGTTGAAGGTACCTTGATCTTGAGAGGCCGGTGAAGTCGGGTTTGATAGGCCCGAAACTAGTCCACCCAGAAGTGGCTGGGATATATCTGAGTTGCCAATGGAAGAAGAGAGGGCACTTGGCAGCAGGAAGTTAGTAGCTTGACCAAAAGTAGGGGTTGAAGAGGTTGTTGTCACCCCGAATATTCAAGCATGTTTAGTTGTGACTCAATCGTGGCAATTCTGGCAGCCATGGTAGTGTCCTGACAGGAAAAATTAGCACTGCATGCATGATAAACAAGGATGCCATCCTAGATACCACATTGGCACCAGCAGGTGCTATTGGCCTCGGCGGTAGTTCGGCCTCGGGGTCTGATGCTTGTACTGAGGCGAGCCAACTGTCATCATAATGGCAGTCTTGTTGGAGCCGGGCACAAAAGGCGCAGATTGGTCGTTCACCAGAGCATCGCGTCTTCTTGCGTCTGAGAGTCGGTTCAGTATGCTGTTACTCTTGGCTCTCAAACGGCGTTGATGCATCAGGGTGAAGGGTCACGCAGACAGAAGGGAAACAAGATGCATACCTGCAGTTTTGGCACGCCTGACGGACACGCTTCAGCGGCCGATCTTCCATGTTAAATATTAGGCAATAGAGTACCAGGCTCGCTTTGAAGTCTCGATGTGGAGGGAGAGACCATTGATACGTAGTCAATTCATGACGAACAGCGATGCGGGGAGGCGATTTGTCTCTAAACGTTAGTTAGAAAACCTCGATTTGGTGAGGGGCCAGTACTCGATAAGTAATGCGGCATGGTTGAATAAAGGGGGTTTATCGTTTTATTGAATACTATTTTTGATCAGCACGACACTTGATGGCAAAATTCCTGCCTAAGCTTAGAAGATGGTAAATAACCTAGCAATAGTAACCAACACGTTATCTTTCTATTCGTAACGGTATAGCCCGATACTACACAAAGCAAGATATCCTTTCTTTATCAACCCTATTCGCTAGCTAGAATTCGAGTTGTCGGCGCAGCTCCAAGCAGCCGAACCTGTCGACGCGCGGTAGGAATTGATAATGCTAACAACCGATCCGTACGTGCCGCCGACCATGAGAAAAGTTCCAGCAAGTATCACAAGGCCGGTCCAAGAAGCCTTGAGAAGCCACTTGGCTGTCGGTGTCTGCTTGCCGACGGACCAATGATCAAAAATCCACATGAAGCCCATAAACTGAAACGACATGAGACTGCCAAAGAGAGATCCAATCAAGGAGGTAAGTGTGCCGAAGATGGGGATGGCGCTGGCAACAATGTATGCCGACAGGCTGATGGTGAACGTGCAACCAAGCCAAGTCATCCAATGTGTAGGAGTATTCGCAGCCAAATGTTTTGAGCCACGAAGAAAGCGAACGAGCATGTACTTTCCCGGGATCTACCTCGATATTAGCCGCATTTTTGACACATGCCACAGGATACTTGCATGAATGAAAAGGGTCGTCGAGACCAGCAGGCCTGGAAGAGAAATCGCATAGCACACCTTCTTCAAAGTCCCGCCAGCACTCCCCAGGGCAGGCGACGCAACGTATGACCCGCAATAGTAGTAGACCACACAACCGATAACGACGTAGATGACGGTTATAGCGGTTTGGCTGATAATCAGAGATCGAGCGTAGTGCCGGCTGTCCCGCATTTCCGCTGCTATAGAGAAGAAGGCCGGTATGCCTCCGTACGCATACACGAATCCAGACACGGCTGAGATCGCGTCGGTGAAGGAGGGGTTTTTGACCAGCTTAAAGTCGGAAACCCAAGGAGTATCTTTTGGTGCCGTAGCGGGTCTATCCTGGACTCCGACCGCAATGGTGACGGTTAAGACTGTGGCGAAGACTTTAATCGAGGGTTCATCTGCATGCAGGGCGGGAAACTAACCCGAAATCAAGATAGAGGCCAATCCAATCCACGCCAGCCAGCTCATCCGTCCGAGTGTCCGGATACTACCCAAGCCGAAAGGCACGATAGCGGCGGCAGTTACGAAGGCGGCAGTGCATGTTGCATGCGAAGACACAGCATTGAGGCCAATCGATATTCCGAGCATGCCAGACCCAGCAATAAAGATCCAGTCTGTTCAAAAGTTAGTATCAGACCTTGAAGGCTTGGAGAAACTCACAAATGCAAAAGATAACGCTGAAGACTTCATATCCGATTCGCCCAAAAATCAACTTGGCTGCATCGTCAAGGCCGTAAACCTCACGATGACGATGCTTAAATGTTCCGATGACATGAGCAGCCCATCCAGTCAGAACGGCGATAGCACACAAGCATATAACACCAGGGATCAGGCCTAACTGATCGAATGAAGCTGGAATGGCAAGAACTCCCAGACCAATCTGGGTCTTCATCATGAGTGCGATCGTACCGAGCCAACCCACCTAGGAAGGGTTAGTACAAGGAAACTTTGGGTCTTGAAGAGCTATGCACATTGCGGTAATCGGGCCCTCCCTCACCAATCTCGCCGAACACAGCATCGTGCTGGACTTGGGAGTCATCACAGACGATGCTCGGCTGAGACGGCACAGTCCGGAGGTCGTGTTGATGACCTGATTCGTGGAGAGGCTTTGACATTTTGCAAAAACCCCAAGAAGAGAATAAACAAGATCCAGCAGAACACACAGCAATATGCCAAGGCCTTTTAAGGGTTCAACAACACATCGGCCCAGGCGCCCTTAAATCCCTTGTTTGACGTGGACGAGCGTTGTCAATTGCTCCTTATCGCTCACCCCGGAACGTAGGGCGCGGGTACCGACTCCACTTACAAGAGTAGCGGTAAGTTACCAAGTAGCTAGTGGCATGTTCTAGAATTTGCCTCATAGCAGATCGAGACCGAGTTACGGCGAAGTGGTCCATATAATTTGCAGGCGGCGGAGAAGCTACAACCCACGAGGGTCTGTAATGTTAAATGGCATACAATACTGATCTGGTGTGGCGAATACCCTTCAAAGCAATTTTCCAGTGAGGGCACTCATCTCTTTGGCTGATATTTGGTAGCGAGGTAGAATCGTTCCCACCTTTTAATATTACAGACCCTCGAGGGTTGTACCTTGCCACGGCAAAGTATAATCTGAGATACTAGTCTATTAAAATTAGGCTCCCCCTTGATTTCTATTACTATCCTCTCCCGCGGCATGTTTATTTTTAGCTTATTTATAATAATTATAATTATAGGTTTTTATTATTAAAGTTAGTATGTTATAATTAATAAATTATATTTTTAAGGATCTTAATTATATCTAAAATTTAAACCTTTTTATTATATAATTTAAGTATTAATTTCTTTTAATCAAGTTAGTTATAAGGAAAAAAAAAACCTAGGTTAGCTAATTTATAATTATAATTAGTAATAAAAATAATATAAAGTATTATATTATATAACGTACATGATAAGCGAGTGGGACAGACAAGCGAGCGGGATAGCTAGGCTATGCACTAAAACTAGGATTTTTAAATAATTCTAGAAAATTCAAATCAAGCTAAGAAAAGCTAAAAATTAGGAGTTAGCTTAGTTATATAATATATTATCAACCCTGATTTTTATAGATTATTAGAAAAATACCCTATAGGGTAGTTTAGAAAAAGTATATTCGCACTGTATAAATAGCTATTTCTCTATAAAGGAGATTTTTTAAAAATCTATAAAAATTAGATATACTTTATTTATAAGTTAAATAGCTAGAAATACTCTTTATAAGTTTCTAGCTATTTTATTAAAGTTTTTATTAAAGTTTAAAAATCCTAGTTTTAGTGCACAGTCTAGCTGTCCCACTCGCTTGTCTGTCCCACTCGCTTATCATATACGTTATACTATAAATGCATAGCGAGCGTGACACTTACCTAAGCGGGACACTTTAGAAGGGGCCCCATAGGGACACGCCTAGGCGCGCCTCCACTCGCGAACGCGTAGGCGTGCAGATTATGTCAGCCCTCAATTTGGCTTAAACCCCACAGTCGCAGTTTCAGGGGCTCCGTCTGTTGCTGCCACTGCTGAACACAACTACAGTCTCCAGGAGCGGGCTTCCGCTATGGCCCAAGCAACATTTCCTGATGATGTGCTCCCGCCGGAGGGTACATACGATTCACGAGAGGCTCTACTCGCAGCTATCAACGAATGGGCAGCACCCAGAGGATACGCATTCATAACTGGGAGGTCTTCGCGATCAACTAGTGGAAGGCAGATTGTTACATACGCATGTGATCGGTGGTGTCGTCCACCTAGCGCCTCAAAAGATCGCCAGCGCAAGACTACTACACGAGGAACCAATTGTCGGTTCTCAATCATTGCGAAGGAATCCCTGGATAAGGCGACCTGGTCTTTAAGGCATCGTCCAGACAGCCGATTTTCCTTACACAACCACGAGCCAAGCTGGCACAAATCGGCTCATCCAGTCCATCGGCAGCTCTCTGATGCGGACAAGTCAACAGTCAGCCGCCTTACGAATGCCGGGGTAGCGCCAAAGGATATCAGGACTTATATCCGTCAGAACTCGAACACCATTGCAACCCAGCAAGATATCTATAATCGTATCGCAGATAGCAAACGAGAGCTGTGTGAGGGATAGAGCACTATACACGCCTTTGCTAACCAGCTGGATAAGGAAGGGTTCTGGAACCGGATGCAGCTTGATTCAGATGACCGAATCACGGCAGTGTTATTCGCCCATCCAGAGTCATTGGCATACCTCCAGGCTTATCCAGACCTACTTTTCCTGGACTGCACATACAAGACGAACAAATATGGGATGCCACTCCTTGATATGATTGGCGTTGATGCCTGCCAGCGATCCTTCTGCATCGCCTTTGCATTCCTTAGTGGCGAGACTGAGCAGGACTACCTATGGGCCTTGGACCGGCTCAGGTCCCTGTATGAACTCTGCAATACAAGGTTTCCATCTGTTATCTTAACAGACCGCGATAAGGCTTGTATGAACGCCGCAGAGATCTGCTTTCCATCTTCAATCTCGCTGCTATGCCTATGGCACGCGAACAAGGCAGTCCTCCGCTATTGCCAGCCGACATTCGTGCGCCACCAACAAGGATCGGAGGCCTATCAGCAGGGTCTGAGCGATTGGAGTGAGTTTTTTCAACCACTGGCACTCAATTATGAAGTCACCAGACGAAGAGGCCTTTGATCAGCGCGTACAAGAGCTTGAAAGGCGCTACCTACCGCAATACATTGAAGAGGTTGGCTATATCAAGGCCAATTGGCTCGATCCATACAAGGAAAAAGCTGGTGAAGGCTTGGGTTGATCAGCACCCTCATTTTGGTAATGTAGTTACCCTCGCGGGTTGAGGGTATCCATGGGCTCCTTAAGAGCCACCTCAAGAAATCTACGCTGGATCTCTTCGAGGCTTGGAGGGCTATGAAGCATGCGCTTCTTAATCAATTAGCCGAACTGCGATCCAACCAAGCGAGACAGCAAATGAGAATACCAATTGAGCTCTCTGGATCACTATATATAGTGCCATACGTGGCTGGGTATCTCACGAAGCTTTACGCAAAGTTGAAGAACAGCGGAAGCTGCTCTTGAAAGAAAACCTGCCTAGTTGCACCGGCGCATTCTCTCGATCTCACGGCCTCCCTTGCGCCCATACTCTCAAGGCTCTACAAGAACAAGGTCAAGCCCTTCGCCTAGAGCATTTTCACACGCATTGGCACCTCAATCGCCATGGTGTTCATCAGTTACTACTAGAGCCTCGGCATCGACCTGATCGAATAGCCGCCGGTTCGACTACTGGTAGACCGCAATCAAGCACCCAGAGAGAGCCAAGTGCATTCGAGGCAGTTCAGGCAACAGTACGGCCAAAGGCACAACCCAAATGCAGCAGATGCCACCAAGTAGGTCATAGAATGACTTCAAAGGCATGCCCTCAGCGATACGAGGAACTTTTGCAGTCGTCAGCATCGTCGGCGCAGGTAGGGGCAATGCCAGCGGCGTTGCCGTCGGCATTATCAGGGCAGGTACGACCAGTGCCGACGACATCTTCATCAGCACCATCTTTGCAGGCAGGGGGAAGCTCTAAGACCAATGTCTTCAGGGTCATCAGGGCAGGCAAGGCCAATCAGGGATAGTGCTAGCTGCATTGTTGTTAGTATCGACGACACAGACAGTACAGTGCCGGCAGCATCATCATCAGCACCGTCGGCTCAGGCAAGGATGGTGCCGGCACCTAGGTATGATGACCCGCGGGCTATCTATCAGAGATATGTTGCTGCTCGAGATGCCTGGTACAAGGCGCAGCCTCGTGGCAGTATTAAAACCAACCAGCAATATCGGAGGGCGCTAGGTCTACCTCTGCGGTATGACAAATCAAGCTATCAGTGGTGTCTCGATTGGAAGCAGATGGGCAAGCGCTGCGATACGCCAACTGGCTCTAGAGATTGGACTAAAGAGGAGATGATGGCCTACCTAGATTGGAGCAAAGCAGAAGATGACCGGGTCGAGGCTCAGGTAGCCACGGAGATGGAACGCATGCCTTTTTCTAGTAGAAGAGGTATGTGTGATATTTGGGAGGCGGCAGCGGCAGATGGCGAGGCCCAGCAGGCTATTTATTCAGGTAGATAATCAACTATTCCTCACCGTTCGGGATCATAGGATTTTAGTACTCAGTAGTAGTAGTAGAGTTTATAGGATTTTAAGAACTACCTCAGAACTCGGAATTACAGCTGTGCGGGGTTTAAGCCAAATTGAGGGCTGACATAATCTGCACGCCTACGCGTTCGCGAGTGGAGGCGCGCCTAGGCGTGTCCCTATGGGGCCCCACTTTAGAATTTCTTAGTCTTTATACCTTAGTTTAAAATTTGTTTAAAAAATTATTAAAAATTTAAGTTAAGCCTAAAATAGCTATAACTTTTGCAATTTACTTATTAGCTTATAATAAGTAAATAATAATTTTTCTAAATTTTTTAAAGTTTTAAAAAAAATACTAATTTACTTAATAAGTGAGCTGCACAGACAAGTGAGCTGTACACTTTGAAATTTCTTAGTAATTATACCTAAATTAAAAGGTACTTTAAAAAATTCTAAAAATTCTAATTTAAATTCTTATAAGCTAATAGTCTATAATAAGGTTTATTTAAATATTAGAATTATAAATATTATTTTTAAAGATTTTTAATAAAATTAATAAGTAAGTTATTTAAAAATACCTTATTCGCACTATTTTTTCTTAGTTTTTTATTTTTTAAAAATTAATAGATTTTTTTAAAAATTAATAGATTTTTTTAAAAATCTAAAAGAATTATAAGCTTATAACTTTTTAAGTTAAATTTATAAAAATACTCTTTTTAAGTATATAGCTATTTAATAGCAGCTTTTAGAAATCTAAGGTTTATTACTTTTACATATATAGGATAGCTATACAGCTCACTTGCCTGGTTAACTCACCTATTAAGTACGTTATATAGTTTTCTTTTTATTTAAATAATATAAAATATAATTTTTAAATTAATAGCTATTATATAGCTATTTTTAGAAATATTAAGATTTAGCTTTTAAGTATATAATATATATCATAGCTATAATATAAGCTAGGTAAGGAAACCTAGTAGAATAGCTTAATTAAGTAAGAGACTAAAAAGATAAAACTTTACTCTTATTAGCTTTAAGACTAAGTAAATAAAATATTAGTCTTACCTTAGACTAAACCCTAAGATTATTTTATTAGAGAAATAAAACATACTAGCTATAGCTAAACTTAAGATATAACTTTCTTTTAATAACTTTTTTAAAAAAGAGATCTTATATACTTTCTTATAGACTAAATACTATATAAAATAATAAGAGCAAATAATTAATTAATAGTAATAAAGATCTTCTTAAGAAAGGAAGCCTAAAGCTTCCTATTCCTAATCTAACTAATAAAAAAGATAATAATAATTAAAAACCGCGGCCTCTAATACTTTTCTATATATAAGAAATTGCCCAATAGCCCAAAACAGCTTAGTACTTATTCCTCCTAACTTATTATTAATTTTAAATTAGTATTATAAGTATATAAGATATATTTATTATACTTTCTTATATAAAAGCTACCTTAGTTATTAATATAACTTAGTTATATTTAATACCTTTATATTATAGCTTAATATATATAATAAGTAAGTTAGCTATATAAGTAAGTTAGCTGAAAATCCCTTACTTAATATTTTTTTAATTTAATTAATTAATTTTTAATTACTTAATATATTATTTATTAATTATAAGGCTAAAATATTTCTTACTTTTTAGGCTTATTATAGTGGAATTCCTTAGGAACCACGTGATAAGAAGGGCCAAGGAAATCCTAGGGAATTCCCTATAAGAACCCTTAGATCTCTTAGGTAAAATAATTATTAAATTTTAATCTTATTTTTTTTTCTTTTAGAAATCTATAACCTATTAAAGACCTAGAATTTCTAAAAGGCGTATTAAAAGATTAAGATTAAAAACCTTTATTATTTTTTCTCTTATAAATAATAGTAATTAATAACTTTATTACCTATTAATAAAAACCCTACTGCCTATAAGTAAATTAAACCTACTAAGAAGATATTTATATCTCATATATAAAATAAGAGACTATTTATAACTCTTTTTATAATTAATCGCCGAGAAACTTAAGGACTTTAAGTTACTATAAGCTATAAATACTCTTTATCTAAAAAACCTTACTAGCTAAGGGCTTATTATCTTATAAATTAAGTGGTAATAAATTAAATTAATTAAATAAAAGTTTTTTTTTTTTTTATAGATAAATTAACCTAAAAGTATCTATAAAAGCCTAATCTATTAGTAAACTAATTAATTCTAGATATAATTCTAAGTAAAGCTTAAGAGAGAACTTAAGAAATATAAATAACTCCTAGTTAACTTAGAATTTACTCCCCTGGGGTATTACTTATCCTCTAGGCTAAACTCCCTAAAAGTAAACCCCTAATATATATTATAAGAAACTAATAACTCCCTCGCGGATTAATTAGCATAGCTAATACTAATACCTAATAATCTAATTCTTATCTATTTTAATTAACTTACTAAAATCTACTTATTAGCTTAAGCCCTAAGATTAATAACTTATTTTAAGGAGGCTAGCTATTATAGGCACTTATTAGTCTTCTTATCTCTATTAAAAGGCCTATCTTAGCTTATATAACTAAATATACCCCTAGCTATTATGCCTAGAATTAAATAAAAACTATTAAAATCCACTAAGACTAATATTATAACCTAAATACTAATAACCTTTACTTTAGTAAGTAATTCTAATTAAGGCTACTCTAGCAGGGATATAAGAATACTAATAGCCTAATTAAGCTAATAAAATATAGCCTTATACTAGGCCTTAATAGCTAATATAAGTGATCTAGCAGGAAATAAGATACCTCTAGCCTAGTATAATAAGTAGATATCTATAAATAACCTAGAGAACTATAAGTATATAGAATCTAAACTGCCTAAATAGCTCTAAAGAGAATAAGGGTTAGTCCTAAATAATAAGGCTAATATATTATAATAGTTTACCTTAGCTCTATATATAATTAAACCTAATTAGCTTAAGGACCTTCTCTCTACGATTTAAGGACTATAGCGCCCTTAGGTTTAGTTTTATATAAAAAACATAAGGAAGTTCTAGCTAGTAAGTAGATATAATTAAACCTATAATAAATTTATAATTTAGGGTACTTATATAATATTTTAAAGCATAGAGTAATTTATTAATATATTAAACTACTACTACTTATAAAGCCTAAAGCATATAAAAGCCCTAGTATTAAATATCTTAACCCTCTTATAAGAGGCTACCTTAAAATAATATATTAATAATATTAATAATACTAAAAGGCATAGGCTTTAAGATATATAAAGCTTCTTAAGATAAAAAGAGCTTTTATAAAAATAATTTAAACCTAGACTTAAAGCTACCTTTTAAGTATTCTTAGATAAATATTTTACTATTAAAGATATCTAAAATAAGAGAGACTTTTAAAGCTAGGTAATTTCCTTAAAGAAAATAAGTAATAAAGCCAGGTACTTAGAAAAGTAATTAATAATCTAGGCATATATCTTACTTAATAATTATCTTAAAAAAAGCTTCTCTTAGCCCTAAGTAATAAACTCTTTTAATAATTAAATTAAAAATTATAAGTAAAAGATCCCTAATATATATATTTATATAATAATAAGAGATTAAAGTAAGTAAAAAAGTAAGCTTAATTAGAAACCCTAAGAATTAGCTTAAACCCCTTAATTTCTTAATATAGTAATTATTAATAGGGACCCCGGCTAAGGCCAGGGAGTAAAGTTACGCCTAGGGTCTAATGCCCCCTAGTTCTCTAGATAACTAGCTAGGCCTACTTAGCGCTAATCTTATAATAAAACCGCCTAAATTACCTTAATAAATCTAAGTAATAACTAATATAGCCTATCCTAGGCGCTAATCTTAATAGTATAGGCTTTTATTATTATTAAGGCTAGCTAAGAGAATACTAAAGAGAGATATTTCCTTACTAAGAAGTAATAAACCTCTCTATGCGCTATAATAAAAGGGAAAGAAGGGTTAATTTACCTAATTACCTTAGTCTAAGATAAGTCTAATTATAATACTATAAGTAAACCTAAGGAAGAAATAATTTATCTAGCTATAAAAGCTCCCTTAATTACTAATATCCTAGAAATTATTAATTTTATTCTTATTAAGTAAGAGGTAAACTTATTTATAGAAATTTACTTAAAACCTTTTATTATCCTTATAGTAAAATATATTCTAAAGTATATTATACCTAGGCTTAGCTAACCCGCTATATATTTATTTACTTAGATAAAAATAATAAATAGTCTAAATAAGATAATATAAAGAGAAATCTATATTAATATTAATACTAATGAATTAGTTATTACCTAGGAATTCTTATTATTTTTATTAAATTTATAGCTAGATCTTATTAAGACTATTACCTTATATAGTATAAGAAACTTATAAATAATAAAATAAATAGACTTTATAATATACTTCCTTAGAATTAGGGATAGAAAGCCTATTATAAGCAAAGTAAATACTAGGGCCTAGATTATAAATAAGTTAAATATAAGTTTTCTCCTTAGGTAGGAATTTAATATTTTATATAAGGTAGATATCCTAAATAGCGAAAAATAAATATAAGTTAAATTAAGTAAAAGGCTCTTAATATTAATAATACTAAGATACTTAATAAATCCCTGCACTTAATAAGTAAAAGCCTAGGCTAAAACCTAGATCTAGGCTTATAATAGCGCTTATATCTTAGTATAAATATATAAAGTAAGTAAAAAAAAAAACCTCTTTTTTAAACTAATTATAATAAGAGATATATTAGCTATAACCTAGACTATTAAAAGAGTTTTCTTTTATAATAGCTCCCTTAATATATAAGTTATTTAATAAGGCTAGAAACTTATTATTTTATGCCTAGTTAACCCTAAAAAATCCCTAGAGAAAGATTAATAGGCGCGCTTATTAACCGCCCACGGGGAAAATATATTAAAAAAATAAGCCTTTTCTAAATTAAACCTATAAATATAAATAAGTAAAACTATCTATATAAGTAATAATAACCTAGCATAAGATATAATAAAACTAGCCCTTAATTATAACTAATTAGTGCCCCCTAAAGAAAATAATACCCTAGAGAGGTAACTCTAATATATAGAGCTAGATCTAAGACTTAAGCTAAGGATCTCTTAATTAAAGAACCTATCTAAGATTATTATTAATCTAAGAGTTTAGATCTATAACTAAAGAAACCTAATTATCCATAAGATCTAAGACCTTTTAGTAAAATTCTTAAGCTTATAAAAAGATATTAATCTTATTATTATTAATAAAAGCTAATATATAAAGATCCTATTAATTAAGGACTAGCATTAATAAAAGCTAGAATTATATCTTTATTCCCTTAGCCTTAAGGTAAAAAATTTTTTTAATAAAATATTTAAGGCCCTTTATAACTAAGACTATATAAAGTTTTAATAAAAACTTATATTATTTATTAGCTTAATCTTTATAATTTAAAAAATAATAAATAAAAAAAAAAAAAAATTATAATAAACCTCTATGCCTTTAACTATATAACTATGATTAATATATACCTAATATCCTTATAAAATAATATAATTACTAAACTTAAGAGAAAATAATATATTAGCGCAATAAATACTTAGTCTTTTTTTTATTAATTTCTTATCTATGCTAAATATTAAGACTATTTTATTATTATAAGCTACTAAGGGCTAAAATAATCTAAGGTTACCTTAATAAGATTTAAGAATTCCTTAGCTTATATATAAAGATTTATAAATAATATACTTAGATTATATTATAACTATATTATTATATTTATTAATAATATTATTATCTTTTTAAATATATTAAAAGACTATATATAATACCTCTAAGCCCTCTTTATACTCTTCTAAGACTATAATATTACCTTATTTATAAATAAGTCCTTCTTAGCTTACTTATTTATATAATTATTAGGGTTTAAAGTTAATAGCCTTAGGCTATCTAATATAAATAAGAGGGTCTAAGCTCTATATAATATTAGCTTTCCTAGTAACCTCGCGGATTTAAAGACCTAGATCGGGATAGTAAGGTAGCTATATAGCTTAATCCCTAGATTCTTATAATAGATTAAACCCCTATAGAGATATAAAATAAAGCTATTATTAAAAAGATAGGAAATAAGTAACTTAAAAACTAGCTAAAAGTAAAAAGATTATATTTACTTAGCTACCTAAGAGGGATCTAAGGAGAAGAAAAGGGCATTTATTAATATAACTAAAGTACTAATATTTATTAGAGCCTTGTAGCACTTTAACCCTAATTAAGAGTTACTTATTATACTTAATGTATTTAAATATAAAATAAAGATAGTAATATTTTACTTAGACCTTTTATATATATAAGATAATAAGGAATATATCCTAGGAATAATAATTAGGCTAATATTATACCTAAGCTATGCCTTTTAGAGTATAGAAATATAATACTAGCTAATTAAGCTAGAAATAGCTTACCTTATCTAAGTATATTAGAAGCTTAAAATAATATTATTTTTTAGTAGGGTTAAAAGAATTTATATCCTTACTAATTATATAGCTATCTATGATATTATAAACTAACTTATAGTATTTTCCTTAAGTCTATGAGCTAATAATTAGCTTATCTAGGCCTCTTAGTACCTTAGCTAATACTTAATTACCATTTAGTATATCCCTAGAATTATTAATCTAATTAGGAATACCTTATTATATCTATTAAGAGCTAAGCTCTTATTAAATAAGGGCAAAGGGGAATTAAACTATAGATAGGATATAAAAGAATACTATAACTTAGTATATTATTATATTAAAGCCTTAATAAGCCTTATTATCTAAGAAGCTATTATTAAATAATATAGCTAGGGACTATAATAAAAAGGTATATTAAAGTAATTAAGAGATTAAAATAAATAAGATAAGCTCTTCTTTACTTATTAATATAGCTTATTTTACTTAATAGAGCATAATAAATAGCGCTGCCTTTATATATTAAACTAAGTTATAATAAAATTAATTAAGGATATATATTAATAGAAGTTTTATCTTAAAGTTAATATTATAAAAGAAAACCTAAGGAATTCTTTTATAATTAATTACCTTAAATAAAAAATTAAAAAAATAAAAAAGTAATATAATACTTATAAAAAAAATAAAATTAATAAATAAAAGCCACCTAGGGAACTTATACTTATTTAGTTATTAGTAATCTCTTTTTATATAATAGCTATAGATTTTATTACTAAAATGCCTAATATTCTTAATAAGAGCTAGCTATAGCTAAACTATAGGTTTAGTACTTTTAATACCTTCTTAATAATTACCTATAAGTTTAGCTAGATATCTCTTATTATACTAGGGAACTTAAGGTTTATAGCTAAATAATAAGCTCTCTCCCTAGTAAATAAACTAAGATAATATAACTAAGATATTCCTTAAAGTATTATATTTAATAAAGACTTAAAGTTTCTTAATAGCTTTTAGTAAACCTTATAGATAGCTATAAGAACTAAGCTCTAAATATTTATAGCTTAATACTTATAAGTAGATAGTATAATTAAATATTAAAATTAATTTATTAAGATTACTTTTTATTATTAAACTAATAATAACTTAATAACCTTATAAATAATAGCTATAATATTACTATAATTTATTATAAATAATATATATATAAAGGCGATCTAAATAATACTAAGTAAGCTTATTACTAGCTAGAAAATAAATAATAGCCTCTAATATCTAAGTAAGGTTATAGACTAGTTTAACTAAGCTGCCCTCTAAGATAATATATAGCTAGCTATTACCTTTATATAAGCTATAATAAAGAGGAATTATAATAAGAAATACCACCTCTTATCCTTTAAACTAGGCGACTAAGTATTTCTTAGGCTAAGAAGGGGATATAATATTATAAATAATAAAAAACCTAAGCTAAAGGAGTATTAGACTAGGCCCTATTACGTCATAGAGAGAGTTAATTAGCTCGCCTACTAGCTTAATATAGCAAATAACCTTACTATTTACCTAGTAATCTCTATTATATATCTATTACTAGCAAAGGCCCTAAATAAGTAGCTAGGCCTAATACTAATAAAAGAAAATACTAAGAAATAAAAAGATAATTATTAATACTTTAAAGTAAAATATATTATTAAATCCTAAAAGAAAAAATTTAAATAAGATAAACTAAGGATTAAATACCTAGTAATATAAAAAAGATACCTAAGTAATTATAATAATTAAATTAATAAAGAAACTATTAATACCCTTAAAGTAATAACTAAGTTTAAATAAAAAATTAAAGATATTTAAGTCTTAATTAATAAATTTAAAATATAAATTATAAAAACTACTAAGAAAAATAAAAAGCACTTTTTTATATTAGCTAGGTAGTACTTATTATAAGACTACCTAATAAAAAAACTAATAAAATAAGCTATATAAGAGATCTAAAAGAAAAAACTAAGCTACCCTTATAAGTAAGCTTAAAGAAGAATTCCCTAGGAATTCCCTAGGATTTCTAAGGTAATATATAAGTGATATTATAAGTCTAATAGCTTATTACTACCTAGGCATTAATAGCATATATTATAATAATAATAATAAAAAACTATGCCTAACCTAAAATATATTTTCTCTTCTTTTTCCTTTATCTTTTACCTACCTAGAAGGAATTATAACTAATTAACTATAACTTATTAAGTTATTCCCTGCCTATAATAATAGGCGATTTATTAGCTAGGATATAATATATTACTCCTTATTCTCTAATATTATTAAGAAGCCTAATTATAACCTTACTTATAAGAGATACCTTTAGGCTATTTAACTCTATAATTAAAAATCTTATATAATATCCTACTAAATATCTTATTATTTTAGCTACTAAGTTAATAACTACCTAGATATATATTGCATTTTCTAGAGGTAAGCTAAAATAAATAGCTATAACTTAGCTCTAGGCGTCTTAGCTCTATAGCAAGGCCTATACTTCTTATCTAGAAATATTAATTAGGACTACCTTAAATATATAATTAAAAACTAAGGCACCTATAGAGTTAAGGTCTATAAGTAATATAACTAAGAACCCCTATATACCCTAAGATATTAAAGAATTATAATTTATATCTTAGATATAAAATACCTCCGCGAGAATAACTCTCTTATATATAACTCTAATATATTTACTAAGAATTCTAAGAGCTTATCCCCTATCTCTAAAAAATAAACCCCTAAGGCAAATACTATTAATATACCTTAATAGCCCTAAGATAAAATAGGTAAGTTTATATCTACTTATACTAATAAAAGACTATAGGGAAACTATAAGCCTAAGGATAATAATATTACTAGTAATATAATAGGGCTCGCTAAGATAACTTATATCTTTTTTAAAGCTATAAATACGCTTACTTAACTAGAAGTCTCTAAAGAGACTATAGAGAAAGCCTAAATAAAACTCTATAGCCTAAGTAGTATTAAAAGCATTAAGTAATTCCTTAATTAAGTATATGCTAAATATAATAATATATAAGAGCTTAATAAGCTAGCTATGCCTATATTTAGGTCTAGACTTAAAAGTAATAATAAATTAAATTATATCTCTTATAACTTTAATAATATATTAATTTTATTTAATATTAGCTATAACTAAGATAAACCCTATAGTAATAAGAAAGGCTAAGATAATTCTTATAATAGCAATAAAAATAAAAATAATAATCTCTCTTAGCT
Source organism: Fusarium keratoplasticum (assembly GCF_025433545.1). NCBI lineage: Eukaryota > Fungi > Ascomycota > Sordariomycetes > Hypocreales > Nectriaceae > Fusarium > Fusarium keratoplasticum. The sequence goes on along the minus strand of NC_070530.1, from coordinate 4,486,300 downwards.
AATTAAGGTCTATATAGTAGCTAGTAAGGTTATTATTATTACCTAGAAGAGAAAGTTCCTAAGTAGCTATATAATCCTTAAGGAATACTTCTAAGCTAAGAGCAAATTATATTAATATTTCTAACTAATCTTTGCTAACTAGGCTATATTATTCCTTAATAAGACCTATATAACTAGCTTTAGTATTAGGCTTAAGTAAGTCTAAGAAAAATCTAAGAAAAACCTATCTCTATCTAATATAGCTTACCTACTAGAAATTAATAATAATTTTATGCTAACTATAGACCTTATTATCTATAAGCCGCTAACTATTAACCCCGCTATGCTATTATTTATCTAGGCTATCGCATAAGAGCCTATGTTTATTAACCTAGATACCGCCTTGCTATACTTCTAGAGGGCAGCTAGATAAGTAAGAGCCGCGGGCCACTAGATTACTAATACCACCGCTATTATAGCCTTATGCCCTAAGATTTAAAAATCCTATTATTTTACCTAAAGAATACTATAAGCTATTAAGGCATTATAAAATAGCTAATTCTAGTTCCCCTATACTAGAATTAATAATATTAAGGCAGCTTAGATCTTCTCCTTTAAAGAGCAGAAGTAATATATATAGTTATTATATAAGACTATAGCTGCACCTAGCAAGGAAAATAAGGGCAATAAAAATAAAAATAAAAATAAAAGAGAAGATAAAAGCAAAGCCTAAGGGGCAGATAATAATATAAATATATATATAAACCACGGGAAGTATAGCTTTCTACTAAATTAGGATGGGAAGCCTAAGGGCAATAATAGATAATATATATAATAATAATAAATATTAAGAGGTAAAAAGGGATAAACCTTAGCATATATAATCATAAGAGGAGATATAATAATTTCCTTTATTTTAATCTTTATAACTAGGTTACTAAATCATGCTTTACTAAGTAATATATAGGCACTAAGGATAATACTAATTATAATTAGAGGGAATTATAATAAAATTCCTTAGGAACTATATAATAAGAAAGGCTAAGGAATTCCTAGGGAATTCCCCGACTAAGAGACTTATTTTTCTTAAAGGAATTCCTAAGAAATTCCTAGGAAATTCCCCTAAGATTCCCTTAGGGAAATTTAGAGAGAGTCCTAGGGAATTCCCTATAAAAACCCTTAGATCTCTTAGGTAAAATAACTATTAAATTTTAACCTTATTTTTCTTTCTTTTAGAAATCTATGACTTATTAAAGACCTAGAATTTCTAAGAGGCGCATTAAAGGATTAAAATTAAAAGCCTTTATTATTTTTTCTCTTATACTTATTAAAATTAATTAAAACTTAGCTTTTAATAAGCTATAATAATTTATAAGGTTAATTATAATACTTTTATTAATTATTATAAAAAGATTTAATTTTAATATAATATTACTTAGAAATTATATTAGTTATTTAATTTAAAGAAATAAATTTTTATTTATTTTATTTTTAACTTAGATTTATAAGGATTTCCTATATAGCTTTATAATATTAAATAAATAACTAATTAATTACTTATTAATTATAATATATTATTAATTAATATATATTAGGCTTATAACTTTATTAAGTAATATATAAAGCTTAAAATATATTTCTTTTAAAAATATAATTACTAGAGAGCTAAGTATAAAAATCTAATTATTATTTATAATTAGTTTTAACTTATAATAAATATAATTATAAAGTATAATATTAAGTTAAGAGATATTTATAACTTTAATAAGATTAGCTTTTTTATAAATATAATTATAAATAAAATAATTATTATAAGCTTAAAAAGATATTTAAAGCTAAAATTAATATAGCTTAGAAATTAAAAATTAATTATAATAATATAAGTAATTAATATAAAAGGCTAATTAATCTTATTATTTATTATTAATATAAGCTAATATTACCTTATTAATTAATACTAAGAAAATAACCTCTTAAGTAATTAAGTTATTATAATAACTTAAAATAACTAAACTAATAATAATATTAATATTAAGTAACTTAAATATTTTAATTAATATATAATTAATTAATTAATTAGTTTTTATTATCTTTTAATTCTTAATAGTTATAAAAATTATTATTTTATTAAATTTTAGAAATATTATAAAAAAAAATTAAATTATTTAGTTTTATATATTACTTTATTTATCTTATTTATTTTAGCCTTATAATATTAAGTATTTTAATATATTAAAGTAAACTTATAATTAAGAAATAAAATATTTAATTAAATACTTTATAACTTATATTTTAAAAACTAAGTTCTTTTTAGTCTTTTATATAATATATAAGGTTATTATAATAAAGAAAAATATTAAAGTATTATTTAAAGGGGCTAAGCTTATTTTTCTTAACTTAGAAATTATAATTTTAAAGCTTAATATATAGCTATAGATATTAATATTAATTAAGGAAGCAATTAATTAATTAACCTCTTAGGCATTAAGGACCTTAAAGATTATACTTAAGGCTTAATCTTAGTCTAAATACCTTAAAAGATAAATTAAAAGGCATTAAAATAACTCCCTAGAGTTAATTCTTAAAGCCCTAAGGTCTCTTAAGAAAGGCATAAAAATAATTATATATTAAGTTACTTTATTAATTACTAAGAATAAAAACCTTTAAGAGATAAATAAAATACTTAATTAATATTAAAGGGCAAAAAAGACTTAGCTATAAAATAAAGGGGTAATAATAATAAAAGAAAAAAGGTAAATAATTAATTAAATAAATATTAATATATAAGTAATAACTAAATTATTAAAAAGTAATAATTAAAAAAGGTTAATTAAACTAAGTATTTAATATTATAATATTTATAATAAGCCTAGGTATAATATAAGGACTTATTAAATAATAATTAAAATATTTAAAGAAAAATATAATAAGTAGTTTTAATTAATTAAATAAGTTATAGTATTTTTATTATAATTTCTAAAAAAGAGATAAAGAAAAATAATATATTTAATTACTTAGCTTACTTACTTATTATATATATTGTTTAATTAAATAATATTTATAATTTTAATAAGATTAGCTTTTTTATAAATATAATTATAAGTAAAATAATTATTATAAGCTTAAAAAAATATATTTTCTTATATAAAAGCTATCTTAGTTATTAATATAACTTAATTATACTTAATACCTTTAAGTATATTATTAGATATAACTTATATCTTATTTAAAGTAATACTAATAATCCCTTATTAATATAAACCTAATATTATAAGTTTACCTCTTAAGAATCTTATAATTATTATAATATAAGTATTATACTTAGGTAATTATTATACCTATTATATATTTATATTATATAATATATATAATAAGTAAGTAAAATAATTAAGTAAGTAAAATAAAATACCTTATAGTATATATTATAATTATAACTTCTTAGGTTATATAAAGCTAGGTAGGCTAAATAGTTATATTATATTAAAGCTTACTAAAATTAAGATAATAATATTAATAGTAAAATATAAAAGATTCTTTTATATCCCCTAGCTAAAAGGGCCAGGGCATATAAACCTATTATTTTGCGAGCTTATATAAAGCCGCGTAATAGTATAAATCTTACCTAAATTTAATAATATTTTAAAAAACTTTATATAATTTAATTAAAGTCCTTATAAGCTAAAAATATAAAATAAGATATATTAAAAATCTTTAATAACTTAGTAATTTTCTTAGATTTTTAAAAAAGTTTATTAATAAGTTAATTAAAATTTCCTTATTTATATTATTTTCTTTAAGTTTTTTTTATTTAAATATTAATAAGATTTTTTAAAAATCTAGAAAAATTATACTTATATAACCTTTTTAGTTAAATTTATAAAAATACTCTTTTTAGACCTACAGCTATTTTATAGCTATTTTTAGAAATTTAAGATTTATGATTTTTAAATATATAGTTTACTATTTTACTTACTTATCTATTTCACTTACTTATTATATATATTATAATTAAATCTTATATTAGTAGTTTTTAAGCTCAGTCTAGGGTAGGCCTAATCCTTTTATTATTTAGTCCTAGAACTAGTATAAGCTAGGTTTAGTCTATTTAGTCCCTTTCTTAGTTAGGCCGTCTCTACCGGGCTTTCCCGCCTGGCCCATGCCATAGTCGTGACACTTTATTACCTCTTTTATATTTAACTAACTCTATAGAGTATAGCATACAATCAAATCTTTCTTTTCACGTCATGCCCCATTTTTCACGGACCGACCCGTGCCCACCGGCTCCAGCCGAGGGTACGGGGATTTTCCTCATTCCCAGGTGTCATTACCGAAATTTAGAGACCTGCCCCGGTCTATCTCAAGTTTGCATTAGCTTGGCAGTTAACGTCTCAGGGAATCCCTTCGATCTCCGACCGGTTACGATAATGATGCGGTAAGCCGGTTCTAATAAGGCTAGCCACAGTCACCTCAGGCCTGGGAAAAGTGACTCCTTGATTTAAGTGGCGATACCCCTCTCTCGCCGGCTGTTCTTACAAAATATACTTACTAACCTAGGCACCTCTTATTTTAGGACAAGCTATATATACTTCACATTAATAACCTTGCTACTCTGAATCTCAAGTCTTGATCTATTGCTGTAGCCATGCCTCGCCAACACTCCGACACCCTCACCGAGGCAGAAAAACAACTCCACGACCAAATCAACATTCTCCCCAAGCGACAGCTCATCTCCTGCTTGGGGATCGTATCCCTAGCCGCTCTGCTCTCTTTCATCGACCAAAATGGCATACCAATAGCTTTGCCCACCGTTGCTGCCGACCTCGATGCCCGGGACACCATATCCTGGGCTGGCACTTCCTCTCTCCTTGCCAATACTGCCTTCCAGATGCTATATGGCCGGTTGTCAGATATATTCGGCCGGAAGTCTATCTTCATCACGGCTCTACTACTTCTCGCTATCGCCCAGCTTGTTTGTGGCTTCAGCAGTGGCCCAGCTATGTTTTACGTTTTCCGCGGCCTGGCGGGCATCGGCATCGGCGGAATCACCAATCTTATCAATATTATCATCTCGGATGTGGTGACATTGGATCAAAGGGGCAAGTATCAAGGCATCATAGGGAGCATGGTTGGCCTGGGGAGCGTCATAGGACCCTTTCTTGCCGCAGCGTTCATCTCAAGGGCTACCTGGAGATGGTTCTTTTGGACGCTGGCGCCTATTGGCGTATTGACCGCATTGCTGGCGTACCTCTATCTGCCATCCAGGGTTCCTGAAACGACATTCAAGGAGGGTGTCAAGAAGATTGATTATTTGGGCACGTTGACCTTATCGACCGGCACAATCTTCCTACTCATTCCTATCTCGGGCGGCGGCGCCTACTTTCCTTGGGACTCACCCATGGTGATCTCTATGCTTGCCATAGGCCTTGTATCAATGTTTCTATTTGTGATTGTAGAGTGGAAGGTTGCCGACCTCCCAATGATTCCTGGTCTGTTGTAACCTCATCCTTCCGAAGAGACTTACTAACCAATGCACGCAGTAACTGTATACCGCAATCCTACCATCGTCCTGCTCCTGGCTCAGAGCTTCCTCCTTGGCTTTGTATATCAGTCCATGATATATTACATCCCTATCTACCTCCAGAACGCTCGCAGATTTACCCTGATCAAATCCGCCGCCGTCTTCGTTCCTCTGGTCGGCATCCAAGCAGTCATGTCCACTCTCTCAGGCCTTTGGATCACTCGGTTCAAACTCTACGCAGTCGTTATCCGTTTCGGCTTCGGCATATGGACCCTGTAAGTTACCCTGACGTGTCCGGTACCAGGATGTAACCGTTGACAATTAGATGTGCAGTGGTGCTGGGCTGGCTTTGCTTTATGACAGGCATATAAGTGCGGGTATAATAATCTTAGGCCTTCTCATCATCGGAGTTGGCGTGGGCTGCGTGTTTCAGCCGACCCTCGTTGCCATGCAGGCTCATTCTACCAAGGCTAGGCGGGCCATCATCATATCAAGTCGTAACTTTAATCGCTGCGCCGGCGGCGCATGTGGTCTCGCCGTTTCGGCGGCGGTCTTGCAAGCACGGCTTCGAGTAACGCTCCCGGCGGAGTACTCCTACTTGGCTGAGTCCACATACTCCTTGCCTGATCTCAAGGGCGGAATTCCACCGTCAGTGATGGATGCGTACATGGTAGGCAGTCATATGGTGTTCATCTTGCAAGTACCACTCATTGGGCTGTGCTTCTTGGGCTCCATGTTTATCAGGGACAGGGGTCTTGCCGCAAAAGATGAACGACCAGCAACCGACATGCTTGGTCACCGCGATGAATAAGTGGGCGAGGCAATACAGGCTCTGCCGAAGGAATTTGCGAGGTCTTGAGCCTTCAGGCGGGAGAGCTGGTTCTCAAGGGACAAAGGCTGCGACATAAGGCGGAAGATTCTACTGGAGGAATTTGACTTATAAAGCACCAGGACTTGAAGATGCGACCAAGATGGGACGAGCTGTGGCGCTTAAGTCAAGGAAAAGCTGGAGCTTGTGATCGGGTTAAACGCGAACATAGCTCTGAATGAATTCGTGCTTTGTAAACCACACGTTCATCCTAAACATGGTTGGGGGGGCGGTCGTCTGTTGCTCGATGCTGAGCCCCGGCTCGGTGAGTAACTGAGCTTGCCCCTGGTATTCCAGGTACTCGCCCCAGCACCACGCCCGCAAGACCCTCTGCTGGATCTAAGGAAGGTACAGAGAATCACTTAGTGGGGAAGAGGGGGCAGAGGCACGGGAAGCTCTACGAGTATGTGAAGGGCGAGGGCTGGCAGGGAGCCAGCAATAAGAAGGGAACAGGCGACAGACAAGATTGGGCGCTTAAATCAAACTGGATGGTGCTAGGAACTGGCGGCTTATGCGATAACCCCTGCTAGTTTTATGCACTACGGGGCAAACTAATAAAAATCCGAGTACTGCACTGGATCAATAAATTCCCAGCAACGTATTATGGAAGGGGATCATCGCTTGCACAGCATGGCATCCAGTTCTCCTGTAACCTTGGTGGTATCACCAAGTGCCGCGCAATGCTTGTATCTAAACCTTATGGCACGGAGACCGCAATTATTCGCCGCTTTGTCAGCCGGGTCAAGTAACCATTTCACCCATAGTCTATACGGACTCTAAAATGGCCCGTTACTTCCGTGATATGTCGTTCCTTGAAGAAGGTAAAGTGTTTAAATAGGAATAAGAGCTCTTTCTCTTCCTCAATGAAAAAGAAAAAAAACTCTAACAAAACACATCTTCTCGTCAAACACAAACTCGTCCATCTATCACAACAGTCTCATCGTCCCAAAAAGCTATGTCTGAATACAAGGCCCCTTCGCCCAACTAGATCGTTGATGGTGTCATTCGATACCCTGAATCTGGAATTCGGGTCGTCATCGCTGGCGGCGGCATCAGTGGTACCTTTGCGGCCCTTGAGTGCTGGAGAAAGGGGCATGAAGTTGTCGTGCTCGAAAAGACCAATGGTTCATCCCTAGGTATTAGAACCTGCTCCATCTTATGAAGCTCGCTAATCACTTAACAGGGGACATCGTTTGTCTTGGGCCCTCGTCAATGGTTACAATCCGCGACTATCCATCGATGCTGAAGGAATACAATGAGAAGCAGTATGACATTGGCGCATATTACTATGCAAAGGACGGCGAGCTTGTTTCAGGTCCCATTGGGATGGAGTGGAATCGCGAGGGCATTGCGGAACACGCTGCTCTCCCACTCCGGGTTGGAGGCTTCATATCTCGTGCAGACCTTTCCGATATGTTCTACGGCCAAGTCAAGAGACTCGGCATCGATATTCGCTTCGAAACGGGGGTGGCAAGCTACGAAGAGACCTCGGAGAACGCAACTGTCGTAACCCAGGGCGGGGAACGCATCATGGGAGATGTTGTCATCGCCGCCGATGGGCTCAGCACCAAGTCTCATGCTATGACGATTGGCCAGCCAACTCGTGCGGTTCCCAGCGGCTATGCCATTGTTCGGGGCATGTATCCGGTTTCTCTGATTCAGGACAACCCGATTATCAAGCAAGCCCTGCCCAAGGCGGGACAACACCCCTTCACGTGTTTGTACACTGGGTAAGTAAGAAATAGTGCGGAATGATTCGACCATTTGCTAATTTTCAACATAGACCTGGAATGCAATATGGTCATGACGCTGGCTCACAACAGAGTCAGTATAGGATGGATGCGACCGGTAAGCTCCCTGGCGATAAGAATTTGATGGACTCTACTCTGACATGACAGGATGATGGGTCGGCTGATGAGAATTGGTCAACTACCATTTCCAGAGAGGAAATCGCTGCCAAGATGGACGCTGACTGGGATCCCTTGGATTTGGAATGCATGAAGAATGTACCTGAGGGAACGCTCATCGATTGGAAACTGTGCTGGAGGAACCCGCAGCCCTGCTGGTCCTCTAAGCAAGGCCGCATCATCCAGATTGGCGATGCCTCCCACAGCTTCATCCCCTCGTCCGGCAATGGTGCTGTCATGGCTATCGAAGACGGCCTTTCTCTGGCCGAATGTCTGAGACTGGGACGCAAGGAGGGTATCTCCAAGGCGGTCAAGGCTCACGAAAAGCTCCGGTAAGTCATAGTAGCCATTTGGACAGGATATCCACTGACTGGGATAGCTATCAACGCGTTGCCTTGATGCAACGTGTCGGATTTGTCAACGGGCGATTCGTCCATCGGGACATGAGAGATGTCAATAAGGAGGAAAGAGCCCCATTTTGGACTGGCAAGTGGCTCTGGGCGCACAACCCTGAGCATTATGCTCGTGCAAACTTCCGTGGCGTCGTCAATGCCATTGAGTCGGGTGCCGAGTGGACAAACACCAATCTGCCGCCCGGGCATAAGTTCGAAACCTGGACCATGGACGACGAAGTCAAGAAGGACAAGGCTGGTATTCACTATGACAGCCTGAAGTACAACGGAGACTGGGAGGCAATTTAACTGTGACGGCCTGCTATATCGCCGAGGCCTGGCGCATGCTCGCTACATCGTCCTCACAAAGGTCTTGCCGGTGAGCCTGAGCTTTCGTCACGTCAGAGTTTGGCAACCTGCCCTCGGCTAGAACTTTGCCAGGTTCTATCAGTACTCCCGATAGAATCTTTGTAGTTTTGCCCGTTTTGTTCTTGAATTAAAGCCAACACTTATGCAACCAAGTCAATTATGCAGGTAAATGCACATCTCCAAACAAAGCATGTTTCATAAGATATATAGCACACGACAATGCCCCCAAGCCCCTTATGCAGCAGGTCCATGGTCAAGCTAGATGCGTAGTGTTGAACAGCCGATTGCCCGTGTCCGTACCTTTGGTGTGTGAATTCGTTCTCGGAGAATTAGACCGTGGCTAGACTAGTACCGGATCTGGTGGTCTCGGGGTGATAGGGGCGGGCATCAAGGGCAGACTAGGGCTTGAAAATAATCTTGTGCACCTTGGCCTGCTCGAAGTCGTCGTAACCAATCACAGCCTCAGAAAGTGGCAGGACATTCCCAAGCATGAATCTAGAGTCGTCAGCCCAGAAACTCAAATCTTGGGGGAGCAGAATAGCGATCCCGCTTTAGGGTGGGCGTGGTAGAAACCATGACTTACGCTAGAAGATGGTGCTTCTTCTCGAGAAGCGTGAGCGCCTCCGGGAAAATGCTGCGTACGGGACAGCGCCCCATCTGGAGACGAACGTTCTTACTGCTCGGAAATCAACATTCGAGCTCAGGCAGTCACATAATGCATACATACTTGTACGCTTCATTGCCCGTCCATGGTATCTGGTAATAATAGAGTCAGACCGTGTGCTCTCTTCGACTTCCAGAGCATTGGATACAAACCTCGGCATTATGCACACCTATGCTGCTTATGATGCCGAAAGGGCGGATGAGATCAAAAGCAGTCCGCAAGGCGGGGGACAGGCCAACAACCTCGATGGCTACGTCAGCCCCACGACCCTCGGTGGCCTCCTTGACTCGAGCATGCATGCCTTCCTTGTCTGTTAAAAAGTTCAAGGGCTTTGCGCCCAGTCTCTGGGCCTGCTCAAGCCGACTGCTCACGCTGTCTATCGCAAACAGGTGGCGTGGTCGGTAATGAGCTGCGGCGGCAATGGCACATAGCCCAACAGGTCCGCATCCGATTACTAGAACCGTCAACTCGTGGAAGTCCGGAGTAGGAAGCATATCGATGGCGCTTCTTACTCCGAAATAACCGGTAGGAAAAATATCAGCCATCAGAACTAGGGCCTGTTCGGGAACAGTAGAAGGAGCTTTTACGACTGTCCCGTCCGCGTGAGGGACTCGGACAAACTCAGCCTGCCCCCCATCCAGACTAGCTGAGCCGAAAAGCTGACTTTCTTTGCAGCGAGATGTTGCATGGTTCTGGCAGTAGTAGCACTTTCCGCTGGGGAGAGTCGGTCAGCCGGATAAAGAATTGAGTAGCAACGTGAACCACTTACCAAGAGACGGTGAAAGGCACGACAACTTGATCACCAACTTGCACAGACTTGACAGTTGGGCCAACTTCGACGACTGTACCGGTGAACTCGTGCCCCATGATGAAGCCAGTGCCCGACTTCTGATGTCCACGGTAGACGTGCAGCTCCCTGCAGTGGCGAGGTCAGACAAGCCGTCGGACTGTTGACAAGAAATGCCACTCACGAGCCGCATAGCGCGGTGGCACCGACTTTGATGATGACGTCCTGATCATGCTCGACTATAATGCATCAACATGAGAGTAAAAAAGAGAGATGCTCTTGATTGGGGATACCATACGCTGGGGAACTGGACGGTCCTGCAGAGAAACCTTGAAAGGACCGTCAAAGACGACGGCCTTCATAGTTCGTTTTTGCTGACCCATAGTGATATTTTGATCCGTTGACTAGATCAGCAGTGGCTATCGGGATACAATGGTCGATGGCATTTGACAGAATCCGAAAAGAAGGATGAAGCTGAAAGAGGTATATAAATAGTTGAATCACGTACGGGCCTCGAAGAAAACGCCGAGGTAATATGAGGGCATGGCCGTTGGGATACTAAGTGGACGATTTGTTTTCTGAATAGCATGCTCAGATGCCTGCCAGGCACACTACCCAATCTCACAAGCCATGCAAGGCTTGTCAGCGCTGAAGTCCAGCCATTGATCGGCTCTAGCTGCTCTAGGTAAGCCGCGGAGATTGATGATGCACCCACCCCAATCTTGGCCATGGCCCCCCTGTCCGTGCTGTGCCGTGCCCACTCACGGCAGCCTCCAGGTTCCCCGCCTAGTCAAGTACACAGTACTCTCGCCTGTTGCTACAGCCCAATAGTTTTTGTCCAGAACCCAAGTGCTCTGTACTTGTAGCTTCCCCGTCTTGACCCGTTCGCGCAGTCTCGGAAGCGGAGAAATGGCTTTCAATCTGCCTGTCTGGTCGGCATACAAGTAGCTCTGGTGAACCTTGGGTTACTGTTTTTAAGACCTTGACCTCGGTCAAAATCTGCCTACTGAAAACCATGGTCGCCAGCGGATTACGGTATGGCACTATCGGACGAGAACGCGAATGCTAGCAGCCTGCAGGCCACCGAGACAAACCAGACAGCCGGCGAGGGATCTACCAAGGCTACCGGCCGGTCTCCTAACCCTCGACCTGCCACCTTCCTACGCCCCCAAGTACAGTCGCTAAGGCCGATCCGACGGCGGGCTCCTCGAGCCTGTCTTGCCTGCAGGACCCGGAAGGTTAGGTGTGATGTGACCCAGCAGTACCCGTGCGGGAATTGCCAATGGAGTTGCAATGACTGTGTTATCTATAGTCGCCGCGCGGACATGTGAGTGAGCTATGCCTCCAGAGACCCTCCCATTGTGTCTCCCCACCACCTCACTAACCACCCGATAGGCGAGAGAATTCGAAACGCGCTCGACAGGAGCGACGGCAGCAGAGGGCTAGTCGTGCTTCCACAAGCCCTGCGCAATCACAAGCTGGATCGGCCGAATCCGAGCTGCCTCAAGCCTCGAGCGATGCCTATAAATCCTCGGGTCAGAATAGCGTTTCAACTCAGGCAAACCTAGAACCATGTCTTTTCCAGACCGACTTGGAAACGTCTCAATCTCAACTCGAAGTCCTGATGCTGGAACCGGATGCGTCTTCCTTACCGCTCGACCCGACTGATACGTTACCACTATCATCCACCTCTCTCTCCCAAGCAACTAGCGAACCCCCACAAGTCCAAGCTGCCTCCGATATTCAATCGTTATGGTATCAATCCCTGCCGCGATTCATCAAGCCTCCAACACCCATCATAGCACCTGACGATCTAGTCTTCCTGCGGTCGAAAGGGGCTCTAACAATTCCTGATACCGACCAACAAGACGCATTAATCCGGGCTTATCTTGAACACGTGCATCCACTGCTGCCGCTCATCAACGTGGAGGACTTTATCCAATCCATTACTGAGGGAAACGACACGCAATCACAAGCCAGCTTGCTCTTCTTCCAAGCTATCATGTTTGCTGGTTCCGCATACGTCGAGTTGAGTGTCCTCAAGAAGGCAGGCTTCAAGTCACGAAAGGAGGCACTCAAGGCCTTTTATCATAGAGCCCGGGTATGTGAACTGAAAAAGAGAACTTCCAGCCCAAATGCTGACGAGACTGCCAGATACTCTACGATTTCGATATCGAGTCAGACGGCCTCGCTATCATTCCATCGCTCCTACTCATGACGTTCTGGTGCGGCGGCGCTGATGGCAACAAGAATACGTGGTACTGGATGGATATCGCCGTGTCACAGGTTTTTAGACATTCCCTGAACGTGGACCCCGAACTTGGCAAATCTACCATGCCACCTGGTGTCCTGAAGCTCCGTCGCCGCATCTGGTGGTCGTGTTTCATCCGGGATAGATTGACCTCGTTTGGCATGAAACGAACCCCCAGGATACGGGACGAGTATTTCAATGTCCCGATGCTTGAAATCTCAGACTTTAGATCCGAGGACTCGCTTGGTAAGAACATGGCGCGACTCCAAAGGGTGTGTTCCTACTTTGGCAATGAAAACAGGCGGACGACTCTGGCAAGGCTCTGTATTGCGCAGGCCAGCCTTTGCAGATGCTTGAGATACACCGGTGCAGCTCCCTTGCCCCAACAGCCTGACGGCTTCACGACGCTATCCTCGATAGATCCCACGCTTCCATTGGATGACCGATCCTTTGCTGCATGTCAACGGGACCTTTTGGAGTGGTACGACACGCTATGCCACGGCGACAAGTACCAGCCCATCTTGGCTGGTGACATCCACGCCGATGGAAGTGCCAACATGGAGTTGAATCGCGCAGTGCTGCACATGGTCTACCATGCTGGAGTTCTTGACCTCCACCGGTCAAGAATCTACAATGCAGGAGTAACCCCCTGCGAGATGGAGCTATCCAAGACATTTGTCCAGCACTCGGCCAAGCGCATTTCGAAAATAACCAGCAACATCCAAGATCTTGGTCTCGATCGCTTTCTCCCCATGACGGTGTTGAGCACAACCATCTCGGCCATCTCAGTCCACCTGAAGGAGATCCGAGGCGAGTTTGTAGCGGATATCTTGAATGCCAACGAGAACTACCAGCGCTGCCTCCGAGTCATTGAATCCGTCAAGGAGATATACTGCGCTGCCGACTTCGCCCAGGTTGCCACCGAGTTCTCCGTCTTGGGCTTAGACCAGAATGACCGAAGCTCTAATCCTGTCGCCTCGTGGGACTTCGGCCAGGCTTCGGCATGGGATGGCACTCTTGGCGTTTCTCCGGTAGGTGAACAGTTTGTGGTACCTGACTGTATCGAAAGTGGAGTTGCAATACCGAACTCGTTGGGCCTGTTACCCTTTGAGCGCTTTCTGGAGGGTTTCGATAGTGAGAATGTCGAGTGTGTCTAGCCGAGAGCAGCTTTTCCATTTATGTTTAGTCATATTGCGCTGCTATTTAGTTTTACTGTAACAGCTGAGAACCAGAAACACGTTTCCACCAAATACGGATCATGAGCATTGACGCATGTGCCATGTCTAGTTTGGTGAGCGAAGCTGCATGCGCAGCCGTCTACACCAGCCCAACGTCTACGTATCTATACAACGTTCGTTATCATGGCTCTTAGCTAAATGCAGACGATGCCGCAATGAACCAAAAACTCGTCGCCAATTCTACAATAGGCAAGCCCTAGAGACAGAAACAATTTACGCACAAGTCTTGAGTTTCTCTATCGTTATAGGGTGAGAGTCTATGAAGTGCCATCCGCAAAGAGTCCTCAATCTGCTTTGACCCGTTTCATCTACAGACGAGCCTTGACCATCCCCTCGACCGCTTTATGTTTTGTCCTTTCCTTGGCAAAGTACCCACGAATCTGTGCCCGCGCAGCGTCAATGACAGAGGGGTCCTCAAGGGTACTGGGAATAGTAATTTCCTTATCAGGTTCGCCATGGACGGCGTTCTCGATCAGTGCCCGTACCACACGCCTCATAGTCTTTCCGGATCGTGTCTTCGGGATGATACCGCTTCCCTGGATCACGCCGCCGAGTGAAGCAATGGCCCCAACCTGCTGACGAACTAGGCCGCGGATTTCAGACAAGATCTTGGGGTCTGGTACGGCCGACTTAGGGTGATTTGGGACGGACAGTGTGACCAGGGCGAATGGCAGCTCGCCTTTGAGAGAGTCAGGGATTCCCACGACGCAGGCCTCAGCAACCTGGGGGTGCGAAGTAATTGCCTGTTCAATTGCGCCTACAAGGCAGTTAGCATCAGTGAGTGCTTGTACTGGGGGTAGGACGGAAAATTACCGCTTGATAAACGATGCGCGCTTACGTTCAACACATCATCGCTGCGGCTCATGACATAGACAAAGCCTTCATGGTCGATATAACCGGCATCACCCGTATCAAGCCAGCGTCCCGCAAACCTCTTCAGATACCCATCCCAAAATCGGCTCTCGTCTTGCCACAAGGTTCGAAACCCGGTCGGTGCTAGGGGCATACCTAGCACGATATTTCCCATCGCGCCTTTCTCAACCTCATTTCCATGGTCATCAACAATCCGCACGTCAAACCCAGGCATAGCCTTTCCAGCACTGCCGGGTTTGAGGTGTGGAGGCGGATGGCCACGAACATCGGTTTGTCGATGCTGGCCAGTATGCGGAACAAGAGCTCGTCCTGTGATTGGAGATCCTACCTCAGTTGACCACCAATTGTCGATAACGTGTGCGTTGAAGGCACCATATTGGCCGAGGAGGCGTTGGTATAGATCGACCAAAGGGGGTTCTGAACGTTCTCCGGCAAGGAACATAGCCTTGAGACTTTTGAGACCGCCTTTCTTACCAAAGGACATAAAATATTTATTCTCTGGGTCGACGGTTTTAATAGCGCGCAGAGCTGACGGCGCCGTGAACATAGTGTTGACCTTATATTGCTCAACGATACGCCAGAAGGCTGAGGCGTCTGGAGTTCCAATAGGCTTCCCTTCATATAAGACGGTAGCCGCTCCTGTTAATAATGGCCCGTAAATAATGTACGAATGCCCAAGGATCCAGCCAATATCGGACGCAGCAAATGTTACGCAACCAGGGCCATGGATATTAAAGAGATAGCTGATGGATAGATGAAGGCCAACTGCATGGCCGCCTGCATCACGCAAAACGCCTTTTGGAGCCCCGGTGGTTCCTGAGGTGTGGATGATGTAGATGGGGTCGGTACTCTTAACAGGGACGCATCCAGCTCGGAGATTACGAGCCCGGGCGTCGGCAACGGCATCCTCCATGTCCAAATGGCCGATATGGTGATCGACGGGGCCCCAGCTTAGCTGCTCTCGCTGCCATATGAAGGTTTTCTCAGGTGGTGATGAGGAGAGAGAGTATGCCTTCTCCACGAGGGGTCGGTAGGCGATTGGGGGCTTGTTGCCATTGATACCGCAAGACGCAGTTATCAACGCAATGGGCTTGCAGGAATCTATCCTCTGAGCGAGGGCGTTGGGAGCGAACCCACCAAAGACAACGGAGTGAACGGCTCCCAGCCGACCAATGGCAAAGATGGCGACAATAGCAGCCGGGATCATAGGCACTAGTTTCACTGTTAGTAACGCCAGCATGACGCATCATGGTAAGGGTATGGCTTACTGTAGATCATGACAATGTCGCCCTTCTTGATACCCTCTTCTCGCAAACATCCTGCAAAGAGCTCCACCTCGTCCAGGAGCTGACGATATGTATAGGATTGCTTGGCGCCGGTGACGGGGCTGTCGAAATACAAGGCGATTGCATCTCCATTGCCCCCAAGGACGTGACGGTCGAGGCAGTTGTAGCAAGTCGATATCTCTCCATCCGGGAACCACTCCCAGCTATCGTGGACGATGCCGCTTTGCAATGTTTTCTGTCTTAGCTTGAGTGCGGACGAGAACGGTTTATGCCAGTAGAGCTGCTCGGCTTGGTGGCGCCAGAAATCCTCGGGGTTCTCCAAGCTTTGCCGGAGTACTTCGTCCTGGACGTGGACTCTAGCGGTGCTTGAGTTGGACATGGTAATGGCTCCCCCGTAACTGTTTGCTCGATTGTGTGGATCGAGAATGGTGGTTGGAGTGAGCTATGAATGATGAAGAAGAGGTATGTCGATTGAGCACTGGGACGTTGGCAATCTTTTCTATGACATGCTTTTATACAATTAGACGCAAGGTTTGTTAGTGGACGTTCAGGAGATGACACATATCCTCGGCCCTTGGCTGTGGGTGGATGGGTTGCATGACTGGAGGCCAGACCCAGGGTTCTGGGGATTCATGGCAGCGAGGAATCTATCATCACTTGACACAATGCTTCCTCGGTAGCGCAGACTACCCCAGTATGGCCCTCGTTGGCTGTCGATCTGGGGTCTTCCATTGCGATCCGAATACCTCGGGCTTCAGGAGCTGTTCACCTTCACCGCCGTCTACCCTCCGACACACTCGTCGAACCGGAGGAGTAGCGTAACCTTGGGAAGAACCCGTCAGATGCTTTCTCCATGTTCCTCGGATTTCCTGATGGGGACAGCATAGGAGGAGCCCCCGGCTGCATAAACCCACCAACCCTAATGGCTACCGTTGAGAATGGGGAATTGTCGCATTTCAGAGGCTCTTGGCTGCCACCTGTACAAATGAATGGCATGTGAATCTGGGGATTTTATCGTGGACGAGTTTAGGGACGGTTACTGAAGCTCGGAGGATATTGGATGTAACAGCAAGGGCGTGATGCCATAGATGGGGGAAACAAGAGCTTGTTGTTACTTATCATGAAAGGAAGACCTGGAGGCAGTGCACAAGGTAGTGACGGCAAGGGTTTATACATTATTGTTATGTTTATTTTCAAAATCTGGCAAAAAAACCCATTCCCGACGCGATCCTTGGGGGTCAACCTGCAGTGTGAAACGATGCCAGCAAATGTCACAATTTCCAGACAACTGAGAGTTGAGATGGTGATTGCCATTCAGCCACCCGAAGGTAGTTCCTTGCTAGACTAACAGTTGCAGTACAGGCCCAATCTGCTTTACAACTTAGGGGCGTCGAAAGCCCCATGGCGGCCAGCTCCTCCGCTGAATCTCGCTGCGCCGCGGACACTCTCAGTGGTGATAACCTTGACTCCTTCCTCGAATTCGTTCCTCAGCGCATCCTCAAAAGAAGAGGCGTTATAGGCCGTGTAGTAACAGTTGGTTCTATCGACATTCATACAAGCCTGAGGGAATACAAGCAGCTGCTTCGCAATCTTGGTCGCCTCCTCCAAGGCCTTCCCCTTACCAACGACCCGGTTGGCAAGGCCCATCTGAAGAGCCTCAGGTGCAGCAACCCCACGGCCAGTTAGGATCATATCCAAGGCTCGGCCCAGGCCAACGATAGCCTGAAGGCGCACGGTTCCGCCGTCAATCAGGGGTACACCCCAGCGGCGGCAAAAGACGCCAAAGACGGCATCCTCCTCAGCGACTCGGATATCGCCAAGCAGGGATAGCTCGAGCCCGCCAGCTACTGCATAGCCAGCCACAGCGCTGATGATGGGCTTCTTGATCTGCATTCGCGAGGGGCCGATGGGGCCGATATTGCGACCCTCGACCTTGTGGCTCGCGTCGACGATGGGGCCCTTATAGCCGGGCTCTCCGGGAGTGAACTTGGCAACCTCATGGAGGTCGAAGCCAGCGCAAAAGTTGCCGTGGGCGCCGTAGAAAACGCAGACCTTTTGAGAAGGATCGGCCTCAAAGTCCAACAGCGCGGTGGTCAGCTTTCTGCCGGTCGGGCCGTCGATGGCGTTGCGGCGGTTAGGTCGATTGATGGTGATGGTGGTGATTCCATCAGCGGCCTTGGAGACCTGAATGGCGTTGGGCTCAGTGTCAGTCATGTTGAGGTGAGTGTTGGTGAGATGCTTGGTAGTTGATTGATGCAGATTCGACACTGTTGATTGTTGAAGGTGATGGAACTTTGATAGGATGAAATGGCTCCTCCTTTAAATGCTATTCACGAGGGTGTCATGCCAAGGATCGTCGATGATCAGGAGACTTGAACCAGATGTCAACTGTCACCGCCGGTTTTCAACAGGGCTGTTTTTGTTCCTCCCGAGGCCTTCGGCAATGACACTGTTGAGCTGACGGGGCAAGCATTCTTGCCCGTACACCCGAGCCCCGACGAGGAAGACGGGGAACACCCCATGCCCCGCAGATTTGGAGATTTCGTTTCCCTGGACCGTGTCTGAACGCCGCTTAATTGATGCTCGAGAGGCCGCGGTTTACTACCTTGGGGATAGTGTCAGTCGCTGGTCCCTCCCGGGGCCAAATCGGTTACGGTCTATTCCATTCGGAGCTTGCCAAAACTCCTCGGCAACATTGTTTTGTGCTAGGTGCCTAGAGATCAAGATACTTGTCACAAAGGGGAAAAAAGAAATTAAAAACGAAAAAAAAGGCCCGGTCCTCTACTTATTGCTTTCTTGCACTCGTCCTCGCCCTGCTCTATTTCGCCCATGCTTTCCCAACGAGCACTCACGGTGCTCCCGAAGCAAGCCGTCCCCTCAAAGTTGTCATGTTCTCTCAGATCATTCTCGCACTCAGTAAAGCCCTTGGCTTATGAGGTCCACGAGCCACCACAACGACGTACCCACGAGCTAGAGAAGCCGATCCTTCTGCTGCATGGTCTGTTCGGGTCCAAAGCTAACTTCAGGGGCGTTGGAAAGTACGGTGCTGCCCTGTGGCGACGTTCGGGACGAGGCTAACATCAGAGCAGAGCTCTGGCCCATGAGCTGGGGAGATATGTATATGCTTTGGTAGTTGCGCTTCTTACATATTACCGTTAAAACTTGGCTGACAGTCGTGATAGGACCTAAGGAACCACGGCGAGTCGCCACAACACATACGGCATGACTACCTTGCATTAGCGGAAGATGTAGTCGACTTTATTCACGAAGAGAGACTCAGCCAACCCACTCTAATCGGCCATTCAATGCAAGTATCTCTGACAAGCAGCCCGCGATATAGGTGACTAACCAGCACCAGGGGTGCGAAAACAGCCATGACCGTTGCTCTACATTCGGGCGACCTCCTGGCTGACATGATCGCCGTCGACAACGCCCCGGTCGCCCACATCTTGGAAGACAACTTTGCAGGATACATCGAAGGTATGCACAAGGTTGAGAGCGCCAATGTCACCCGGAGATCACAAGCGGACAAGATTTTGGAAGAGCATGAGAAAGTAAGCGGATCTGGCGCGCCTCCAGCGGTCCTCCCCATGCGGTTACGGCGAAACTCTGCTAATACAATCACCAGTCGCCTGTGGTCAGACAGTTCCTGCTGGGTAATTTGGACCGGCTAGAAAGTGACGGAACCTTGAGGTTTCGTATCCCTCTCCATATCCTTGGCCAGTCGTGGCAGAACTTGGGGCACTTTCCTTACGACAACCCCTGCGAGACCGAGTTTGACAAGCCTGCTCTGTTTATACGCGGCACTCAGAGCAACTACATCACGGATGACGATCTTGTGCCCATTTCTCAGTTCTTCCCCAATTTTAGTCTAACTGATATTGACGCCGGCCACTGGGTGATATCCGAACAACCAGAAGCCTTTACTAAAGGTCAGTTTGCCTTCACTCATCGAAATGGTTATCTGACACGTGGTATGAAGCTGTGGTGGCGTTTTTACAGAGTGGTAAGTGAGAATGTGAGACAAGGAATATACATCACTGGGTATATGGTGGTTTGCACCAAGGAAACCGGATGAGAAGGGACTTGACAGTTCTACGCATAGAAACCTACCACCGCTAGAACGTCTAGCTTGCAATAGTCCTACAACATACCTCCCGTAGTTTCCCATGGCGGAATTCACAAGTTCAGCCTCCAGAAGTCGCTTCAGGAGTTAAGTGGCACAAAGTCCCTGGCTTCCTCCTCATGCAGCATCTTGAACCCTGCCGCCTCGTACAACCGACGTGTCGGGGTTGGGTTACTCTGGGTTGAGTGAACTAGACTCTTATAGCCGTGGTCGCGGGCAAACGTGATGCACCTCTGGACCAACAGCTTGCCGAGACCCTGGCCCTTGGCATGGGGTTCAACCAAGAGGGCACACAGCCTGGCCGCATTCTCCACCACCTGATCCCTGCAGAGCAGAACGCATCCGACCGAGCGAGGGATCCGATGCTCGGGGCGTAGAGTCAGCTCCTGAGGCAGCCACTCCGTCTGATAAATCAAGGTTCCTTGACCAATTGTGGGGACGGCTAGGCCGTCCCCACAGACAGTGCCAGTAGTCGGCGCCCTACGACCGAAGGTGTACCGGATGTATATGCTTAGGGCGCGGGCGTAGAAAGACAAGACGCTTTTGTGACTGGGGTGTTAAACATGACAACAGACATTGCTTGTGGTCAGATTTCGCTTTGGCTTCTGGAAGTCTTCCGCTGCAGATCGGACTGGCTATCACCAAGTCAAGCAGTCGCCCACTACACCATGGCTATTGTCTAGTAACCACCGCCACACCAGCTTTTTCTCGGCCAAGCCGAACCGGCTGATACCAGATGAACCGCAAGAGATGGCCGTGGATCGACTTGGAGCCCATCATGACGCAAGTTCTGGAATGCACTAGATACCCACTAGATACCCTCAGTACTAGGAACGTAGAGTATACACTCGTTTAAGGTACATGCTTTTTATGAAGAGAGCTATAAGAGCATAAAAACATAATTGTGGAATGTAGAATATTTTGTAGACTTGATGATATGAAAGACGTGATATCACCTCTGCATCAAAATCGTGTCGCTGCCCTCTCACAGAGAGCGAAAGCAAGACCAGCTTACAGCTGCGCCGCCGCCTGATCAAAGGTCTCCTTGAACGTCGCCGGGATATCATACTTATCGAGAACCAGATCTACCAACTTCAAACCACTACCTGAATGGAAGGTTTCGTCTTCCAGCAGCCGAGACAGGCCACCCCACGTTCTGATTCTATCGAGTCGAACAGGGTAGTCAGCAGGGGCCCCGAAAAATGCCGGGGCATCGAGGTAAGACCAAGGAGCAATGTCGTTGTAGGACTCGTCCATGCCGTGGATGTATCGCTCGTAGGTATACCCGCCGTTGTTGAAGATGAAGATTGTCACGTCCAGGCGTTGGTGGATAATTGTGCTCAGCTCTTGCCCAGTAACCTGGAAGTTGCCATCACCGTCGAGCAGAATCGTGCGTCCGCTGTGAGCCTGGGCCGCGCCCAGTGTTGCGGGAAGCATCTGCCCGATGGACAGCCAGAGCCCAGAGGCGATCACTTGGCCGCCCTTTGGCATCACGAGGTCCCGGCCGCCGAGAACCGGTGTCGCAATCCCCAGCAGTACCAGATCATTGGGGCGGAGGAACTGCTTCAAGTAGTGGTACAGGTTGGTCTGGTCAATAGGCTTATCCATCTGAAAGGGCTTAGGCCGAGTGCTGCGGAAATCGCCAAGCAGATTGGTATTCTGACTTTGCAAGGTTTTGCCGTCAAGCTGTCGCGATATGGCCAGCAGAACCTCGCGTACCTCGACTGGACGACCTTCGACGTGATTTTTTCCAATGATAATCATCTTCTGTCGATCCGGAACGGTTCGCCAGCCTAGAGTCTGCGCGTCGGTGAACAGGGGGCCAAAAGCCAGGACCAAATCGGCGGACTTGACAAAGGGCATGGTATCGATGATTCCCGCATCTCCTGAGTGAACTCCATAGTAAGACGGTGTGTCGGAATCAATCATGCTGAGGCCTGAGGGCATTGCCAGCGCCGGCACGTTTGACTGACGGATGAGGTCGTTGATTTCCTTCCTGATGTCCGCCACTCCATCGGCGCGATCGACAAGCACCATGGGCTGCGCTGCTGATTGGAGTTTTTGCAGCAGGTCGCGCGCGACGAGGTCAACATCTTGAGCATTTGTAATCAACGTCTGCGACTTTCCGTCAAGGGGCGTATCCAGAGCTTGAGCGTCGACCTCGACCTGGGCCATGTCGGATGGAAGCTCAATATATACCGGGCGACTTTGACTAAGGGCCTCATTCAATATCCCATCCACCCGACCCGGGATATCAGCCGTATCGACATCAGCAAGGTTCAACTGCGCAATAGTGAACTTGCTTGCGATCTCCCGGAACACGCTAGCCCTCTCATCTGCCATGGTATGATGGATATGCAGGTGTTTCCTGCTCTCGTCGCCGGAGGCCGCACTTCCTCGCAGGGCTTTGCGGCTGGGTGTGCCGACCAAATGGACTACCGGTACATGTTCTGCATAGCTACCAGCCACTGCATTGGCAGCGCTTAGCTCGCCAACTCCATATGTCGTGAACAAAACGCCGAGTCCCTTGCCGGCGTGTTTATGACGAAGCACACGGGCATGTCCATCAGCAGCGTAGCCAGCATTGAGCTCGTTGCAGCATCCCACAAAGCGTAGACCCGAGTGTGGGATATAGTCGAGCGCCCGGAGGAGGTAGTCACCAGGAACGCCGTATATGTAGTCGACCTGTTGTTGGCGAAGGCGAGTAAACAGGTAGCGTGCTAAAGGGACTGTGGGTGCCATCATGTCAAGGGAAGGAGTTATTATGCTTGGCTGGTGTGTGTTGTCGGTGAAGTCGAGACACTGGCATGCAGGTGAAACACAAGACGCGAATGTAACCGACAGTCAAGTCCATAAAGCAAGAATAAGAGCAGTTTATATCACAGGACGGCAGGACACGGCATAGGGTCATAAGCTGTCGGAAAACATTGTAAAGATTTGATTCATGCATTTGCCGCGGCTTACTGTTTCTGACTAAAGGCATTGTGCCCTGAATGCCGGCCGGTATCGGTCAGTGAGGTTCAGGCCGGCTAAGGAGTCTTGTGGCCAACACAATTGTCCCAGCAAATCGTCGTAAGGTGAGCGAAGTTCGGGTGGTCTGCTTTTCACTTCGTGAGCCGCCCATGGCTCCACAGCCCTTGTTAAATGCTCCCTATCCCACTTGTTCTAGCTCGGGCAAGCCGGTTTATCCACTCACTGGGCCCAATTAATGAGTCCTTAATGTCTCCCTTGACTAATGCCACAGCCAGTCAAGAGCATGCCAGAAAATATGGACACGAGGAGTGAGGTCAAATAACCTGGGTCGTATCAATCCCACACCTTGACTTTCTATGGTGTATAGTGATGGATAGTTGCTGGTAAATGGCAACGCTTGGCAATACGTGCGGCAACAGTCTTGGCATCTGGCCGGCTGGAGTGAGTGGGACATCATGGCTCTGAACCCCTCCCATAGAATGATCCGAGGTCACAGAGCTCTTTTGGGCACCACCAAGGAGAAGATATAAAGGCAGAGTGTCTAGGGGTAGTGGAATATTACTCGTGAATATTTCGTCAGCCACAGTTCTCGATGTCTTCCCAAACAGGAGACAAATCCTGGGGCCGCCGAATTCGAGCGCTCATCAAGCAGGATCTTCACCTTGAGGTCAGGATCGAGCAGCACGATGATTCAACAATATACACCTCGGGCTCGACAATAGCTGGGTGTGCCACAATTACCTCTCAGCGTGACATGGCTTTCGATGCCGTCGATATTTCCCTCACCGGCACGGCTTTTACATGCCTCATTGTCCCCCGCGACGACTTTTGCATGGCAAAGCATCCCTTCTTGCGGCTCGATATGCCAGTTCCCATGGGTACTCTTCCTGAGTCTGGTGTTTTTCAAGCTGGGCAGATCTACAGTATACCCTTGTTATTTATCATTCCAGTTCATCTACCGAGCACTGCCTGCAAGTTCCCTTACTCCGCTACCGCATACGAGAAACACTTGCAACTTCCGCCCACACTTGGTTCTTGGGATGGCAAGGATCAAGCACCCCATGCAGCGCAGATTGGATACGCCATTGAGGTACGAGTTGTGTCGAAGCTAAAATCAACCGCAGTGCGGCGCCAGATCAAAGTCGTCCCTTTATCTCACGAGCGGCCACTGCCTTATTCCCGCCTCAGAGATGCAAGAATTAACTCAACGGATTGTAAAATGATCCGACAGACCCTACTCTCCCCTCAGATTGGACATTTGAGGGCTTCTGCCACTCAGCCTGACGCATTCGTGCTTTCAGTCGATCAACTCAAGGCATCAGGAACCTCAATGAGGATTGATCTCGAATTCTCCCCGAAATCAAGCGATATCCTTCCTCCCGACGTTCAGGCCAAATCAGCGCACATTCAGACCGTAACGCACTATTCCAGCGCCCACATTAGCTATGTGCCAGACCAGGGATATCCCGCGGTGGCAAGTGCTTTATCAACACCCTACATCATGTCCCACGAACTTGTTGTCACGAGAATAGAGAGTGTACGCTGGGGGTCTCAAGAAACAATTCTCGATGCAGCAAATATCCTTGGCAGTGAAGAGACCAATACCACCGAAGATGGCGCAGCTGGATATGACAATACACCTGTCAAATACAAAGCTGCCATGATGATTCACATCTCCCCCCCCTCTACCAGCAAGAAACTATACTTGCCAAGTTTCTATTCATGTCTTATATGCCGAACCTACACCATTCGGCTTGTCTTGGCCGCTGGCACTTCCGGCACTTGCCTTTCACTAAGCTTCCCTCTCCAAGTTGCTGCTGCCAAGAGCCCTCTGGATGGAATGCTTCCTACTTTACCAGAATACGTAAGCAAGAGACACCGGTGTCATGGCTGCTGGAGCTAACAAGCCGCGCATACAGGCCGAACAAGACCCAGCCCGGAGTTCAAACGGTGATATGCTTCCGCAGTACGGAGACCTCCCGGTTTGAGTTGCAATTGTCGTATTTGGTAGCAGACTGTCGGTTGGAGGCCTTGTTAAGTGGGCACGGGAGATGAATGTGGGCACGGGTGCCACGGGCAGTACTTTACGGAGGAGACGCCATGACGCCAAAGTTGGCCAGCCGTAGACATCACGGTGGCACATCCGCCTCCGAGAATCGGGAGTGACGAGGCACCTAGAAGTACTTGCATACCTGCAGTGGTCCGATCTCGGATATTCTTGTAAGCCGACAATTCATAGGTGCCGCCTCCGTCTGGTAAGCCTGGACAGTATAAGACAGAGAGAGTCTCTGTTAAGGAACAAGAAGAAGCAACTGGACCTATCTCTAGAGAGTTCAAGTTCTTTCCGACACCTTGTTGTTTATTTTCCCATCATGCCAAGCTCGATTGTTAATACGAACCGGTACCCATTCCAATTCAGTTCCCAGAGTGCCGGCACTGAAGGCGGCACGGAGCTGCGGAATGTACGAGGCGCCATCCCCTCACCTCAAGCTTCCAGGCTGCGAACCAACATGTTGGACGCCTGGCAAGACCCCGGCAGGATTGTCGCCATGACAGGTAGTTATGATGCCCTGAGTGCCAGGATGGCCGAGCAGGCCGGGTTTCCTATGGTGTTCATGTCTGGATTTACAGTCGCGGCATCCTTGGGCTTGCCTGACACAGGCTACATCGCTTTTGGGGAGATGGTTCAGAAAGTCTCCGAGGTAGCGCGGCATGTCAGCGTGCCAATCCTGGTGGATGGTGATACGGGTTACGGAGGACCCATGAATGTGAAGCGAGCAGTAAAAGGGTAAGCGATGACACACTTCTTTCCTGTACTCGAGACACATGCTGATTATATTTGGGAATAGATTTGCCTTGGCAGGTGCTGCTGGAGTCATAATCGAGGACCAAACCTGGCCTAAGCGTGCGCAACCAAGACCCAACCCCCCAACTGGGAGAAATGCTGACATGTTGTAGGTTGTGGACATACTCGAGGAAAAGCCGTAGTCCCCGAGGACGAGGCCTATGCACGGATCCAGGCTGCTGTCGATGCCAGGAACGAAGGGCTGGACGTCTGGATCCTTGGTCGAACGGACAGCTTGATCCATGGATACGACGAAGCGCTTAAAAGAGCCAGACGTTTCATTGAGATCGGCGTGGATGCAGTCTTCGTCGAGGCTATCCCCGACCGTGCTACGATGAAACGCTTAATGCGCGACCTGAACTTTCCTTGCATGGCCAACATGATTCCCGGAGGCCACACCGAAGAAGTCTCTGCCGAGGACCTGGCGCGCTTGGGGTTCAGCGCCGTTGTATATCCATTCGCCTTGCTTGCTGCAACGATCAAGGGCGTTCGAGAAGCGCTAGAAGGTTTGAAGGCCTCTTTTAGGTTGAACAAAGCTATGGAGACTCTTCCTGCGGAGGACATCATGGACGCGGTGGGGTTCAAGCAGTATTATGAAGAAGAAGAGCGCTACCAATATGAAGCCAAGCCCAATAGATCCAATGGGTTTCAATGGGATTAGATATTCAAAATAGGAGACCGGTCCCCACGAGGTCCGCCAATGCCTTTTTGGAACGAGCCGAGCCCTTGAGAAGCCATCTATGTCGTGGCTACAGGGATTGGTGATTAGATCAAGGGGTTAAATATCTATAAATATTTTGCCTTGGGCTTTATAGTCAGTTAAAACGAAGGCTAGGACTATGGGTAGTCCTCACTAAGTATATTTCCCGGATAAGAACCTATAGTAAGCGTTAGCTAGATCGAGGGTATATATAACATTGCCGCCGCCGCCTAGTATAGGAACTAATACCCTCTTACTTCTCTCTTCCATAAGACGTAAAGGTGGAAAGGTTTGGGTTGTGGCTAGTGGGATAAGTCAATAGGAGGGTTACGGCGAGGATCGGGTCGATTAGAGCTTGAATGTAACATCTCGGCAAACTTTGGCTCGTACATATCAACTTTGAACACAATGCTTGATGAAGTACACACCACAACTCCAGGCGGTAACCGCAAGGCCCAAACTGTTGTCCTGCATATGGAGGTCTGGAAACGCCCAGATGATGACATCCGGGCAAGGTTGCTATATGCGGGAGGTTGTTGATTGTCTCTCTCACTCCACCAGCACTGTCAATTCAGCTCCTCACCGAAGAGACTCCTTGGCTGCAGGAGCTTACACGTCCCCACTGTGATCCTGTCAGCCGCTGCAGTGTGATCATAAACCGCAGTGGCTGTTTGCGTTGGCTTTGCAGGTAGTGTGTCTGATGCGGGGGGGTGAGAGATACCGAGCCAGAATTACGCACCAAAAAACATCAAATGCCCAATAAGAAGCAATCTTCAACCCTGAAGGCTATCTGTGTTGTTGGAAGTCTGACTATGATAAGAAGAGACAGCCATGGCACCTGTGGGATGTGTGATAGAGGCGTCAGTCTGAGCATCGAGGCACTGCCGGCCGAGAGGCCTCCAGCAGGCTCGCGCTGTTGAGTCCCAGGTGGAATTTGTGTTGGTGTCTTGGAACTCCGGCGATTTCCACGAGTTTCCCCCTTTATGGTCCGGGTTGGCATGGCTAAAACCGGGACTATGACACTTGAAAACGGAAGACAGTTGCACAGGGCTGATTCCATAGTGCGATAAGCTACCAGGCAATCTTGTTTGGGGGCCATGGTGTGCTGAGCCCTAGTCAAGGTCGCCTTGGGCGATAGGGGTGTCGCTTTCCAAGACCTGCTCGGCAAATTAAAATCTGCTCTCATCTTGTAATAATAGATATCATTGGCCTAAACGGACTGCACACGGGGCTGAGACACAGTTATGAGTAGTCTCCCAACCTCGGGTGATGGTGAGTTGCAGCCAACTAGACCAAGCCACCTCCTGGTACGTGGTTTTTCCGGGAGATCTAAGAAGTGAAGCCTCCGTTGGTACTTAGATTAAACAAATAATTTAGGCTGCAGTTAGTCACTTTATGGTTTTATCGGTCGTATTGGCAAGGGAGACCCGGTAGATCTGTTTTGGCTGGCTACAGTTCAGTTCTGTTACTTCACCGCTGTGATAATGTAAGTTAACAGGTGATTAGACGCAGACCTTGAAAGCCAATGTCTGCTGAGAATCAAACTTAATTACATTGTAGATAAAAGAAGATGTAAAAGTCTTCTTAGCATGGGGATTATGATGCTATGATGTGTTAAAAATGTGTTCTTTATTATAGTTGAAGCCCGGCCCTCGATGGGTTAACTGAGCCTGAAGATCGTAAAAGTCTTCAAGATGCCTCTTTTGCGGTTGCAGTTGCGATTTGTTCACTGTTGTCTTCGCCTTTCCCCCACCCTTCAATCAGCTCATTGTCCGCTTCTCCTTCGTCGTCACTCTCATTCCTATTCTTTATCACCTTCCTCGCTGCTCGTTTTCCTACCACAGGCAACTTCTTGACCCCGAGGTCCTTGGCAGTCTGTGATAAAAGCTCTGGGTCTAGCAGCCCCGCCTGTACCAAAACGCTGGCCTGGTCCCAATACACATGCTCATGATAGAGTCTGCCGCCTCTCAGCGTGACGATGCTAACCATCATGATCTCAATCTTTTTGTTGGTCGGCGGCACTCCGGGGAGCATCCATGGAACTTCCTCCGTATGCTTAAAGCGTAGGTGTATCTCGTCCACGACTCGGTCAGCGCCGATGGTACGCGATATGAGCGTGGTCTTGATAGAAGGCGGATTGGTAAAGAAGTCGGAGTAAAAGCGTTTTAGCTCAGCTGATCCGATGCCTCCGGTCAGGGTCGGCATGTTGGTGACGTGGGGTGTCTTGTGTGTCGTATATGTAGACATGGCTTGCTCGGGATGCTTAGAGAAGAATTTGCCTGCCGATATTAGTCTGGCAATTCCTAACATGACTTGTAGATCTTCTTAGGAGCTCACTCTGTACGTTGTTGTCCAAAGCAACTTCCAGGTCAGGGTTAATCCCAAACACTCTTCTCGCCATAGCCAAGCTACGGCTCCACGCCAAATCGGCAGATATCCCGTCATACTCTTCCATATCATGCTCAGCGAACCCTGGCTGTGCATCGTAGGTGTAACTAGGATACGCAAGGTTCAGCTTGCCGCCAGTGCCGAGGCCTCTGCTAATCGTTCTGCGTCTCGTATGCTTCTTGCCTTGAATGCCCACCATCTGAGACTGCTTTACGACGCCGACTTCCTCGCCAACTGTGAAATGTACCAAGGCGCTAATAGCGCTGGGGAATCGGCCATTCGGATCTGGGATTGAAGAGGGATAGTAGGCAATCAGAAGGCCGAGCTTGAACTCTGGATTGTTGTCGAGGACATGGAAATGCTCGAGACAGATGGCCGCTGCGTCGTCGTATGCTACTTTGTGTCAGCCTGAGGCTAGGATTTCATTCGAATTATCTCACTTACCTATAATCCCAAACTTTTCACAAGGTCCCAGGTTCTCTTTGCTCAAGGACTTGATCTTGCGTAGGTACCCATCACCATGGCTCTCCATTGAGATGTACTCGACATCAAAGCCCTCCGCTCGCCACTCGGCGAGAGTCAGCTGGTCAAACTCGTCGCTTTCTCCCGTCACGTACAATTTGGGAGGATTGGATGGAAAGTCGCTAGAGAGGAAGTTCTGGTCCCTATAATTATTTCCCGTCATGTTGTCATTGAGGATCTGGACATTGCGACCCTTCGACTCGGGGACGGCCGCTTTGATCAAATCCGGGACGTTGACGTTCATTTTGGTAGCATTGATTATTGGGGAGAGTTTAGAAAACGAATGATCCAGGTGATGGAGTAACTTGTCATGCCATTCACTTATTGTTCCAAGTTCTAAGCCCTCATGACATCATGCTTGGAGCTACCCTGCGTGAGTGTGATGTCAGAACTGCCATGTTTTTATTGGCTGAGTAATCATCCTTCTGAGCTTCCACAAACTTCAATGCTTCGGTCGTCGAATTAGCCATATATTTTACCCGATGTGCAATAGATATTCCATCTCATTGATATACATATATACTATAGAAGTTGTAAATATTTATGCGCGGTTAAATGCAGGAGCTAAATAGCGCAAGCGCAAGACGTATGGAGTTATCGTCGTTGCTCCCCACTCAGGTATAACACAAAAGACCGACTTAGACAATCACAGAGTTTCGATGGGTGCAGCTGCAAGCTCTACCGGTGACAGACTGAGATCACTGGGACCAATAATAACACCATAGCCTGCGCCACTAAGAGGCTCAATGTAGAGGGAAGAAAAGGTTCCCCTATCATCGCAGTGGAGCATGTCGTTCTGGTAGTAACAGAATTTGCCAGGCACGGAGCACTCAAGTTTCCCACTGGCCGTTAGTTGGCAGGTCAGAGGCACCTCTCGCAAATCGGGATCGGTCTCGGGCTGACAGCCCTCGAGATCGCCATAGCCTTGGCCGGTTCTGAAGAAGGCGCAGATGCGCTGTGACCCGCGTTCGACGAGCTGGTTGAGGCCAGTCACAACGAACACGCCCGTCTGGTATGTTGTGTATTGATTGTTGAAGTAAACATCTCCGCCAAGGATGGTCCTGACTTTGAGGAACCCACTGGCAGCTGAGCCATCACCTGGGATAATGTTGAACGCAGTTGAGTCCGGTCGAGGGGAGGTCGAGGTGGTGGATGTCTGTGTCGACAGAGATGTGGTCGCCTCGGAAGTTGAAAGTGTTGTCGAGTCCGAGCTCACTGAGACACTACTGGTTGTCGACAGAAAGGTTGTTGACTCGGTCGAAGACTCGGTGAGTGTCAGAGACGAGGTCGTTGAGTCAGTGCCTGGGCCCGAGGTAGTAGAATCTGTGGTAACGACCGTGGTGGAAGATGCGGCATGCGAGGTAGCGGATTCAGTCTCGGAAGAAGAGGTCAAGGCTGCTGGAGGTCCCATTAGTTTATGCCTTACGACCCAATATTGACGCTGCATACTCACTTGAAGTAGTACCAGGCTTGCAAGGACCTGCAATCGCAGATTCGATGCAGACGAGGCTGAGAGCTAACAAAAGGCTGGCCCGAGGAACCATCGTGGCGGCTGGCGGCGTTTGAACGAGTGGAAGTTGGTGGCAGAGAAGGAGAGTACGCTTGTGATGACAGTGGAGCGATTCTTCATTTTTATCTCGCAGCTTCACCTCGTGTCTCTCTGTACAGCCAATTTCCTTGACATCCGGTACCCGTCAATAGCTAATCAATAGCGTGGTTTCGAGCGTCACTAGACGCTGGAGTTGCAGAAAATATCGACACACTAGCGAAAAACCCCCAGCTGATCCAGGGGTCTGACCCGTCGATCTATCTCCATCTGGGCAGGCTTGCATCCAGCCCCTGCCAAGAGATGTTGTTATCAGAATGGAAATGGAAACAGACGAGCATTCTCTCCTTGCTTATTCGTCTTGCGGCACAGCTGTAAGACGCCGCGGAGTGACCGCACTGCTCTCTCCCGACTAATGATTCTGTTGCAGGGATCATTGCTGACACCCCGGGTATAAGCGCTACTGCTCATCATCACCAAGAAGACGTATCAATGGCTTCCGATATCCCTGGAGTAAATCGGCCCTGATGCCTGGTTTGTTTAGTGTCCCGCTCCCGTTCGGATGCGAAGTCACCTGTTATTCCGACCAACACAGAGAGATGATTGAGAAGGGATTCTAGATTGGTGACCTTGACGGCTTGAGATATTAGCATTGTTGGAAAATATCAGCGCCCACACCTTTTTGATATGGTCGGTAATGTAGATACAAGTCTGGGGCTTCTCCCATTCAAAGATGCGATGCCTTTGTCCTATCAGCCTTAATCACCGCGCCAAAATCGATCCCCATATCTTCCATAACACGCATAGCTACAGGACGACCACCACCCCAAACACCGCCGCCTGGATGCATAAAGGGGCCTGCCAGATACAAACCCTTTACCCCAGGAACGCGATATTGGGCTAACTCTGGGGTAGGACGAAGAGGACCCATCTGATCTGAAGACATTGAGAGGCCGCAAATATCACCACCCTGGAAACTAGGTGTGTCATCCTGGTGGTCTTTGGGAGTAACGACGTGGTATGCCCGGACTTGGTCTGGAGTAAAGTCCACAAGATAGCCAGACAAGTAGCGGAAGAACTTTTGCGTCACCTCGTCCTTGACCTCATCCCATCCATGGAAACCAACGCGAGCATGCTCTGCACGAACCATCACCACGGCATGGAGGATGGACTTTCCGGGTGGAGCCCGTGATGGGTCGGCGACATTGATGGCTGACGCGCCTGTCATGATGACATCTGGTATCTCGCCTTTATCCATAGTGTCGTAGCTTTTGAGGAGCTCCTCAATACTGCCCGGGCAGATGGTGTTCATCACCACGCGGTTTGCCACTCCTCCTGCCTTGAAGTTCAGTGGTTTTTCCAAGGCAGCATGAACGACCACAAGGCTATACTCGGACAATTTGGTCTTGGAAGCCGCTGTTATGATGGTCGGGTCGATTCCATCCACGAGCCTGCCTAAAACGTGTGGGTGAATTTGTGCCACGACGCATTCTCGCGCACGAATTTCACCGGCTCGTGTGCGGACACCAACAGCCCGGCCGTTCTCGGTAATGACCTTGATAACTTCGGTATTTAGACGAAGCTCCCCTCCATATGCCTCCAGGCATTTGGACACAGCCGTAGTAAAGGCTGAGCCACCTCCACGGGGCACCGCCAACCCGTACAAGGTCATTAGGCCAACGCCCAGATACGCCATCAAGCCAGTTCCTGGAGTTTTGGGATGCGCCAGTTGGATCTCGGTAACAAAGCGAAGAATGGCTACTCTCACAGTCGGATCCTTGAAGTACTCGTTGACTATGTCAAGGGAGCTGCACTTCGCACTCGACTCGAGAGCCGCGGCGACATCCGGGTGGTCGGACAGATCTGGGGGTGTCGTAGCCGGAGGAACAAACATGCCTGGCATGATGAGCTTGGTGATCTTGGTAGCCAATTTGGCAAAGCGCTGGTACGCTTCACCTTCCTCTCGGTTCGAGATGGCGGCGATAGCATCGGCAGTCCGTTTCATGTCCTGGTATAGAGGGAGGACCCCATCTTGGAAGATGATTGCATAAGCTGGCTCTAGCGGAAGATACTGTAGCCCGTATTTGGACTGAAGTTGCAGCTCATCATCAGTGATCAAGGGGTTGCCCATAATCATCTGGTGGATGGCACTGTGACGTTCGCTAGTGTAGCCTGGCTCAGCCATGGGCAGAGACGCGACGCCTCCGCCAGGGTACGATTGTCGTTCAAGAACAAGAACCTTTTTTCCAGCTTTGGCGAGGTATGCAGCTGCGAGAAAGCCATTGTGTCCCGAGCCGACGACAATAATGTCAAATTCTGGCTCAGAGGAAGAGGTGAGCCGGCCGATCTTTGAGAAGTCGTTATCCATTGTGTGGTGTAGTTGGCGATGGGCGGTGAGTTTAACTCAAGGTATGCATGTCAAAGATTGATTGGAGGAGAGGTTTGATTGAAGATTGAGTAACGGTTGATAGAAACACCTTTGCGAGTAGGTTTATATACAAAAAAGAGTGGATTATCGCCCACCAGCTCTCTGGAGTAGTGTATAAGCTACCTAACTAATCGAGAAGTCGGAACAGACTTCAAGGCTAGACTAGCCCATCTCGACAGGCCTCGGAAATGTGGTGGGGGATATCCTCATAGCTTCGGCCATTGTGGGGTAGCAGTTCCGCAACGTTCACCACGCCGAATAACGACTGGCTAGGTGGGAGCGGTCAAACGGGGTAATTACTCCGAGAATACATGGTTAGGTACGTCAGGAGTATCACCTTGAAACTGGCAGGGGTCGGAAATGTGGTAAAGTGCTCCCACACTTACATAATGCCGAGGGACTCGGGAGGCCAAGATAGTCGCACAACCAGAAAGCCCGATAGTCCGAATGACACTCTTGTTGTGCACTGCTACTTGACGGGCATATGATGTGTCCATTATATAATGGATCACGATATGCCGTATACATGTGGGGTGTTGAAAGTGCTTCATTCACAACTTCAACCTTCAGGCATAAGATTCTCCAACTCTACTTAGACAACATGGCCGACCCAACTCTCACGACTGAGGCACTCGCTCAGACTAAGCGTCTCGGGAAATTCATACCCGGTGAGCCCGAGAGTGAGCCCGTTTCCCACCACGAGCCTCGAGCTAACAATTCTTGGAGGATGGGATCCCAAGCTGTTGGGCACTCGAGATCCCAATCCAAGGACCATCGTCGAAGATGGCATCATACAGGACTTGGATATCCCCATCTCTGTCAGGGATGTTACAGTGCTTAGAGGCAACATATATCGTCCTGAGAACCGACGGAACGAACGTCTGCCTGTCATACTCAACTACAGCGTCTATGGCAAAGATGGCGCCGTCGACATCTGCGTCTTTCCGCCAGCCAGTGGACTGGATGCTTCTCGTATTTCCAAGCTCTACATTTTCGAGGCAGCGGACCCTGGTTGGTGGTGTCAGCAGGGGTATGCTGTTGCTTCCGTCGACGCTAGAGGGTCGCATCAGTCAGAGGGAGACAAGGGTTACTATAGTCGTGATGTCGGCCTCGACGGTAAGAGACTGTGAGTCATGGGAGTGTTCACCTTTACTAACCCTTATACCAGGTTATGATGTCGTTGAGTGGCTTGCCAAACAATCATGGAGTAATGGCAAAGTCGCGCTTTATGGAGCCAGTGGATACGCCATGGTAATCTGGCTAACTGCAGCTGAGAGGCCACCTTCACTGGCGGTAAGCGTCCTGGACGCTTTGCCTAGACTTGCCCCTGACTTGTATTGTTTAGGCCATCATTCCTATCGACGGAATGACGGATCTTTACCGCGAGATGACATTCAAGGGAGGAATCCCTGAAACGCAATTCAGTGGCCTGTGAGAAACAATTCCATGATACGGTTCTTATGACTCTTTTCTGTAATACTGACTTGCATCTAGATACCCTGTATTCTGGAACTGGGGCCGCAACCTTGTGGAAGATGCTACCTATGGTGGACTCGAGCATCCCTACTTCGATAACTACTGGAAGAGCAAGTTGCCCAACCTCGAAAACATTGAATGCCCTACGTACATCATCTGCGGTTGGGGTGATCACTGCATTCATACACGTGGCACGCTCAACGCTTGGAAGAAGATTCCTGCCAAAGAAAAATTCCTGGAGCTTCATCAGTACCAGAAGTAATAGAATCCTTGTCTGAAACCAGCTTTGAGATGTAACTAACAACATGCAGATGGGAGTGGGCTACTACAGAGGAATCACTCGGGCGCCAGAAAGCCTTCCTTGACAAGTACCTGTTGGGAAAGACGAACGAAGTTCAGTTTTGGCCGACCGTACGATATACTATGAGGGAGCGATATTACGGGGGAGAATGGCGCTCGGCCAAGTCGTTTCCGATCGAGACCACCGACTATACGCGCTTCTTCCTAACACCATCCAAGGGTCTCAGTCGCATTGCACAAGGAAAGGCACAATCACTTTCATATGATGCCGAGGGCGGAGAACTCGCATTCGATCTTCCCATCACACAGACATCACTGGAATTTGCCGGCCACGCCATGCTACGTCTGTGGGTCGAAGCCAAGGGCGCCGATAACATGGATCTCTTCATTACTCTCCGCAAGCTGGACCGTGACGGTAACCAGGTCTTCTTTCCCTGGCTGACAATTGTCGATACCGGCCCCATTGGTTTCGGCTTCTTGCGGGTGTCGCGCCGTGAACTGGATGAGAAGTCATCGACACCTTACCAGCCTGTGCACAGTCACCAAAGGGACCTGCCCCTGGCATCAGGTGACATTGTTCCCGTGGATATCGAGATCATGCCTACCAGTTGCCGTCTGAGACCTAGGGAGCGTCTTCAGGTTGTCATTTCCAGCCACGATTACGGCACTTATCCAACGAACATACCCGTGTCGCGACATCCCAACACAGTGAACAAAGGCACACATGTTATTCATTTTGGTGGGAAGTACGATAGTCACCTCATCCTTCCTGTTATCCCCCCGGCGACAAATTCTTACTCCGAAAACAACAAGACGGTCAAAATGGCCATGTTGGCTTCACGTGTACTTGGCTGGAAGGACGACAAGTTTTTGCACGAGTACACTGAGGTCCACGCCGGAATGACGCAAAAGATTGCGGCCCAGGTTCCTGTTTTACGGAACTACACCCAGGTTGTCGCAGTACCTAAACCGGCTGTACGGCCGATCGGCATGAACGCCTCGACATCAACTTCATGGGACTGCTCTACGATTCTGGGTTGGTCAACTCTCAAAGGACTCTGGGGTTCATTCCATGCCCCAAACTACAAGGCCTCTGCAAGGAGCCATGTGTTTGTCGACGAGTCTGGTACCATCGGATTGCTCTGCCAGTCGACAGTCGATATTGTCATTGATCCGGTGGAATTCGAAAACCGCGATAAGGACTCCGTCCTGATGGTCTTCTACCTAGCCAAGAATTCCCGAGCTGCCAAGGATCGACTCGGAGAGGACATGACCGCAAGAGCAAGTGCCATTGTTGAAACCTCTAGCGGCACCAAGTTGCTGCGCTATGCTATGAACAAGAGCGTCACTCCTGATGATACTGATGATTTCTTCGCCGACACACCATTCTTGACCGCGGACTGGACCACCATGGGCGCCATGGAACAATTTTGGTTCGCAGACATGGATGGAGCTACAGCCTTCCTCGAGGACGAGAACCGTAGACGCGTGTTGGAGGATCTCCCGGAGTCGTTCGATTTGTACAAGTCTGTGTTTTTGGTTGGTAGGGAGAACAGGGTGGTCACCAAAGACCTGGGGTTTTGAGTAGCGGGCTGTAGCTAGAATGAATATGAGGGACAGTTGGTTGTACCTACAGAAGAAGCATGATTCTTAATGCTCGGTGTTTATACCTGTAAGTGAACCCGAGGCTGCGACAACCGTTTTGCGAGGATTACACACGCCTTGGGTGATAACAACGTTGGCAGCAGTGATTGAAGTATTCCGGGTTATGGTGTTTTTTTATGCTACCATGTGTCGAGAAGTTTATTCTTTGTTGTTGTGACTGATGACTTCATTTTGAGGCGTCACTGTGTGCACAAACGTAGATGACAGCCGTAGAGTAGAGAGCTTACTCTCTCTGGAGAATATCACGCTTATGAAAAAAAAAAAAAAGTTGTGATTATTTTCCCTTGCGTAATAAGATGCCCCGGTTCCATACAACCTGTCCGTTCTCTATTTGCTCTACAGACCAGAGAAGGAAAGATAGTTAAAATGAGGATCCATGTCCTGTTTCGCCCAAGTCCTCAACATTTCCTCAAACCCGTCATAGGCATTCACAAAAAACTTTCCTTCCTTCAAGCCATCCACAATCCTCTTAGCCACAACACTAGCTGGACGGCTGTGAGTTGATACAAACTCCGCAAAGCCAGTGTTGAACTCGCTGGGGGCCGTGCCCGTCAACTCGTGAACCGATTCAGTGTAGGTGAGGTCAGGGAAGACGATGCTGACCCCGACGCCAGTGGGTTTGAGTGACATCGCCATGCATTGGGACATGGATACGTCGGCACCCTTTGTGATGCAATAACCGAGGAGATTTCCCGCGACCATAGGTGGCGGGACGAATGCGTTTGGAGATGCTGTATTGACGATCCAGCCAGAGCCTCGGGCTACCATGTTAGGCAAAAAAGCCTGAGCAACGCGGATATAGCCCAGGACGTTGACGTCTAACTCACGCCGAATATTCTCCACACTGGCGTTCAGGATGCCGCCACTCCGAATAAAGGCGGCATTGTTGTACACAATATCTGGAGCGCCGACATCTTTCAGGACGTGTGAGGCGAACGTTTTGACTGACTCGTCATTGGTCACGTCGCATTGGTAGGCGCAAGCTTTCTGGCCATGGCTTCGGAGCTCCGAAACTGTCTTCTCTTGGGGTTCTAGTTGAATATCGGCCAGGATGACATGGGCGCCAGCTGCAGCAAGCTCGATGGAGATTGCCTGGCCTATGCCACGGGCGGCACCTGTGACGACAACGATTTTGCCTTGGAAGTCGAGCATGATGGGATATGATGATAGGGGGACTATTTGTGGAACACAATGGACCACTATGCCAGGGACAAAAGTGAAGTATAGATTTCAACAGATGCCGAGGTAATAGGGCCTTATATGCTGCTACACTACTTTGTGATGCTCTGTTAGCTCGATAGACACATCTTGTGCTCTTGTCCATTGAGGATGATGATGTGTAATCGGAATCTGGGGAATGTTTATCGGCATCTCCCCACGGCCGAACTGCCGCTAGGCGGGGCCGCCGTGGAGCAAAGTGTGGAGAGCATGTTTCATCGGTTGTGGGATTATTGAGGTTCTAGGTACCTGCTACTAACGTGCCCTTTACAGGTTGCACTCTCGTTTGGTCAGCGATACAATGGACCTTGACAGTCCATGAAACCCCTGCAACCCCGCGTTGCCTCGTCAACTACCGCTGGGCGTAACCGTCATCGGGTGGCTTGATCAAGAACGCGGGGAGATCGGATTGCGGAGGGGCAGGGAACGGGAAGCAGAGGGGTAATAAATGGTGTGTCCCTCTAATTCTCGCTCTTGCTCCAATAATTCTTGCTTCTTTTCTGGCGTGGGGCCGTACCCTGCAACAATGCCTTCATGCCGTGACTGCGGCGCTACCTTCTCTAGAAACGAGCATTTTCAACGTCACCGGCTTCGGCATCTCGGTCTCCGGCCGTTCGCCTGTGATCAATGTCCATCTGCGTTTTCCCGAAAGTGAGGCCAAAGTCCAAACCCCACGTTTGCCGACATTACAAGTTAACGTCTCTACCCTAGGGATGCGCTTAGCCGACATATGCAGGTTCACGACACAAACGCAACGCCGGCGAAGCGTCAGAAGTCATCCTACATATCACAAGCTTGCATTCACTGCGCCAAATCCAAGCAGCGTTGCGATGGTCAATTACCTTGTGCGAGGTGCACTTCGAAACTCCTGGGATGCGCCTACGCACCGTTGAAGAGGGGACGCCATGGCGAAGGGAATCCACGAAACCCTGATGGTGGTGGTCAGATGCCCGAGCATTGCGACTTGGGTCAAAGTGTGCGGTCGATAGATGGTCCAATTTCTTCCGAAGGTACTAGCATCATAAGTCTCTCGCAATCTGGAAACGACCCCGGAAACGGCAATGTCTCTTCCACAAGCTTTCCATCAGCCAGTCAAGCATCGATGGAGAGCCTCCTCGATCCGGCCATCACTACTCCTGGGTTCTCCATTGATCAACATTTTCTCTCGACGTCTGGAAGTGCCTTCCAAAATCTCACCTGGGATAGTCTCGACCCCCTTTGCGGTCAAGGGATGTGGCCGTTACTTGACTATGATCCCACCACTTTCCTGGGCCATGCGGCAGATTTGCCCGAAAATTCTACTAAGGAAAGAGAAACTCAACGACTCGGTGGTTTCGCAGCCACTTCCATGCCATCTCCAGCAGAAACAGAGGTGGAGATGTTGGCGACTGACGCACCACCACCTACCTTTACACAGACAGCTGACGCGAGCTCTCCCATCGATGGAGCGGCAGACACAGCAGAACCATCAAGGGACCAACAGATGGGTAAAACAAGAAATGAAGACCAAGATCTCGAGTCTTGGAGGGCAGAAGACTACCATCACGTCCCGTGCTTAACGCAAGACACTTACGAGATGATGGTTTCATCTTTTACTCGCCTCAACGCAGACAACGAATTCTACGTGCCTTTTACGGCGCAAAGCTTTCCGCCAATGAACCACATCAACATCTTTATACAGGTCTATTTTGAGGAATTTCACCCTGTGTTTCCCTTCTTACACAAGGTGACATTTGTCCCTCGTCAAGATGAATGGTTGCTTGCCGTTGCTGTCGCCGCTGTTGGCTGTATCTTCTCACGAACTCTGAGATGTGAACAGACTTTCTATGATCTACACGAATTCCTGCGCCGAGCCATCCATCACAAGGTTAATTTTTGAACTCAATTCCTTTGGCTATATAATGTTAATGTCATATCAGGTGGAACGCTCCCGGACTTCACCGCCTGATATTCATATCGCTCAAGCTACTATCCTCAACCAGGTCGGTATGATGTATTCTGGTGAAATGAGGCTTGCTGAAGCCGTGCCTGCCACCATGGCTCTTCTCGCAACTCTATGCAAGAGGATCTCCTTCTATGGAAAATTCAGCCAGTTCGGAGTACCACTAGACAGTGTCGTGCATTCAAATTCGATGGATTGGGAGGACTGGCTTCGTAAAGAGAGTAAGCGAAGACTCTTCTATTTTGCATGGGTAGGTATTGTGAAACTTGTTGCCGCAGTCCGAGTTATGGGGTCTTAGTTCTATCACAGGTTCTCGATTGCCAGTACAGTTGCTTCTGGTCAGCTCCTGCGGTAATACCCATCGAACTCCTGCAGCTGCCCATGCCCTCTCATGAGTCCATTTGGGATGCATCCTCTCGAGAGGAATGGCAGGAGAGCTTGGGCAAATGTACGTGTCCCGGACAGTTGGAGGAAACCGCTGACCTTGTCACCCGACCAGCTTCGCACTCACCGGCTCCTCTACGTCAGAGGCTTCTTGACCTGTATTGCTCCGGTGAGGTTGCCAATGTCGGTGAATTCAACACTCTGCTCCTTACAATGGGAGTGTACCATGATGCTCCCAAGCTCCAGAACGCCTTCATATATCTAGACCTCCTTCAACGCCACGCGGCAGCTTTCTCCCCAACCAGGCTATCTCGGGCTGTCCAAAGCCATATCCATCTGCTATCATTGTTCGCTCGCTTGCCCGTACGAGAGCTCTTTGCATTTTCTGGCTGGCGCGTAACTGAGGCCCAACGAGCTACAAATGTTACCAAGCTGCGGCAGTGGATACGGAATAACAGCGAGGCAAAAATCGCCGTCACGCATGCATGCCGTGCGTGGTCAATAATCCGAACAAAGCCCACAGCAGCACAGCACGAAGGAATTGGAGTGCTGCTCGCAGCGTTGGCAATATGGGCGTGGATCGAGCTTGGCGAAAGGCCCGCAACCGAAGACGTGAACAAACTGCCAACTATACGGCTAGATGACTTCGACAAAGAGACCAGGGGCTGGCCCACCGACGGTGGACACAAGCGAATCTATCTCGGCGGGGTCGGATGTCTTTGGGATCACGGTGCCTCAGGGAGATTGGTGAGCGAGACAGTTCAGATCCTCAAACGTAGTTCTTGGCCGGAAACTGCCATCACATCACGAGTCTTGCAACAGAAGCACAGCTCTCTAGTTGATAAATGTTTTGAGCTTTAGTTACTAGACCCGTGGTTTTAATCCGACGACTTCCCATTGCCCACAATATTGACTTGGCAGAGCAAGGCGTATGGCGCGGGGCGTAGGGCGTAAATATCGGAGCCGATCATCACGCCATGGATGAACTGAAGCTCTCCTAGCGGTGACAACTGTGAGCATTGTTTGAGAAAAACTCGGACCCGTATTACAAATCACAGCCAGACGCGACAGACACCACTGGTGAACCACAAGTATCTACTTAAAGGCCCTTTCAGACATCCCAACACCGGAGGCTCTCATTATCGCCGAGAGCATCTCAGCTTTTCATCATGGGGTCGCTACCGGGAGATTATCCCACCCACAACCCCAATAACCCACACAGCAACATACCTCAAGCAGGCATCTCATACTTCACTCCCGCGCAACAGCCCGCCGCCGGCACCCGAATTCTAGACGACCCCAATAAATCGCCTTGCAAACTATTCACACCCTTGACAATCCGCGGTGTTACCTTTCAGAACCGCATCTTTCTCGCACCTCTATGCCAATATTCTGCCATTGACGGTTATGCAAACGATTGGCATGTCGCCCACATTGGCGGCATTCTCCAGCGCGGTCCCGGCATGGCTATGATCGAAGCTACGGCCGTACAGCCAGAGGGACGCATCTCACCGCATGATCTAGGCCTCTGGGATGATGGCCAGATAGCCCCGCTGAAGCGCATTGTCGAGGTTGCTCACGGCCAGAATCAGCACATCGGTATCCAGCTCGCCCATGCTGGGCGCAAGGCCAGTACTGTACCGCCGTGGATCAGCGCCAACGCCGTGGCAACCCCCGACATTGGTGGCTGGCCTGACGAGATTTACGGGCCATCTCCGTTGGCGTATAATGATGTCTTGCCAAAGCCAAAGGAAATGAGTCTGGCACAGATCCAAGCAGCCAAGGAGGCATTCGTGGCTTCTGCCAAGAGGGCTCTCGAAGCTGGCTTCGACGTCATTGAGATCCATGCCGCTCATGGATATCTGCTTCACCAGTTCCTCAGCCCCGTCAGTAACCAGAGGACAGATGAGTATGGCGGAAGCTGGGAAAACCGTGTCCGAATCGTTTTGGAGATCACGGAACTTATCCGAGGAGTGATCCCTGACACCATGCCGCTATTTGTCCGCGTTAGTGGTACGGAGTTGCTGGAGGGCCTTGATGAATTCCCTGAGAGCTGGACTATCGCTGATAGCACCAAACTCGCGCTTCTCCTCGCCGACCGAGGCGTCGACCTGCTTGATGTCAGCTCCGGTGGCCTCCACCCGAGCCAGGCGACCGGTATAAAGCCCGGGGCTGGCTATCAGGTGCCTTTGTCGCAAGAGATCAAGAAGGGGGTTGGCGAGAATATTCTCGTGGCTGCTGTTGGCGGCATCAAGACGGGTACATTGGCTGAGGAGGTTCTCCAGTCTGGTATTGATGTCGTGTTCTGCGGGCGCTGGTTCCAAAAGAACCCTGGCCTGGTTCACGCTTTTGCCGATGAGCTTGGAGTAACTGTCAAGATGGCTAACCAGACCAGTTGGGCCTTTAGAGGACGTGGAAAGAGGTAAATCACCATTCTAAGAACACTTTAGACAAGTAGCCGTTGTCAAAAGAAAGCATTTCTGCCTCTACTAAAGTCACCTTGCTCGCCAGCCTTATCTCACCAGCCCGTGCTGCTTCGTTTTGTGGCAAAGACAATGAAGATTAAAAACAGAGTTGATAAGAGACTTTCAAGATATATGCTGAATGACGAGAAGGCACCATACTCACCCACAGCTACCTTGTGTCTTCGCTGTTGTGCCTCTGCTACCAAAAGCTCAGATGATAGACCTTTCAACCGAACGAATGTCGATACTTTAATTACTTTCCTAGTTACTATCTTGAAGCGTAGACGCTGGCCTTCCCAACTTGGTTCTCAGCCATCTTCTCCCCGCCCTCCAATGCCTCCCGGAAAACGACTTGTAGCCGTTGCAGAACATCGTCTGAGTTTTAAACCACCTGATAATGTGTAATAAGCCGATGGCTCATGAATACAAGACCAAGAATCCT
The DNA here is from genome assembly GCF_025433545.1 of Fusarium keratoplasticum. Classification (NCBI taxonomy): domain Eukaryota; kingdom Fungi; phylum Ascomycota; class Sordariomycetes; order Hypocreales; family Nectriaceae; genus Fusarium; species Fusarium keratoplasticum. Next base: position 4,442,748 of record NC_070530.1, on the reverse strand, counting down.
TCCCAAGCTCAACGAACCGCTTCGTACTACAGCCCGCTGCCTTGAGGTCCAACCAGCACATGTTGGTCTCGGCAGGCTCAATTACCCGGCCGCTCATCTTGATCCATAGGGCTTCGACTTTCCGCGCCATCTCGTGCGTTGCTGGGAGGAGACCATCCTCGACAAAGTCAGACTCACCAAAGTGTTGATGAATAGTGGTCAGCCCCGCCGATGTCAGTATGCCGACTTGTCGTATGCCCCCGCCAATAGACTTGCGTACCCATCTGGCATGGTTGATTGTTTCATCGGTTCCAACTAGAACACTACCAACTGGGCCTCCGAGGCCTTGAGAAAAACATAGGGAAACAGTGTCAAAATGCCGAGAGAACTGGGCTAAAGTCCCTGCCCTGGCAGCGCATGCTTACCACAAACGAGCGCCATCGAGATGCATCTTGATGCCATGTTCCCTGGCAAAGAGACAGATACGCTCGATCTCCTTCAGACGGATTATAAGACCATGAATAGTATTTTCAAGACTTATATCGCGGGTGGGACAGCTATGAATATCTTGACCGAGGACGACATGATCATGAACACCTTCAAGCGTCAAGTATTTGCCATTCTTGGGAACAACAGGCTGAAATTGAGCCCCAGAAAGCGACGATGTTCTAGATAGGGGGAGTTAGTGAAGGCTCTTGTCGAATGAATATATCAGATACCCACCCGCCAGCCTCGTGGACAAATATCTGGGATCGGCAATCACACAAGACTGAATGGGGCAGTTGTGTAAGAAGTGATCTCAGGGCAAGTTGGTTGCCCATGGTGCCCGAGAGAACGGAAAGACCGGCTTCTTTACCGATCCTCTTGGCAACGCATGTCTCGAGCTGATTGGTGCTGTCATCTTCTCCGAACACATCGTCTCCTAATGTGCACGGCTGGATGGCATTCAACATGGATGCAGTTGGAATTGTGATTGTATCGCCTTGATGCCCGGTGTCAGCCACAGCTATGATGGAAAACAGGGCCAACTTACTTCGAAGGTCCAAGCTGGCTGGGTCTTTCCTCCCGTTTTGAAGCCAGTGAGTGCAGGGAACCTCTTTCATCATACTACCCATGGTGGATCGTAAGATGAATACGGCTTGGTCTGTGGTGCTATGGTTGTGAAGTCGAGTCAAGGCATCTTCTTTTGAGGCTCACTTCGACTCAACTCATCTTCCCCATGCTAAACTCGTTTCAGGAGCATCCGCCACGGCGTAGGTGGTCATCATTGATGGATATTGGAGGAAGGATGGCGCAAGGCGTAGGGCGTGCCAAGCTCCGCATATCGGCATCCGAAGTCTTTTCACTGTAGCCACTCAATGCCCTTGCATCAAACGAAGATGGATGAATGATGAATATAATATTTATTCTATCGACTTATAAATGTTCGTCGTCTCCCTTCCTCTTCCTACAGCCTCTCATAAAGTGCTCAGTCTCCAGCAACCCCTCTACGTGATGGCTTCGAAACGTCTTGAGCCAGTCTTGGTTGTCGGCCATGGTGCATTCCCAGGGGTCTGTGGTGCCATACTGCATCCGCCGGGCTTCATCCTGGAACATGCTGTCTGTCGGCATAATACCCAGCCGCACTTGATGTTGCGCGAAGTGGCCCAGGTGAAACGCTAGTAGCTCCGAAAATGTCATTGACTTGAGGTCCTCGTTTGTAAAGGAAGACGATGAGCCCTCAGCATTGCTACCCGACTCGGGGGATCCCTCAATCATTCCCCATTCTCGCATGCTGCGATCAGAAGAGATCTGGAGCTTCTCAATGTGCTGACTCGTTTTCCTATCTGTTGCTGAAAAGGGGGTAAACGTTTCCAACTCATCCTTGATAAGATATGGTGGTATTGCGTCCATGACTCGAGCTGTTATCTCAGGCTTAAACCCATGCTCCCTCTTCCACCCCTTCATTGTCTTGCCTTTTCTGAAATGTTCTGCGACGTGGTCAACGCGCTCCGACCAGTTGTGCATTTGTGCATTGCAGAAGCCGCATCTTGAAGATACTGGCGGCATCTCGACTTTCCATGAGTTAATCATGGGCACATCATGTACGCGATGGACGCGTCGTAGATGCTGGACCAGCTGATCCTTCCGCGTATACATGTACGTCTGCGTCTGGCAGCTCCCGTGGGCATGCATCTCAAGATGTGACGGCGCCGGGTCGGCAAGGTGGCAGTAGGCGCAATGATTCCTGCCGGTTACGGGAGACATGACGGTGCCACCAAACGGCGCACATCTCCAACCTTGTAGATTGAGGTGCAGTGACTTCTCGTGCCGCGACCAGTCGTATTTGCTCTTGAACGAGTCGCAGCAAAAGGTACACTGGAACCTCCGCTCCTCAGCAGGCTTCCAGCTTGGGGGAGCCGGTCGCCTCCATTTTTTCACGCGTCCGCTCGTCGTGTGTCGGAAGCTTGTCGACGTGGCCGACACTGTGGAGTTTGAAGAACCGCTCGTGCCTCTGCGGCGGCCGTTGAGGCTACCTGCGGATGATTGAGGGCGCAACGGGTGTCTCATGACATCGGCGATGGCGGCCATCGAAGCGCCCTCAGTCTCGGGTGGTGATTTCCGCCATCGTTGCATCGGAGCGGCCGCGTCGTCGGCTAAGGCGCGGACTGGTATGGGTATGAGGCCTAGGCCTGCTTGTTGGGCCGGGTTGCGTAGGTACCGACTTCTTCGTCGAGGAAGGCTGGGTTTCTGATTCTCAGGGACAAGCACAAATTGGTAGGCATCGATGTGTTGAGAGGGCGATTCGGGGGTAGGTATTCCGCCCGTAGACAGCTGACGGGGGTGATTTTGCTCTGCTGGGGACGACTGTGCTTGCAGGGACAGGGAAGGGTCAATATATGCGTCGAGATCGATCACGCCAGGGAATTGGAGGAAGTCTGAAATGGTTGGGCGGGTATATTCGAGCGGCTGAGCTGATAGAATCGTGTCGCATGGTCTTACTGACTGATCTTCTCGACACAGCTGGTGTCCAGTATCCAAGCTGGAGTCTTCAGTCGCAGTATCATGGTCCATGGGATCTAACATGAAGCCCAATTCTGCAAAGTCGAGTTTGGAAAATTCCAGGACTATGATCCACGCGTCAGTATCGTTGCCTCGCTGTTGTTGTCGTAAATCACCTACTGTCGCCATCGAAGTTGTCCATGATGAATATGTGTGTGGTGGAAGTAATAACATGAGGGGTTCTCCCCACTGCTTTAAATGAAGGGGATCGGTTCTTTCCTGTAACCGGCCCCTTGGAACTCCGCTTTAATAGCCCAATTGGGGCCGATACTCCGCTCAAGGTTTAATTCTTATCATGAAGCCTCAATTGGTTCGGCACGATGCGCAAGACGCCGTTAAGACGTTTCTAGGAAGAACACATTGGCCGAGCGGACAGCTTCAAGATCTTGTCCGCGCTGGGTGCCTGTTCTCCGTTGTTGCGATGATTTACTCTTTGGATTTTAACTACGTCGTGTGTCCAATGTTTTCTTGCGGTGTTCGGCCATCATGACCCTCAACTCCAATTCTCAACTAAAGGGGAATATTCCCAATTTCGAACACGCATCAAATCTAGCCCATCCCAGATGCCCATGAACTACAATAACTTGACCAAGGCGCTTCTTCTTGCCATCAACGACATGTTCAAACGAGGCTATTGACAGTAAAAGACGGCTATCAATACATGATGGCATCAAAGCCCAATACCCCAAGGCACCATAACGTAGATTGACCAAAGGCGCTCAGCATAATAACAGCCCTTTTAGCATCGACAGGTGTCTTGAAAGACCCAAGTAATATCTGTTTGTTAAAGTTGACTCTATATATAGGTACTACTTCTTGACAATTTCGAATCCCTCCATGCTATCCAGCGCCTGCCTAATCTCCGCCTTATAAGCAGGCAATCCACCAGAATAGCAAACAGGCTCATAGGCCTTGCCAGGCACGCTCCCGCCCATGTATGTAGAGCTTGTCGTAGGGAACAGCGTCTTGTTGTTAAGGTCGATGACATGCTGCTTCCACTCGTCGGCAGCCTGGGACTTCGGATTGACATACTTGATGTTGTTTTGCTCCATCTTCAGGATCATATCCAGCACCCAGCGGCCCTGGATCTCAACATTTGAGGGTCCGTTGCACATGAGCGTGGGCGCGTGGGCGCCGTAAATGTGGAACATGTTTGGGTAACCACTGACGCTGGTCCCCAGGTATGTCTTCGCACCACCCTTCCACTCGTCTTGTAGGCGAGTCCCGTGAATGCTCTTGACACCAAGCTGGGTCATGACTAAATTTGTTAGCCGTGTTCAATCAATGTTTGTATGGTAAGCTCACCTCCAGTGACAACGTCAAACCCAGTAGCGATTGCGACGACATCCAAGTCATGATGAGTGCCGTCCTCGAGAACAAGGCCAGTCTTGGTGAATTCCTTGACAGTATTAGCCTTGATATCGATGATTTCGACGTTTGGCCGGTTGAACTGCTCAAAGTAGTCATGTTCTAAGCAAGGCCTCTTGATGCCAAAGTAATGCGGCATCTGAAGAGGCGCAAGAAGGTCTCGCTTCTTCGGATCCTGAATCCGGGCTCTGGTTTTCTCGGCCCAGAACTTGTAAGACTCCACATTAGCCTTTCCACTGAAGAGGTTATCCTTGTAGATTGAAACCCAAAACCGGAAGCCGCCCTCGGTCCAGGCCTGTTCATATGTAGCCCGTCGACGTTCGGGCGTATCATCAAAGGTATTCTTCTCAGACCAGTCGTAGCGAAATCCAGCAAATGTCGTCTCGCGGAGTCTGAACATCTCTGGATACAATTCCTTATGGATTTTCTGCGTCTCGACTGAAAGATCCTTTCGGCGCATCGGAATGGCCAGGTTTGGGGTGCGTTGGAAGACCTTGACGTGGCCTGCCTTGGGTCCCCAGGTCTGAGCAATCTGGACACCTGATGCGCCGGTACCGATGATCGCACATCGTTTGTTTCGGACATCAATCTCCTCGTCAGGCCAAAACGAGGAATGGTGGATCACACCTTCAAACTTTTCGATGCCTTTCCAGTCGGGAATGTAACGCCTGGCAGCCTAAGGGGAGTCAGCACGGGTCAGAGATCCTCAGGACATGACGTACAAATCCAGTGCCCAAGATGAGATACTTTGCTTTCGCGGTACGACCATCCTCAGTTCGAATGGTCCACTTGCCAGCTCCAGTATCAAACTCAGCACCGACGACAACGGTATTGAACGAGCAGTCCTTCTTGATGTTGAGAATCTTGTCGACGTGATCAAAATAGTCTCGCAGATCTTGGTACGATGGGTAGTTGGTCTTCCAATTCCACGTCTTCCACACTTCGGGCCAAGAGAACTCGTACTCGGGCACTTCAGAGTCGACCCTGGCGCCCGGGTAGCAGTTCCAACGCCAGGTGCCGCCCGTGTCGTTGCCAGCTTCGTAAATGACAGTCTTGAGTCCTTGATCCCGGAGGGTTTTGAGCATAAAGATGCCAGCTGTGAGAGGTGATTAGCAGACATAGAGGTGGCGGATGAAATTGTTGACATACCAAAGCCAGCTCCCACGACCAGAGCATCTACTTCCAAATCCTTTGCATAAGGACCACTCTGTTCAGCGTGGACGATAGAGTAGTCGGTCAACTCGGTCTTGAACCCGCGGCTTTGTGTAGAGCTGGTCTTGTTCATCTTGATTGAATGACAATGCGAGGTCAAAATAATTGTAAAGAGATTTTTATTGAAAGTTCCTTCAGTGATGTGATTGATTCAACGATTGAGACGTGGAGCGAAACGAGATGCTTTATTCCTTCTGCACCAGTCGTAACCTCACGAGACCTTTGCGCTCTCCCTTCTTCCCCATTCCATTCTATCTCATACTTCCCACGATGGCTTCAAAACGCGGAGCCGCAGCTTAGTACGGCATGATATTCATTCGACAGGCGGGTCGAAAAAAACACCGCCATTGCTGGCACCAAAGTTCTATGAGTAAAGGGGGTGATGATTTTTTCGATCCCTGCTACCCTACAAGATCTGTAGATGCGGGGCCGGCTCCGCATTTGGAGATCCCCGCATTTTCCCCGCACACCAAAGTAGCTTGGGTTTTGGGGCCGGTTATAGCAGCGCGGCGCGGATCGCCATGGTAGATCACCTGGGTCGATCGACAGGGCGTGTCCAGCCACACCACAATTGGACTACCTTTGCTACTGTGTGATACCGATACCGGCCGGCACGTCTCGCAGAGCGCGGATACTTTGTGGACTTGGTGACATCTCTAAAGGAAGCTTAACTTGCGGATACGGCACCGCATTTGCCTCTGATGCCACGGCATCCGGGGTGTTGTGGGGGAGGTACCGGTATCCGATCAAGTCCAATACTTGATATACCCATAGCTCATCTCATGTATCATGCATCGTGTATCACTGGCTCCACCATATCTTCGTACTTGCAAGACCCATCTTCATCGCATCTATTGCCCAACATGTCCAACCCCGAGATCTCGCCCAAGGCAACTCCCTCCATTGAGCTCCCACCAGGGAAGGTGATCTGTCAGGTGTCGGCCGTTAATACGACTGCCAACCTGGCCGTCCCTTCAGACACTCTGGTTCAGCCACCAATCCCCGGTCATGAGCTGATGAACTTTCCAACCATTGCCTTCCTCATCACTCATCCTTCAGGGGACCAGGTCATGTTCGACCTGGGCACCCGCAAAGACTTCTGGAACCTTCCTGGGCCTACCGCAGCTGTCATTGACGCCAAGATTCCTGGCATCAAGATCGAGAAGAATGTCATTGACATCTTGGTCGAAGGGGGAGTTGATCCGGCAAGGCTTCGAGCCGCCATCATTAGTCATTGGCACTTTGATCATATTGGAGACCCAAGGACATTTCCTGAAACCATGGAGTTTGTGGTCGGTCCTGGGTTCTCTAGGGACTTTCTACCCGGTTATCCCATCATGGAAGGCTCGCCGTTCTTTGAAGACACGTTCAAGGACCGCAAAGTCAATGAGCTCAGCTTCTCAGATCTAGTTGTCGCGGGCTACAGAGCCGTAGACTACTTCGGCGACGGTAGTCTATATGTTCTTGATACGCCTGGTCATGCAGTTGGCCACATGTCCGCCCTCGTCAGAACCACAGTCGATACATTCGTGTTTCTAGGAGGCGATATTTGCCACTTTGGAGGGTCATTCAGGCCAACTCAATACGCTCCAATGCCCGCGAACATCCAACCCTCCACCATCATCCCTCACCATCGTCAGGTGGCCCCGTTCGCCTGTTCTCTCTTCACTGCCTGTCACCCAGATCAGAGACATGCGCGCACCTCTCCATTTTACACACCCCGTTGTGGTGAAGGATCATGGTACATCGACCCTCCTACTGCGGTAAAAAGCATCGAGAGCTTGACGGTTGTCGATGCAAATGAGAAGGTGCTTGTTCTCATTGCTCACGATCCCGGGCTGCTGCACACCCTACCATTCTTCCCGCGTGGTGATATCAACGATTGGTACAACGCTGGGTGGAAAAAGGGTCTGAGGTGGGCGTTCTTGGACGAGCTTCCTATCCCAGGCAAGACTCGGAAGTTCCTTGCGGATGGAACATATAGAGATGGTGTATGTGTTAGGAAATTGGATGTTGCTTCTGCTGAGTAAATGAGGCCTACAAGGTAGAATTATAGCTAGCTTCACTTGCCAGTTCAAGTATTAAAGCTCAATCTGATCTTTGGGATATCACTACCGTTGCGAAAGTCTAGTGCCCGTGGTGGTTGCCAATGTAGTCTCTACGTTCTTTCACGTATAACGGGGCCTCGCCGTTGTACAGAATAGATACACGCACACCGACGATCTTGATCCACGAGTTAACAGCCCAGAAGCGAACCAGCAAAGTAATGATGGGCGCCCATAAAGGGTTGTGAGAAAGCTTCTCAAATGCACTGCGTCACTGTGGAACTGAGCGTCCTCTGTGATCCGGGTACTCATTATCCTCCTCCATGGTAGCCACCGATATACGCACCCCGCAGCAGCCACATCCCCGGATTTCGTGATATGACGATCTTGCATTCAAGATTTGCGGAGAAGGGTCCGCAATGCATCCCGGAAACATGTGCCTGGATCTGCTCGGAGCCGTCATATCCTTGCCGGGGGTTGAGAACCCCACGATCTGGAGCCCCGGACCTAATGACCATGCCCTTTCGCTTGTTCGGGCTAGAGTCTGCAGAAGCCGTTCGGCATGCCCTTAGGCTCCGAATGTTCAGAACCCGTACGCCCTACGCCCTACGCCATACGCCGAGCACTACCCCTGTAGCGGTGCAACCCTGCAAGTTCGACGGCTCGCTGGGTAGCCGGAGGTATAGTGCAGCAGAGAACCCAGATGGAAGCTGAGATGATCCAACCTGAGATGTCATGTAACACACAAGTGTGATAAAGGGGAAGATGCCTCATGGTGGTACGTCCACAAACCCAGACCCCAGTCCTTCCCAAGTCTTTCACTAGCAAGCACCCTGACACCATGGCATCCACCTATTATGCCTGGGCCGTTGTTGAGCATGGCAAGCCTCTCCAGAAGATAGAGCTGCCCATCCCAGAACCTACCGGCACAGAGATCTTGATCAAAGTGTCACACTGCGGTGTGTGCCATTCTGACCTGCATTTCTGGGAGGGTTCCTATGATCTCGGCGGTGGCAAGAAGATGTATGTCAAGAACCGAGGGGCCACATTGCCTCGGGCCTTGGGCCACGAGATCGTGGGCACTGTGGCCAAGCTTGGTCCCAATGTTGATACCAGCACCTTCCCTGTTTCTGTTGGTGACAGTCGGGCGGTCTACCCTTGGGTGGGCTGTCAGAACTGCGGCCGATGTGAGGATGAGCATGACAACCTATGCCTCAAACAGAAAACCCGAGGCGTGTTCGCTCACGGAGGGTTTGCGCAATACATTACGATCCCACATCCAAGATATCTCGTCGATTACGGCAACGTGGATCCTTCGCTGGCGTGTACTTTCGGCTGTTCAGGCCTCACAGTCTTGAGTTCGATCCATAAGCTGATGCCGCTGAAGCCACACGAGCCCATCTTGTTGATCGGTGCGGGGGGGCTTGGCTTGACTGGTATCTCAACGCTCAAGGCTCTGGGTCACAAAAACATCATCTCGGCCGACATTTCACCTGAAAAGCGAGCAGCGGCTCTCAAAGCCGGCGCAACCGCGGTCGTGGACTCTGCCGCCAAGGATGCTTTTGATCAAATCATCCAGGCCGCGGGAGAGCCCCTACCTGGAGCCATTGACTTTGTGGCCTGCAAGCAAACAGCAGAGCTCGCCATGGCTTGCATCGGCAAGGGGGGCAAAGTGATTGCGGTAGGCTTGGTTGGGGGAGAGATGAGCATTTCCATGGTTCCCTTCACGTTTACCTGCAAGTCTCTTATTGGGAATATTACTGGTAACCCGCAGCACATGCGAGATGTTGCCCAGCTCGCACAGAGTGGAAAGTTGGAGTCGATTCCCATCACAGAGGTTCCTTGGGACAAGGTGAATGAGGCAATCCAGAGATTAGCGGAAGGAAAAGTGACAGGAAGAGTGGTTTTAGTCCACTAATGGGCAAAGATGCATTTGTTCTGCAAGGCTCTGCGCATATTCTTCGAGTAACCCATACTTTGCGTACATATGTGACGATCGGCTTTTCCGACCGAGATGAGACGTGTTAGTGTATTGTTGCCAGATTATCTCGGAGTGATCGTGCAAATCATGACGGCAATGGGTCAATCTAGAATTGGAGGTAACTGAACTGTGTTGATGGCTAGCTTAGCTGACAGCCCGCCCGGTGTATGAAGAGCTTACTTTGTACTTACAGGTGGTATTTCTTAGCTCATGGGGAATCATGCTTGATAGGCTTACGAGCGATCTAGAGTGATGTCTGGTTCCTCTTGGGACCAGCCGGAAACCTACGAGGGCGTGACCCCGCAGCACGCACATGAGGGAAAACAGCACCACCCCTATTCCCTACAAGGGGCCTATAAGACTCCGTGTGAAGCGAACATAAATTAGACCCCCAAAATTTGACCCTTAAGGAGATTAGGAGACCTCATCTTGATATGTGATCTGCGATTACTAAAAAAAAAATGAATTAGTCATTGTCAAGCCTCGCTTGAAGTCGTTTGAAACAGCTTGAAGCTGGCCATCAGGAATCAATGCCACGTTGTCCCTACCCTAGACAGAGATAGGACCCCAACAGCTCGGAGGCAATTTGACTCCGATCATTACAAACGCCAGGATGACTAATCTGGCGCGAGGGTTAGAACGCCCAAAGCACCCTCGTGGTAAGACGTAGGCAACTTTTCCTTCTTCATGACTTCATCAAAGCCGAAATAAGATGGATGATGCTGCCTTGGAAGACGGCTCTTCTCAGCCTCGAGTTCGATTGCATAATGTGAGTGTCCAATGTCCCAAAGCGCATAACCACGTCGAGCATACGCCATATACATCTGCTAACGCACCCCTGTACGCAGGCTTGTCTAAATTGCCAGAAACGCAAGTCGAGATGCGATGGCCAGCGCCCGTCATGTTGCCAGTGTCAAAAGCGCCTTGTTCAATGCGTGTATCAGCAACGGAAATTTCGAGGTCCCGGCAAAAGGTATCAAGCCACTCCACGACTCCTCGAGCACCGCTAATCCTTGGTAGCAAGGAGTATGCACACAAATTGGAGGAGAGGCTCAAACGACTTGAAGAGTCCCTTAAGCCAGGCTCTTCTAGTTCCACAGAGTCATTTGATGTCAGTGGCGGAGGCCAGGTCCAAGACAAAAACAACTCCCCGTCCGCATTATTGGAGCCAACCACGACGAGCACGGCCCCCACCCAAGCCAATTCCATGAGCCAGAACCTGACAACATTGCACTTGTCGTCCTTGGAGAGAACCTGTATCACGGAACCTTCCAACCAAGTCCCCAACATCCAACAGCCGGGCCCTCGCCCAGTATTTCTCCAAATGCACTTCATCGAATTTATACGAGCTGTAACCAAAACAGGCGCATTCAAGATGCAATTGTTTAGTCCACAGCATGGCCACAGCAAAGTCTTGTCAAGGCTCGACGACATAATCCAAGACATCAGCGAGATGTATCCCGTTCTTGACATGAGCCACTTTCAAGAGCTTCTAACGCCTCGGGAATCCGACAACGATGTCGATAAATCGGCCAGACTGGCAATCGGCAATGCGTCGCTCGCACTAGGAATCCAATGCAAAACTGCAAACTCTGCATTTGCCGATCTCTCACCTGCGGCGTGGGCATACTTCAAGAGCGCCTTTTCCACAGTTCCCATGTTTGTGTTTCAAGGCTCCAGCTCATTGGCCCATGAAGCGATACTCATCATGGCCATGTTCATGCTGGGCAACGCGGATCTTCATATGGCCTCTCATCTCAACACGCTTGCGCTACGTGCGTACCAGACGTGCGAGGTTTCACGCTCTCACAAGGGCTTTGTCGAGACGCAGAGCCAGCTGCGCGTCTTCTGGACTCTCGCTTCCCTGGATATTGATCTAGCTTTTAGGATTGGTATACCTCCGATTATATCGGACCTTTCAGACAAAGATCTCCCGACCGAAAACCCATCGGATCCTGTTGGGTGTCCTGAAGTGCGAGACATGAACTTTGGTGCCAACATTATGAGAATGCGAGCCGAACTGGCCAAGATTCAGCTAGACACATACCGTCAGCTGCTTTCCGGTACTGCAAAACGCTCATCGCAGCAAGATCTCTCATTGAGAGCCGAACGATTGGATCAGGATCTGGAAAATTGGAAAGCCAACATCCCTTCAGCGTCCCAGCCTCGTGAAGAATACCACCCTGGTTGGGATACTCTACCACTGCCGGTTATTGTGTTGCACTTCATATTCCACGATTTAAAAATGAAGTTGCGGAGTGTGAGAGGTGCTAACTCTTTGGGCGACTGCATACCATGGGCACGAGCGACAATTCGTTTGATGCATTGTCTACCCACACAGCAGTTCGCAGCTCTTTGGTATGTCTACCATGTTCCCACGTCCCTGCAAAAATACACTAACATACATAGGCGTGTTTTGGTGTATCCCACCTCTGCCGCTCTTGTTCTTCTAGCCGCTGTCAGTAACGATGTAGTCGGGTTCCATGCACAACCAGGCGTGACTGGGATCAGGGAACTGACGTGTTTCCTCCACGACATGTCTTCAAGAAAAGGCTGTGATGTGGGAAAATCTTTGTCGTGGCTCTCCATATTCGAAGAGGTGGCAGCCCAAAGCATAGCTCATGATTCTGTGCATCAACATCATGAAGCAACCAAGGTAATGAGCTAAACATTTATCCATTTACTGAAAGTCTGGACTAATCTCATGTACGACTAGCACCTGTCTCAAGTTCTCTCCTCTGGCATAGATTATCTCCGACTCGCTCAAAGTTTTCTTGGAAGAATGGCCTCCGATGATGCCATCCTGATTCAAACATTGTCTGAGATCCTCGAAATCCCCTGGGCACCGGAAGACGAGTTTGGACCATTTGTTCCTGACACTTTGAAACCAAAGACACATAATTTCTCCTTTATATTTGGTTAGATGTGATGCCTTGTTGAGGAGAGTCATCTCAGGTAGAAACACGCACTCAAACTAAATGTCATGCCCTCAAGCTTAAGGCACCCGTTTCCGGCAATATTATGTCGGTAGCGGACATAGGCATGGCCCTCCTCCTAGACCTAGAGGATTTCATCAAGCTCTCTGGTATTCCGAAGGTACTCTTGGGCGTATCTATTTATCGGCTTTCATCTTGCCCACACCCGAAGTCCACACAATGGCACGCTCCAACTGGCCCATGAACCACTCATCCTCATAGGCCTCGTCAAAGTGTCCCAGAGCCGTATAGAATGACCGACCGCCTTCAAACTCCTGACACCAGACAAGCGGGTGGTCGTCACCCATATTGCCGCCCTGGAATGAACTGGTGTCGCCGCGTACCAGCACATGCAGGTTCGTGTTGTCCCGAGGGTGTGTCTTGAAGTTATACCACTCATCCATCCACCGCCGCTCACCGCCCGAGTTACCCGACATAATCTCATGCCCCGCATCTTCGATCACCAGCGTTCCCTCCTCTGGTGCAGGGTGGTAGTCAAAGTGCGCACCGACGAGACGGCCATACCATTCAGACTCCTTATTACCACTCGCAGCGGCGTGAATGCCGACAAAGCCGCCGCCGCCCCGTACATAGGACTGCAGGGCAGTCATCTGGGCTTCATTCAGAAAAGGACCAGTGGTGTGAAGGAAAATAACGGTCGCGTAGCCAGCAAGGGTACCCGGGGTCAGTATCTCCGCGTCCTCCGTTGCATCGAGGGTAAATAGGCGCGTCCGATCGCCAAGGGCACGTAGAGCGGCGATGTTGACAGGGATGCACTCGTGACGATAACCAGATGTCTTGGAGAAGGCAAGGACCCGAAAGGGAGGCTGTAGTGTGGTTTCGGGCACGGTATCTGCTGTCGTGATAAAGGACATGTTCCTGGTGACGGAGTTGCAAGATAAGTTATGATGGATCTACTACAAGGATAAGGCCTTGTCCTCAGTCGTGCTGAATAGTCGGATATTTTACAAAAGAAGCGTTAAATATATCCCAGTCTCTGAGCTGTCCACGGTTTTTTGCTCCGGTTTTCGTTTTGGCCGGCTTATTAATCGAGATATCGGCATCCTCCCCGATAGCTTCTCCGGGCAGGAGGACATGCAACCTACGGCTGAAAAGATAAACCAATCACTTCCTAATACAGATCTAGGCTATAAATAAATAGCCGAGCTAGAGTTAAATGCCTTGGCAGAAGCAGGCTCTGGAACTTTTAGCCGTAGCGCTTATGGATTCAATATTACCCTGGTCAAGGCTCTCTATTTCTCTGACCTGCTCTTCATTGAGCCTCTTTAGCTCCAACGCAGTCAGCTTGACAATTAGAGATCACTAACGCTCTACCCAACATTCCTATCATTGAATTCCCTCTTGAGTTTTATTCACAATCATCCTCGCTGCCCAACCCCTGGCGTGCTCGCTAACTAGGGTACTGCAATACGTTCAGTGATCTCTCGACACGCATATCCCCTTCGTTGAAAGCTCCTCGCAACTATTCAATGTCCCATGGCACCATTGAACTTCCTAGCCCCTTCGATATCCGGCAACCAGCTGTACTTTTCCTTGCAGAAAATCTCAACAGTAGGTCTATACTTTATCTCGTTTAAGCTCAAGTCATCTAGAGTGCCCGCCTTGACGACAACGACCCCTGGTATGTTCTCGCTCACGATGTAAAGGGTGGTCCCGCATTCCTGGCAGAAGTGGAAAGATCGATTTTTCCCTGATTGCCCCTTGTCCCCATATATCTTGGCGATGCCCGAGGTCGTGAAGGTGGCGGCCGGTACGAGAAGGTTGTGGGTGTAAACAGAGCTGGAGGATCGCTTGCAACCGTTGCAGTGACACAGCGCCTGAGAATCAAGATGCAAATCAGCAGAAAGAACACATAGCAATACAAGGTCAAGTCATACGCAGACGAGAGGCTCGCTGTTGAAAGAGTATTTCAGAAGGCCGCAGGCGCATGAACCGGTAGCCATTCTGCTCGAGTGCCTTAACGGGTGTTTCGAGGTCCGTGTTGGGTTGTGCCTTCAAGGAGCAGCAAGCTCAACCAGTTTTGCAATCGACCTTGCAATGTGCAACTGGAATGTCTGAGTGTTTGGAAGGGCGTTTAGCTTACGAGGTTCTTTTATATTGCTTCAACCAACGTTGGTGGGCTGCTTACCAAATCTTTTCACAATGAAGGCCTCTTCACGTAAGACTTCCTCGTCACATCCCACTCTGCCTCCGATGTCTCTTCTCGGCTCACTTCGCAAGTGACTAAATCGGCCCCATCTGTGAAGTGGCCCTGTCTCGTAGGCTTAATACCTGTCATTGCCGACCTCGGTCTTCTGGCTCAGTTATCCCGGAGATGTACCACAACGAAACGGGCGCCAGAATAATTGATACCCAAGGCACAGCTCCGGCATTAATAAGCCTTATTGAGAGCCTTACGCGCCAAGCTTTTATAAAAATAGGACCAGCAGCTGAAGGCGTCCAGGCAGAATCTGGCTCTGGGGTATGACAATCTGCAAGACGAAAACCCCGCACTGTCCGTCGTTTTCAACCCGACTTGAATATTGTCTTCTTTCCAAATCAACCGAAAGCATGTTAAAGATGATCAATTGACTTGGAGCTGCCCTTTCTGAATCTTGGCGGCGCCCGCATCCACAATGGAAGTGGTTGGCGTTGTCGCGGCCATTCCCGGCCTCATCGAGATCGTTCAAGGCCTGACCACGGCGGTTCAAGGGCTGGCCAAGAGAAAGGTTGCCACGACAACAGCGGAAGAGTTGCATCTGCAGCTGAAAGACCTTGAAGAAACCCTCAAGGACCTTCAAAAGAGATGGCGACAAAATCCCCTTGGCCAATCTCAATTGCAGAGGCTCTCCCCTGCTTTGACTCAGTTACGGCTTGAGCTCTCCTCCATCAAGGACAAACTTCAATCTTCCAAGATCACCAAGGACCCCGCCAGATTCTTTCGAAAGGCAATTTTCTTAACAACCAGCCTTGACAAGACCCTCAAGGAGTCGCTTACCCGCCTCACACAGGCTAAAACATCTCTGACGTTGATCCTTGCCCATCATCATGACAGGCAGGCTGAAGGTGAGTACTCAAGTCATGGAAGCATGCAAGGTTCGCCACAGTTCTAATTCCGCCCAGAGCTATTGGAAATTTCATATTCTGATTTGAGGCTGAAACTGCGCACGCTTCTCAGACCATCGAACGACAGCTTTATCCCCAGAAGGGTTGACCAAACCTGCGAATGGGTCTGGTCACATGCTGTATTTACCCCGTGGGTTAGCAAATCACCCTCCCCTTCAACAAACTACCTTGGCCGCATTCTGTGCCTTTACGGTATCAAGGGATGCGGCAAATCCGTTTTGGTCAAGTCCATTGCCGAAAGGTTGAATGACAAGGGAGAAATTGCCTTGCACTTCTCCTTTTGGGCTGGCAGTGAAACCCAGCGGAAGCTCCTGGATCTCTTACGCACCATTCTGTGGCAGCTTTTGAGTCACCTTCCAGACGTCAAGTTTCAGCAACTATCAACGCCATTGGTTACAGAACCCAGTCTCAATGAGCGCAATGTCCTGGGTGTTATTCACAAAGCATTACGTCTGGTCGATTCTGACATCTACTGCATCATTGACGGTATCGATGAATCCACTGATAACTGGACCAGTCGAGGGGACAAGTGCTTGCAAGCCGTCTTCGCTCTTGTGGAACAACACCCGAAGATTCATCTACTCATATCTGGACGCGAACCCGCTATGCGCACGCTCCTGAGAGAATCACCGCCAACCATCGAAGTCACAGAAAGCCTGGTACAGCATGACATGCGAAGATTCATCACAGTCGAGTTGCAGGATGCCCTCACTATACAGAATGCGGAGATTGTGGAGCTTGTTCGGACGACCCTCGAGGCCAAATCACAAATCATGTTTCTCTGGGCCAGCTTAGTATTCAAGGAGCTGCGACGATGCTACAGTATTCGGGAAATCAAGAAGACTCTGAGCCAAGCGCCTCGTGATCTCGACCGCGAGTACCACCGACTGTTTCAACGGTTGATGAGCCGAACCGGGGGCACCTTGACAAAGCCCTCAATCTCGATGAAGCGTGCCCGCGGGATTCTTTCTACCATCCTCGCATGCCCTGAGCCTCTCACGGCGGAGGAGATTTGTTACGCGTATGCTGCACAGGAGAATACGAGCGGGAACATCGAGGACGACTTGATAGCCATGGAGGGCATCGCTGATTCTTGTGGTGATTTTCTCCGTGTCACTGAAGGCCGCTATCATCTTGTCCACACTTCCGCAGCAGACTTCCTGACCCGTCCGGCTGAAGAATGGAGAGTTGAAGACTCAGACATTGATTACTTCCGAGTTGATCCTGGGGATGTTCAGCAATCTATGTGCGCTGCTTGCCTTGGTTACATGAAGACATTGGACTGGGGATATCCGCTTACAGACAACGGCCCCCGAGACCTACCTTCCAAATACCCTTTCTTCCTCCACTCGACCAAATTCTTCCCTTATCATTTTGCAAAGGCTCTGGATCTCGGGCGTGGAAGTTGGGCAAATCCCTATCTCGCTCAGTTCGCAGGGACAAGACAAGCATGCCTCCTTTTCGAGTATGCGGCTTCGATTGCTCAAAATGGGCTACATGATGGCGAGATGGGCGAGTTTTTGTACTGGTTTGAGTTGGTGGACGCCGGCATCAATCTGCCAATTTCACAATTCATTCACGCGTACGAAATCGAGTTAGAGCACCGGAGGCACCAATTCGGCCCTGCCGACGGCCGTTACGAGTCATGGAAAGCGCTATCCTTACTCTTTCCCGTGGATCTTCCCCAGAAGAGAGATTTCCAACCTTTGGCAGGCTTGAGCAAGCCTGAAAAGCTGATGTGGAGGATACGAGAAACACCATTTCTTGCCTTGACCGACTACCTAGCCCAGCCACATAATCTCGGCACACGAAAAGTCTCCCAAAAGGTCCAAGCCCTTTCCAGCGCTTGGGGAGGCTCCAGCGAAATGGCTACAGGCCTCATGGCTCTTTCAATGGATTCGCTTCCAGTCCCTATGATCTTCCTCGGCCAGGCACTTGCAGCTTACCGGGGCGATTTTCCTATGGCTAAGAGATTAGCAATAATTTCTAGTAGGAAATCAAGGGGCAATAGGGATCTATTCGAAGCTGCAAGTCTCCTGGACATTGCATTTGGGACATACCTTGAGGATGACAAGGACTGGGATGACGTCGAGGACATTCTGTGGCAAGCACTCGGTATACTCGATCAGCTTCCCCCACAGCCGCAGAACCAGTTGTATAAGGTGCAAGCGCTTGTTTGCCTAACACGTTCATTGATATATCAGGGCAAGGAAGTTGCCAAGGAGACAGCATGTCGTCTGAAGGATCTCGTGGGCAAGGAGCACAAGAAAACTAGTAACCACATGTGGGAGTACTTGCTCTGTAACACCGCGAGTGGAATCAGGTCGAGGATCAATTGCCTATACTTGATTGCAAAAGAATACTCTGCCAAGGGACATTACGCCGAGGCAGCGTCATGGGCGGGCGAGGCTGTGGCTTTGGGCGAAGGGTCGAAACACACACTGTCTCTGAACTCACTACTGGTCCAACAGGAAACTTTGTATTTCTTGAACGACACCCAAAAATGCGTCGTTGTTGGTTTGAAGATCCTGGACTTCCTTGAGCCTTCAGGCTGGGATAAAAAAAAGCAAAAGTCCCACAGACATACTCAACGTGTAACTCAGATCCGCATTGCGGCGTCTCTCGTTATACAAGGAGACGCAGAGGAAGCCCGGTCCTGGTACTGCAAGGCAGCAGATGGTGCTATTTCATTACCAACCGATGAACAGCTTCCACTGTACACGGAGAACATCAACGATCTTCCCGAGCTAGCAACCCATCTTGCTCTTGTCGGCGAATACGAGCGATCTGAGTTGACATTCTTAAAGTTCCTGCAACTTCGGCATTTCTTCCATGATGAGAGAAGAACACAAGACTTTCAAAAAATTGGCCCCTTGGTGGACAAGCTCGGGCGACTCGGATCTATCGAACTGGACTATCAGCGCCTCCTGCACTGCTTTTCGCTGCGGAAGGCGTGCATCTGGCCGTTGGGGGCGAATGAAGACCCGACGGATCTGGATATGGAAGGAGAATGGTGGGAAAGCTGTGCAGAAGACTTGGAAGATCATGTTGTTCCGAATTTCCGCCGAAGCTGGACACTTCTTTGCCTCAAGAGGATTGACACATACCTCTGCCAAGATGACGGTTGGGACGAAGCAGTTTGCTGTTATCTATCCCTTGGACAGCACTATTGCGAGGTTGGAGATGTTACCGCGGCAGAGATGGTACTAAGCGATGCCACTTCTCGTTACCTTGCCAATTTTTCTTTGTCTTTCCCAAGAGGGCTCATACTAGCGAGCACGGTTACCCTCTACCAACGAAGATTCCCTCAGCGAAGAGTACTCCTTCTTTCCGCCCACGAAATCTGGAGGAACAAAGCGGACCCTAACCTCTGGAATGTATTTTTAGTAGAGGCGTATCTTGCCAGCCAGTTCGCGGAGGACGCTGAATTTCTAAAGGAGTCCTCTGCTGCCTCCGACTTGCAAGCATCGTTCGTCCAGCAAGCCTACGAACACTTGACGAGGGCCAGAGATGCAAACGATCAACTCGGGGAAGGCGATCTCGATGATCTAGACGAGGATGACACAGAAGAACAAAAGGAGAGGCAGGAGACGATTATCAATCTGGAAGATCGTCTGAAGCTCCTTGGAAGCGGGCCTCTTCCCCCCAAAGTCACAGATGGAAACCAGGACGTGATTAAAGGGAACCACAATCTGAGGAGGGTCAAAAGCCTAACGCTTCCCAACACATCCAGACCATTGCAGAGGCGCCTCAGTCTGGAGCTATACTGATACGGGATTATGATTCTGGATAGTGTGTGTGAGTGGCTTAAATATGTTGAACTGTGTCATACTGACCGTTGGGCTAGGATTTCTTCTTTCGACTTATTTTGCCCGTGAATGCTTTCATGGAGTCAATATCTCCTCCCTGAGGCTTGTTTTGGTCTTTGTTTTAATGTTGGGTCGATGAACGAGAGGCCGGTTTCGATGATGAGAGATGCCGACTGCTAGCAGAAGACAGTTGCTATGGGTTGTTGGAATTTGGTTTGATGCGTGACTGTTAAAATATATGTTTTTTCCCCTCCGTTTCGCAGCCAGGTCCCTCGGTCATCATCCTTCAAATTTGATCTAACTCTGGCTTCGAGTCACTCCATATTTCCCCAGGATCCCAAGACACCTAGACCCGATGCTAGTCGACCAGAGCGGCCTGGTAGTGCCGAAGAAATGCATTCCTTCTGTAATGAAAAACTTCCTGCAGCTAGGTATGACTCTTCTACTGCAGGCAGCAGAAGGTTAAAAAAAAAAGGCCACTGTGTTAGCATTGGGATATGATGCTATGATGTGTTAAAAATGTGTTCTTTATTATAGTTGGAGCCCGGCCCTCGATGGGTTAACTGAGCCAGAAGATCGTAACGTCGCACCTCTCAAGAAGAGGGCATCAGCCGTGACTGTAATGGAAGTAGTTATAAACACAGTGGCGTTAGGTAGCGTGAAACATCACCTATGTCTAAAGTCTATATCAAGCCCGAGCTCCCAACGCCTGGTTGAGTCCACAACGCCTCATTAATCGCAAACTGGGAAAAGAAGTCATCCAGTGAGACTTGCCCCATAGAATCGCTACCCACATCAGGCGAGAAGAACGGCGGGTCCACTTGGCTCATCTTCTGTCCTGAGTGCTCATCCACCCAAGGCTGAACAAACTTAGTCGTGACACGAAGAGTAGCGTTTGGATCGCTGTTAGACGATGTTGACGCTTCAGCCGAGTTGCAGGGATCGCCTGAAATGTTGTCTGGAGGAGGCGAGTCGAGGATCTTCCAGAAACTGGCCGTGTTGAAAGTGACCATGGGACTGCCCAGACCGTTCTCGGCCGCGGAATGAAGATCACGGAGGACTCGTAGCTATCATAGTATTAACAGAAGCCTCCATTGTGGCCTGTAGAAGACCAACCTTGTAGCGTATATGAGGCCAGCGAAGAGAAAGACGCTCAAGGAACCTCTCACATAGATAAAGACCTTCGCGTGCTTTCTCTGCAATATGATGATCTTGCGCAAACTGGAAAAGCCAGGGAATAATCGCAGTCGCCGCAACCTGATGTCCCATGATAGGATCATTTACTTCGAGCTCCATCTGTTCGAAGGTCTGCAACAACCGAATCACCCAGCCTGTGTGAAATAGGGCCTGATCCACGACCTGTTGGAGAAAGATCTTGGGTTGTGTCTTGCGAGACCGATCCCGGAGGGCCACTAGGTGAATGAAGGGATGGTGGAGCACTGCCAGGGCTGCGTGAGAGGATAGTTGCATTATCGTCCACGGCGTCCAGTACTCTCTGTAGTTGAGGAGCTCCGTAGGAGTCCGACGCTTGACGAGAATGTTTTCGAAGCGGTGAGGCGGGCTGAGGTCCAGTTCAAACTCCTGAAGTCTCACCATGAGTCGTGAATAGGTTGAGTTGGAGGACCATGGTATTTCTGTCTTTCCAAGTCGAATTTCTCCTAGATATGCTGTGATATCTCCCCATATCGAAATGATCTGAATGCTAGGAGCGACAATCCCCGGGTCGCTGTTGTCTGAAGTAATAATGTCACCTTCAGTGTCGGGGTCTGCTGCGGGGGCAGGGAGAGGAGGACTGGGAGGGAGCGGAGGCGGGTTGTCGAGACGTTCCAAGACTATAATCGCCGGCGAATACGCCTTCTCCAATGTGAACACGCTCCAGTAGCATCTGGAATATGTCTCCTCATCGTCGGAGGTCCTCGAGGTGCTCTGTCTACTCAGCATTTGCAGAGATACTAGTCTTGCAGCAGCTCCGATAGACATCCAGGCCCGGGTCTGTTTGTTTACTTCTGCATTTAGAACCGAAAACACAAACCAATGGCTGAGAAGACGAACCCATTATGTCGCCCAGTGCTAGCAAGCAAAGGGACTGTATCACTTCGGCCGTTGCTACTCCCTCAGCTGCCAAGCTCATCGTGAGTTCTTGGGAGGAAGTCGTATAAAATTCGACAGCCTGTGCCTCCCTCTCGCGATAGAAGTAGCTTTCCGAGTGGCGGAGGCATAGCGATAGAAAGCTCCAGCGAAGATAACGCGGGAAGTGTGGAACTCGAGTAGGCAGGTCAGCAAGGGCTAACAATGGAAGCGGCTGAAAGTAGATCTTGGTTTGGTAGACGTTGACCAGATAATCCAAGACTCGAGCTGGGGGCTCTGGGTTGGAAGGAGACCTTAACTGTCAGCAGAGCACGAGTCGATCAAGCCCAGCACTCACCAAACCTCTACATCGAAGGGCGGACTGACGGGCGAGTTGGAGGGGTTAGATATGATGTTAATATCGCTTGTGGAGTTGAGCCGTTGTTCAGAGAGGGAGGGCAGGATTGGCTCCGCGGCGGCATCATCGTTTCTATCGGTAAGAGATCTGGCGAGCAAGTCAGGTTATAGAAAGGTAAAAAGAGAGACAAAGCGACGATGGAGACGAACTGTAACATGTCATAGATTTGGCCCACCCTCGACTCCAAGTTCTTGACGCGCTCCTTAGACGACCTACGAGCGGCATGTTAACTTGAACATGTCTCTCAACAGAGAGGCTTACCCCTTCATCACTCGACTTCCTCTCCCTTCATTCAGTCGCTGATCGCGAGGGAGGTAGTAGCAGGTCTGGTTAAGACGAGTACAAAACGAGCAGACAGGCTTCTCGGCTGGACACTTTGTCTTCTTTCGCCTGGCCACAGAGGTTAGTCGACTGGACGCAACATAAGACGTACAATGTAGGTGTAGGTAACCTGCAGGGTTCGCAGGCCCGCCGGGTCTTGGGCTCGTTTACCCCGGACTGCGAATTCATTCTCGGAACGGCGTGGAGATCTGGAGGACGGAGTTGGAAAACCAAGTGTATCCCCGGGTCTTGTGCAGGATGGGTGTCGAGGCTTGTGTGGCTATGGCAACGTTTGGGGTCCCAGCGGAGGAGGTTGCACGTGAGCGGACTAGGAAAATCCGTGCCCGCTTTGATCTTCCACGTGAACGGAGTTTCTAACCATGAGAATTTAGTTCGCATTAGTTCTATTTCTACTCGGAGAAACATGATGTCATCCTCAGGAATCACCACTGAGCTAGTTAGGATTCCCTTCAGTTTGACACTTGGTTACACGGAAAATGATATTACCCGAATGCATGGTTCGAGGAGCAATGGTCTACACAGTTGGCAACGAGCCCCAATTCTTCATAACGTTTACACTCAGACTGATTGAAAGAGAGCTCCTACTTTATTACTACATCTATAGCTTGGGGGAGATTATATCTTTGCTTCGTAGCTGCTCGTCAATTGCAGCAGTGATCTCAATGAGCTCTTCGTCATCAAATGGCCTCCCCACGATTTGAATAGTCGACGGCTGGTTCGAGAAGAGCGCGGGGTTGTCTATGGAGAGAATTAGCCCGAGTCAACAGAGGTACCAAGTAAGTAGACAAAGAACTTACACATTTCATGGTTGGCCTTGTCGTATGGATTCGTCGTCAAAGGATGGTAAGCCAGGTCGGGAGGGTCCGTCTCTGAGGTAATCTTGAAGTTCGGGATCGGCAACACAGTCGAAGGATAATCGAGGAGGTTCCACATGCAAGTGTATCCCCAGTAAATGTTGAAGTCGTGAGGAATGCCGGCCGACGGGGCGACGGGACAGATGAGCGCGTCGATTGGACGGCCGGTGGGTGTCGAGTCCTTTGTCTTGTCCCAAGCGTTCGCAAATTGAACTTTGAAGGCTCTCATCTTGAGGTTAAGCTGCATCGGAAACGTCAGTTCCGCCATTTAGGGATTGGCTGAGATATGGCCTACCTGCATAGACTCAGAGGCAGTGAGAGACATGGCGCTGTATACTTTCAGGAGGTCGGCAAAGGCTGGAACAAGAGGTTCTCCGGCATCGGTAACTCTGACGATGGTGTCTTGCCCTCCCATTTGAAAGTTAATGTCAAACTATAACAGTTAGCTAGGTACTCACTCTCAGCAAGAGACGCCATACGAAGCACTTAACCAACTCCCAGCAGTCAAAGGGGGGCTCGAACTCGACAACTTCCAAAGGTTAGCACCCAGTGCAGTGCAATGATTTCTCGCGGGCAGACCTTCGTATCCAGCTTCCAGGAGGACTCTCTGGGTGTGCTCAATAGCCCTGAGCACCGGGGGCTGAGGCATGACAACGCGGTCCCACTTCATGATACCGACGCATAACTTTTGTGGCAATTTAACCTCCCTCCATGGGACGGGAACAGCATTGGTGTCGTACCGAGCCTTCTCGTTGGCAACCAAAAGGCGGGTAAAGAGACGGACGTCATCGACCGAGTGACACACCGGGCCGGCAGAGTCCCTGATGGACATCTGCCCAGTCATGGTACCCTCCCACAGATTCTTGGGAACGCGCATCGCCGTAGGTCGAAGAGCGTAGAGCCCATTAAAAGCGGCCGGTGCGCGAATAGAGCCGCCAATGTCGGACGAGGGTGCAATGGGGCAACCTTTCATGGCAACCAAGGCACCATCTCCTCCAGAGCTACCCCCGGCACCTAGGTTCCTATTGAAGGGATTGAGCGTGCGTCCCCAAAGGTTGCTGACAGTTTCCAGGATGAACCCCGTCTGGGGCATGGCGGTCCTGCAGAAAAAGACGGCGCCTGCTTCCCGCAAGATTCGCACAACGTCTGAGTCGTGACCCGATATGGTCGGTTCGGCCTTATTGATGACATAGCCACGTGTCGTAACATGGCCCTTGACGCTGTAGGTATCCTTTGGTGCGAATTTTCAGCGATGATCGCATAGAAATCTGCGTACATCATACCTTCAGAGCAACCGGGATACCATGTAAAGGGCCTATTGGCTCACCACCGCTATCCAGCATGGCATCGAGAGCCTTGCAACGCTCCAAAGCCTCATCATAGAACCAGTCTGTCAGGCAAAAGACCTGCTTCATCATCAATACACGCCATGTCCGTTATTGAAACCTGTGCTTACAAGCTGGTGGGCGATGGCAGCCCGTCCGACAAAGGCTTCCAAGATCTCAGTCGCCCTTAACGCACGCGATCGTATGCAAGCTGCAAGTTCTGTAACTGTGAGCTCGGTAATCTCGATCTGTCTCGGGCTGAGGAGGCCACATGTGAGAGGCACGCGAGTAACATCCGAGAGGTGGTCATATGACGTTGCATCAATCCTCCACCGCGGGGGAATTGACTGCAACAGATTGGCCTGTGCCTCTTTGGAAATGTTCTGCCAGTTCGCAGCCATGTCCTTGCCCGTAGCGAATGGTATGCAAGCAAGGGTTAACCAGAGTCCGGGGAGCCAGGGAACAGTGTGAGCATGATACGATTGAGATTGGCAGCAGCCCTCTTTTTATTCTAGTTTTAACCTCCAAAGGCTACTCCGCCCCCTCACAGAAAGCCCCAGGTTGTCGAAAAGGGCTCCATCTCATTCTCAAGCCCGTTCCGGCTCGGCATTATCGTGTGTGGGCGGAGTTTGTCCACCTTGTGACGGGAGGAACGCCGTCTTACCCCCACCCTTGGCCAATTAGGGTCGGGACGACCGCTTCGTCACATCGGTTCCTTCAGCAGCAAACATCTCAACCACATTACGATCCCAATTGCCAATGCGAGCAGTCGTGGTGTAGACGCCGGGCCGGGCCGGAGGCGGGATTAATTTCCGCTTCATTCTCCGTCCCCACGCGGACCTTGAGACCCACACGGACCCGGAAACTCAATTACGAGCCTACTTCTCTGTGGAGACACGGCCTCTTGTGTGGGTTAGCCCTGTAAGCTTCGTATTTCACCAGATGCTTCAGAGAAACTTGATTTTTAACAAATTACAGGGTCTGAATGACCCAAAGGCAAATTTTGGCCACGAATGGGAGAATTGCTTGGCTGTATTGTATGGAAGGATCAGTGGATGGGTACTGACCAGGCTTCGTCTCTTAAGAGCATGAGTGGAACAACAATTGTCATGCTGGTCATCAAGAGGACGATCCAATGAGTGTATGGGAAGCTTGAACCATTGTTTTGAGCAGCATAGAGCGAGCAATTGGCCTCGGCATCTGTTGAAAGATATCTTCACTTTTGCTTTGGCATAGTGGTACATTGTGTTCTACACATTGCTTAACCAGATTCTGCAGATATATAAAGACATAGTGAAGGCGGAAAATGTGAAAAGGGACGGTATTTCTCTAAATATCTCACTATTAACTAATACCGCTATGGCAAATTAACTACAATTTGGCCATCGATCCAACCGTCAAAGTACCAGTCTTGGCAATCAGGTACTCTTCGATGGCAACGTCCTTTCCGGCCTCTTTGCCATATCCTGACTCCTTGATCCCCCCAAAAGGAGACTCTGCTCCAGAGGAGTTACCCGTGTTCATCCCAATCATTCCTGCCTCGAGGTTCTCAAGCAGCCTCCAAGTTCTACTGGTGTCGCTGGTGAAGAAGTAGGACGCAAGACCCATCGAGGTGTCGTTCGCAGCCTTGACAACCTCTTCTTCTGTGTTAAACTTGTATAGGCCAAGAAGGGGGCCGAATATCTCTTCATTCGTCGTCAACATGGATGAAATCATGTTAGAGATGATGGTGGGTTCGAAGAAATAACCATCGCGATCCGGTCTTTTACCGCCACAGAGAATCTTGCCTCCCTTGGAAACAGCGTCGAAAATGTGGTTTTCCAACTTCTGGATGCCACGGGGGGTGGTAAGAGCCCCCATAGTGGTAGAGGGCTCGACGCCGTGACCGACACGAAGCTTTTGTGTCGCTTCGAGGATCATCTTTGCGAACTTGTCGTAGACGCCACTTTGAACATAGACCCGATTGGCGTGAGTGCAAGCTTGTCCAGCGGTACGCCACTTCAGGATCATCAAGGCCGACACAGCCTGTTCAAGGTCTCCATCGTCGAAAACGATGAACGGGCAATTACCACCTAGCTCAAGTGTGACCTTCTTGAGGCCGTCGGCACAGTGTCTCGCAATAAGCTTTCCAACCGCCGTACTGCCGGTAAAGGTCACCTTGCGGACGAGTGGGTGTTTACATAGACTCTCGCTCACGGCTGGCGTATTATCGTTATCTGTCGTGATGACATTAAAGACACCAGGCGGGACACCAGCGCGGAGGGCAAGGTCAGCCAGCGCCAGAGTGCTCAGGGGCGTTTCTGGCGATGGTTTCACGATCATGCTGCAGCCCGCTGCGAGAGCTGCGGCGACTTTCCGAATGATCATGGCAACTGGAAAGTTCCAGGGGACAAGTGCGACGGTCACGCCGATGGGCTGCTTGACGACAAAGGTGCGTCGCTCCGAGATGGAAGGGATAGCAACAGATCCTCGAATCCTCTCCGCTTCTCCGGCAAACCACCAAGCAAATCCAAGGGCATAGTCAACTTCTCCACGGGCCTCTGCGAGTGGCTTGCCCGTTTCGTAGGTGACCAGCTTGGCAATGTCTTCACGAGCGTCGGCTATTAAGTCATGCCATTTCAAAAGTATCTTGGCTCGTACGCGGGGATTGACGTGGCGGTACTTGGAGAAGGCCTCGTGCGACGTTTCGACAAAGGCATCAACATCAACAACCTTGTTTGTTGGGCAAGTTGCAAACGCCCTTCCGGTCCCTGGTTCTGCAGTTTCCAGTTAGACGCAATCCTTGATCCTTGACTCAGCACATGATCTTACCTTCGACTTGAAAGGTTTCTCCAGTCTTTGACTGGACCCATGCGCCGTTCAAAAGTGCACCGTCGTGTAAGAGAGATGGCTGGTCGAGCTTGAAGGGCAACTGGGAAGACATGATTTCGGTGGTGTGATTGAGTGATTGAGAAGTCCGTGGTGTATTGCGTTCCACAACAGCTTGTGCCACCCTTGAACGATATATAACACAGTCTTGATGAAGGCTTATTACTCACCTAACCGGCCGTTGCCGGTGTCGCCTGCATGGACCGTGGCCGGACTCCGCCCTGGCCATGTCAAAGTCCGGCTCTCGGCGACCGATCCACCTCCACAAATACCAAGACCCACAGCCGCCTTTCCTTTGGAGGTCCGATCTCCGTACCCCGCAGCGGAAGTAGATGGGAGGCCGTGACTCCGGGGCAGGCAGATGATACCCTATTACTGAGCCATACCTTTGGAGGTGATTCCGCTGTTTCACGGCCGCACCTCCAAAGGCATAGCCGACTTGAAAAAAAAAAAAAAAAAATGTTCAACTTGCACCATGTCTCGCTTGAGTGGCTTATCATGGCCCAGTCTTGTGACTCGGCGAGTTATGCTTAGTCAATGAAAGTTTGTCCAGAAAGAGGGGGGTAGGTCTCGGTGCTGAACCGGCTCCTTGCTTCGACAATCCTCGCGCCTTCAGGTTTCAATGCCGGCCCCGGGATCGTAGCAAGTATAATACCCTAGATTCAGCTTCTTCTCCAAGCTTGTCTTCGAATAATCTAATCATCTGTGTACGCAATCATCTACGTCCCTGCCAGCCACCCATCTCATCATCATGTCGCTTTCTATCCACCCTTTCGACCCCCTCCAGCCCGATGAGATTTCTAGGGTGAGTGTCCAATGGCATAATGGATTCAATTGCCAGACTAACACTTGTTTCCAGGCTGCAGACATTGTCCGGCCGCACTTTGCTGGCCGGGATATCAACTTCCGCGTCATCACCCTGCGAGAGCCCCCCAAGAAGGAGATGATTCACTTCTTGGAGAAGGAGCATCGCAACCAACCAACAGGCCAGCCTCCGACACGATGTGCGCGTGTCGAGGTGGTTCTCGAGAGCAAGACTGGCAACCATGAGCTCTTTGAACTGTTGGTCGACCTCGACAACAGCCACGTCACGGCCAAGCAGCACCACAAGGGCAAGCACTCTTACATCGACTCCGATTACATGAGAAAGGTTGAGGAGGCCTGCTTGGCCGACAAACGAGTCCAGGACGAGATCAGCAGCCTCAACCTTCCCGCTGGCGCCACTGTTGTCGTTGAACCGTGGGCATATGCAACTGATGGAATGAACGACATGACCCAGCGTGTCACCATGGTAGGTCAGCCCTTGACCTATTGGTCAGTGTTCCAGAGATTGACTCTTGAGTAGTGCTGGTTCTATCTCCGCCTGCTGGAGAATCCGGATGCAAACTACTACGCCTACCCACTCGATGTGTGTGCCGAAGTCTCGGAGCAGTTGCAAGTCACGAAGGTCTACCGTTTACCTATTACCCCGAACGAGCGAATTCACAACGAGCCCCGTACCTTTGATCGACAGAGAATCCACGCCACTGCCGCAAGTGAATACCACCCTGATCTACGACCCAGCCCTAGGACCACGACCAAGCCATACCAGGTCATCCAGCCCGAAGGCCCATCCTTCAAGATCCGCGGGAACTACCTGACCTGGGAGAAGTGGAGCTTCCGAGTCGGCTTCAACTACCGCGAGGGCATGACTCTCCACGACATCTGCTACGACGGACGAAGCCTCTTCTATCGCCTATCCCTTGCCGAGATGTTTGTCCCCTACGGCGACCCCCGCGCTCCTTATCCCCGCAAGGCGGCTTTTGATTTGGGTAACGACGGAGCGGGAATCAACGCCAATAACCTGCAGCTGGGTTGTGACTGTCTTGGAACTATCAAGTACTTTGACGGCTACCACAACACCAGCGCCGGAGAGCCCATGAAGATGCCCAACGTCATTTGCTGCCACGAGCAGGATGATGGTATCTTGTGGAAGCACACCAACTTCCGAACCGGAAACGCCGTGGTGACTCGTTCTCGAATTCTTGTGCTACAGACCATCATCACTGTCAGCAACTACGAGTACATCTTTGCCTTTCACTTCTGCCAGGATGCCTCCATCTTTTACGAAGTCCGCGCCACTGGAATCCTCTCAACAGTGCCCTCCGAGGTTGGCCTCAAGGAAAAGGTCCCTTACGGCACAGTTGTTGCACCAGGAGTCTTGGCTCCCTACCACCAGCACATCTTCAGCCTCCGCATCGACCCTGCCGTGGATGGTCACGCCAACTCGCTTGCCATCGAGGAATCCAAGGCCTTGCCCGTCGGGGACCCAGCTGTACACAACCCGTTCGGTGTCGGTTACGTGACGGAGCAAAAGATCGTTGAGAAAGAGGGCGGATTCGATCTCGACTTCACAAAGGCCCGCGTCTTCAAGTTTATCAACGAGAACAAGATAAATCACATCACGAACACACCCGTGGGGTTCAAGCTCATGCCCGCCTACAGCCAGATGCTCCTCTCCCACCCAGACTCTTTCCACGCCAAGCGGTCAGAGTTTGGCAAGCATGCAGTTTGGGTGACGCGATATGAAGACGATGATCACTTCCCCTCTGGAAAGCACACGATGCAATCATCTGGCGGTGATGGCATTGCCTCGCGTATTTCGAAGCGCAACAGCACGGGAGTCTCCCAGTCGGTGAGGAACACTGACATTGTTATCTGGCACACCTTTGGTTCAACCCACAACCCCCGAATCGAAGATTGGCCTGTTATGCCTAATGAAAAGATGATGGTCGGTCTCAAGCCTGTCAACTTCTTTTCTGGCAATCCGGGCCTGGACGTGGCCGTGTCGACCCAGGAGAAGAACAAGAGCATTCTGTACACGGAGGAGGAGAAGCCTAGCCATTGCTGCCACTCTAGGCTGTAACCTAAGGAGCAATCAGAGTTGTTAAGATTTGACTTTGAGAAATGAGAAGAGTAGAAATAGCGTAGAATATGTCACTGCTAGAGCAAAGGTGATAATGTCGCTTTAAATCTGCTGGATGAGCCAGGCCTGGGATTTTCAACTTTGACCAAAGACTCTACACTAAGAACTAGAAAATTAGCTTTCAAGATTGATCACATAGATGCTTCAAGTTTTGCGTTCTAGCCGTATACCATCTCGTATCTCCTCAGAGTAACGTTAGAACCCATATGGTTTTCTTCTTGCCACGCGTTGATAGTGTCAACCGCGGCAATCATCTCACCGCCACCATTTGATGCTTCCAATCAAATAGTTTTGGGGCCCGAGCATCATCAGGGTTCCATTCCCTTCACGTAAGGCAGTTCAACAAAAACTCAACAAAACTAACCAAACACTTGGAGGGGGTAGATAGGCTAACCTGGGTCGCTCATCTACCAAGGGGCAGTACACTCCTTGCAAGATGACCAAATGGGCCCGTAAGAATGAGGCAAACTGCGCGCTTGCCGTAAAGCAAGAACGACTTGAGTTATTTCGAGAATAAGGCAATGACAGGCGCCGGATCTCGGATTGAAGACTGTATTTAGGCATTGCTGAGGCTTCTCACTTTGTCAAGAGAAATGCTTTGTTTGCTCCCATAACCTGGCTGACCATTCCAAGCCCTTTGGTCCCTCTGTCCAGCCAGTGTTCGGATAACTTGGAGACTCCGAATCCATCACGTGGCCGCATTTTCAACATCATTTCTCTCGACCCGGCCCGAGGAGAGTCTCCCGTTCTCCGTCCTTCGATCCATGCTAACGGACCGGCCCAACGGACACCGTCGCTAGTTTCAAGTGGCCTCCTTTTCACCCCCAAGTCTTATCTAAATCCCTCAGGCGTATCCCTTTACGTCATGGCTTCTCCAATGGGGCGCTTTAGGGGCACACGACAAGTCCTTGTCCATTTACTAGTCCCTACCGAGTCGAGGTGACGGGTGGGCGAGCTCCATCTTCCCCGACATGAACAAGCTGGGGAACCTGGAATATGGGGATACCAAAGTACGGGGATCTTTACAATTACTTTCCCGAATGGTATAAATGCCTCTCTTCCCTCCACAATCTGCTCATCTCCATCTCCATCTCATGTCAAACAAGCACCATTACCTCTAGAGCATTCAAGATGAAGGCCCAAACTGAAAAGAAGATAGAGACCCCGGAGGGCTTGACTGCGGTTTCCCCCAAGAACGGCGAGATCGCTGATGACCCTACCCTGATCCAAGATGCCGTGTTTGGAGAAATCACAGAGGATGGCCCAAATTACCGCAATGTAAGTCGACTCTCCTCTCTCTAAGTTAACATTCTACTAACATTTACTGCTTTCGAGGTGGGATGGATCGGAACATCAGTCATCATGATGAAGTGTCAGATTGGTCTAGGTGTATTATCCATCCCCTCCGCGTTCGATGTCCTCGGTATGATCCCCGGCGTCATCTGTATGATGATTATCGCTGCTCTCTCGACTTGGGGCAGCTACGTCATTGGCGAATTCAAGCTTAACCATCGTGAGATCTACGGTATTGATGATGCAGCTGGAATCATTTTTGGCCGCGTTGGTCGTGAGATTATGGGCTTTTGCTATATTCTGTGTAAGTGCGAGCAAGATATCCGCCAATGGCTCCTGTTGACTCATGACTACGAGACAGTCCTCATATTTGTTGCGGGCTCTGGCATGCTCAGTGTTTCGATCTCTTTCAACGCCGTTTCCACTCACGGAACATGTACCGCAGTATTCGTCGCGGTTGCGGCCATCATCGTCATTTGTTTCGCTAGTCTGCGAACCCTCGACCGGATCAGTTTTCTTGCATGGGCCGGACTGTTCTCTATCCTTACTTCAAGTAGGTGTCTATCCCTGTCAAGGTATGGGATATGATATGAAAGTGTTACTAACGTGGCCAGTCCTTATCGTCACTATCGCCGTGGCGGTTCAGGATCGTCCTGACAGCGCACCCAAAGGCCCCTGGAAGTCTGACTGGAAGGCTTTCGGCAGCCCCAGCTTCACTGAGGCCATGACGGCCATCTCGACCTTTATCTTCGCCTACATTGGCACGCCCTTCTTCTTCCCAATCGTGGCCGAGATGCGTAACCCTCGTCACTACACCAAAGCGTTGATCCTTTGTCAATCTGTTGCGACAATCACCTACCTCATCATTGGCATTATCGTCTATTACTTCTGTGGGTCATATGTTACCTCCCCTGCTCTTGGGTCAGCAGGGAAACTCCTCAAGCAAATTAGCTATGGGATTGCCCTCCCCGGGTTGTGTGTCAGTTCGACGTTGAGTACCCATGTGAGTATCACATAACCACAGAGTGTTTCACATAGTCACTAACAATGCAAAGGTAGCGAGCAAGCACTTCTTTCTCCGGATTCTTCGGGGATCGAAGCACCTGACCACAAATACCTTTATCCACTGGGCGACTTGGCTTGGTTGCGTGTTCACCGTGGCCATCGTTGCATACCTCATCGCCAGCGGTATTCCCCTCTTCAGTGGCCTCGTCTCTCTTATTGGCGCACTTTTGGGAACTATGATGTGCTTCCAGCCGCTTGGATGCATGTGGCTGTATGACAACTGGAACGGAAGAACGGATAGATCGCTCAAGTGGATGTTCTTGGTGGCCTTGAACGTCATGCTCATTGTGTCCGGGACATTCCTGATGATAGGCGGAACTTACGGATCTGTGGTTGCAATCGTTGATTCGTACAGGGCTGACGGGGGCTCCAAGGCCTGGACTTGCGCAGACAACTCCAACTCTGTCTAAGCCAGAGGGTCCCGCGCCTCGGATGTATTCCCTAGCGAGAGGCTACACTGCACAAGCTGTTTCAGCATGGCCCGTTTCGGTAGATAAGAAACAATCACCAGTACCCCAATGAACACAATATTACACCATAATATGCCCATCAAAGCTCAGTCATCGGCCACGCGTAGGCTAGTTAAACCCTTAACTGTAGGATGGTCAATTAGGTATTGCAGGAGTAAGGCTAGCAATGGTAAAGTTAGTCTCAATTGAGTCAATACGGTACATATGTCATTCGAGCCTCATGTCAATCGTTCCTGTAAACGGCCCCACTGTATTTTGATGTCAACTACGCCCTACTCCGTAGACGTAGAACGCGAGCGGGACGCCCAACCCACAAGCTGAGATGTGACTTTACACCATCGCTGGCTCCGAATTTGAAGCCCATCTCACCGGTCATGCTTAGTGCTCTATCTGACACTCTCCTCCGGGATGGATCGACTGATACTCCTTCCGAGAAGACGGGTGAGCATCGTGACCGGGTAACGGCGACTGAGGAGATAAATCTTGACCAAAGGCAAGTGCGCAGACAAGGTGTGCAAAGTGTGCATAACCCTATGTCTAGCTATGACTGCGAACCCCCTCAAGGTAGCACAGATTACCAGAACTATGATAAGCTTGGGCTTGGAGGTGGTCTAGAATCTGACCTGATGATGTCGGACCTTCTCTCCCATCCCATCGGTCTGCTTGACGACGACATGCTCAACGCAGCGACTGAGAACCAGTCTGAAATTGGGATACTCGGCACTGATTGTGTGCACGCCCCCGCCGCCGAGTCCTCTGCGAGTCCTCGCAATCTCCAACCGACCGCAAAGATAGGGACACGATTCTCCCGAGAGACCAACGGCATACTGAAGGCCTGGTTCTCACAAAGAGCCGACCATCCATACCCCAGCAAAGCGGAGAAGCAGCAGCTTCAGCAGCAGACTGGACTAAGCAGTCTGCAACTCACCAACTGGCTCGCCAACGCTCGTCGACGCTCTACACTACTCTCGAGCGGCCCATCTCCTGGATCGCTTACCCAGCTCTCCCATCTTAATACCGGGGATACTATTTCAAGGCCTAGCACTCCGATGGTACCCCCCCGCCGGGGCCCCCTGGGACGGTGGATTGACTCCCCTCCCGAAAACGAGGCAGCCGATGCAGCCGACATCGCTCGCGCACTCGGTTCGCTCTCTCAAGGTGACCCCATTGCCATGCTGAGAGTCTTTGCTTGCAAAGTCTAATAGCGCCATAGACACCCACACCCCACGATCATCACGAGGCGATCCCGAGCAGTACGAGTCTGCGCAAGACTCTGCTTCCAACAGCGCAAACACGACAAGATCTAGCCGCAAGTCTGGGTCGCTTGCCGATTCAAGGTCTTCCTCTTGCACTCGCGACTGGGGGAGAAGTCCTAATCGACGACATGGACGGGTGCGGACATCCCGCCGAAGCCGAGGAAGACAACGGGAGGCGATCCAGAGGAAGCGCACCCTAGGAACCACCTTGGGACCCTATCAGTGCACATTCTGCACCGAAACATTCGACACCAAGCACAATTGGCAAAGACACGAAACGTCGATACACCTCCCGCTTGAGACCTGGGTCTGCACCCCCCAAGGCCCTCGCACCACGAATACCCCGGCCCAGCAGGTATTCTGTTCATTCTGCGGCATCAATGACCCAGACGAAGATCATGTTGAGACACATAACCCGACATCGTGCCAGGAGCGGACTTTTAGCCGAAAGGATCACCTCAGACAGCATCTACGCTTAGTGCACAATGCCACGCCGATGGAATGGATTATTAGCCAGTGGCGGACACCTCAGCTACAAGTGCGCTCAAGGTGCGGCTTCTGTGATAGAGCCATGGAAACATGGGCTGATCGAGCGGATCACCTGGCGGATCATTTCAAAATGGGTCACACAATGGTCCAGTGGCAGGGTGGCTGGGGCTTCGAGAGGGCTGTGCAAGATCTCGTAGAGTCTTCTATTCCTCCATGTAAGTGCCTGTTCCTTATAGAATCCCAGAGAACTGTTCAAGGTTACTCATTCCCGAATAGATTTGATTGCAAGCGAGAGCCAGACTCCATTTCCATTCAGAGCCAGCGTGGCTCCGGCCGACTCACCACGGAATGCGTACGAGCTGATACATTTGGAGTTGACTCACTTCATCCAGAAGCAAGACGGCATACCCATGTCCGATATGTTGCAGCTGGAGGGTTGTCGTATTATACTTGCCGCCGAGGGTCTGATGCGAGGCGATGCTCACGACGAGGCACAGGCTGGGTCTTGGCTTAGAGACATATTCTTTTCCAACAACGACATATCCCAACGAGCCCGATTCAGCCCTCTGAGGTCCAAAGCAGAATCCTGCCTCACCGTCCCAAAGCTACACGGCCAGAGGCAGCTGTTTGATGGATGCCCTCTCGACGCCCAGTTACGAAACTTTATGCTGGATAGTGTATGGTCCGGGCAGGCCATGCCCAACGATGCCGACCTCAGGGCAGAGGCCTGTCGGATCGTCTCAGAACTAGGCTCGTGCTTCACAGTTCTGCTCGAGGACGCCGTCGCAACCTGGCTCATGGCTCTAATTGAGTCGGCCCAGGGATGGCTATCCGCCTTCCGGATGCGTGTTCAGACAGAGGCAAATATATATACTCCCTCTGATGGACAAAATGCATTTTTTGGCGGTCTTTGCCTTACAGCACACTCGCTTCAAGATGTTATGCAGCCTCCAAACTCGATCACGGCCGAGCCTATCCGACACTTTCCCAACGGTAATATGACAAGGGACAATATACTACGCAGGCAAAGTAGGACTTCTACGACTGCACAGAGTCCTCAGGACCACCGCCCATCGTGGATCAAGGCCAACCTCTACTTCCTCAATGACGCCAACTACCACCGGTGGCTAGGGCGAGAGCTCGGGAGATGGGTTCTTTCAACCACGTCGCTGAACAACCCCAACAGCCACGTACCCTCAGACGAGGAGCTCCGCCACCAGGCCCGATGCATCTTGTACGATGAGTAAGATATGGCGACCCCCAATCCCCAACAATTCTGACGGATCTTGCTAGCGACGATCCCTGGAATCATACTCCGGCAGACAACGCTGAGTGGTTGAGGCGGTTCAAGTGTGAGTTCGATATAAGCGGTACGGCGGCCGAAGATGGCAATTAATTCAACGGTTTCGATCGGATGCGTCTTAGGGAGTTTTGGAGGTAACATCAACGTGCAAGAAAAAAAGGATTGAACGTGGTACGTAGAGAACTAGGGCACAATGTGTTCTTTATTATAGTTGAAGCCCCGTCCTTGATGGGTTAACTGAGCCACAAGCTCGTAAAGAACTCGGGCATGGCGGTAGGCTTTAGACACACAAGCGAGACAATGATCATAATGATGCCGTACTGGGTGCTACTCCTGAAATGCGAATCACTTGAACCGTAGAGCTATGGACAGGCACAACCAAGACCTTGGCACACATGCATCGACAATGAACGCGCCCCGCAGGTTTAACAGCGCTTGAGAGTGGTTCCAGCGAACACCCAATCTTGTCAATCGCGCCCTATCGAGTCCAACCCATGGGTGACAATGTGTTCAGAGGCAGTTCGGAAGATATTCACCCTTGAAACTCGTCTCTGAGAAGCTTTCGTCTCGGCATCCGCGTGCAGTGTGCATCATAGCCCCGGCCCTACCAGTTTGCCCTCTTGGTTGAACACTATGTCTCCTCCAGCATGATCAAGGTAGGTAAGTTGAGATGAGTGGGGATAGGGGCTGAGAAGAATCCACCCTAGTTTTGACAACCCGTGCGCCCTACTTGACAGGAAAAATTAAGAGGTGACAGACTGGGTGATATAAAATGAAGCCCCTCTGTCACAGTTTCCACCTCTTCTGTAAACATCTCACTAGTGTCAAGGATTACATCTCTTTGCCATCTCACCAGCATGTTGACGCAAAATGCAAGCGCCCGAGTAGCAGACTCATCCAGCATATCAAACATCGATGACGCCCAGAATACCTCAGTAAATTCACACGAAACACGCCAGTCTCAGATTAGACTATGTGCTTGTGTTTTGGGGTCTTCAATGTTCCTAGCATGTTCTTTTGGCATGTCCCAGCTCCTAATCTTGCTCGGTGCGAGCTAACTAGATACTAGGATGGATGCAGTCTATCGGCGCGATCCAGTCGTACCTCGTCCTCCACCAGCTCAGCGACTACACAAACCGTGACGTGGGGTGGATTATCGGAGTCTACTCTTTCCTTAGTCTCCTGTTTGGTCTTCAAACCGGGCCGTTGATGGACTACTACGGGCCCCGAGTCCTGGCTCCCGCTGCTATGGGCTTTACCGTCCCCATGTTCTTCCTTCTTGCCGAGTGTGAGGAATACTGGCAGTTTATGCTGACTTTTGGGCTTCTGGGTGGGGTCGGTGCTGCAACTACGTCTACCGTGGCTGTCTCGATGGTTGCCAAGCTCTTCGATCGTCGTCGCGGCACTGCAATGGGGTGTGCTCTTGGAGGCGCCTGTCTCGGCGGCGTCATATTTCCGCTCTTGTTGCAGCGTACTTTTCCCCATCTGGGGTGGAAGTGGTCACTGAGGATCGTGGGCTTCATAGTCCTTGGCCTGATGTCTGCTGGCTGGTTGTGTCTGTGTTGGTCGGCGAAACTGCTAAGCCCAACCATGGCATCCCAGGCCAAGACAGCAATGCCGAACTTTACCGCCTTCCAATCGAAAGCTTTCTCATTCATTACCATTGGCTTTTCTATGCTGGAATTTGCCATGTTCGGGATCAGCGGCCTCCTCCCTACGTTTGCCTCCAAGGCCGGTTACGGCGAAGATGTTGGCTTCATCCTCCTAGCTTTGTCGAATGGATGCTCACTTTTCGGTCGAATTCTTCCTGGATTTGTGGCTGATTTTTTAGGCCACTTCAATGTCCTCATTGCCATGATCCTAGTAACGTCTATTTTCACTGCAGCGCTTTTCGTTCCCCTGAACGCGGGTTCCGCTGCCCCCCTCTACGCGTTTGCCTCACTCTGGGGGTTTTTCTCTGGCTCCTGGCTTGCCATGATACCTGGTAAGTTCAGGATACTAATCCTGAGTGTGCACACTAACTCGGACCCAGTTTGCGTCAGCAAAACTTGCGAGCCTGCTGCGTACGGCAGATACTACGGTATGTTGGGTAGCTGATACATGTTGGTCGATCCAATTTCTGATGTGATTCCAGGGACAATGACATTTTGCGTCAGCTTGGCGGCTCTGATGGCGGTCTCGGTGCCAGGTGAACTGTTGGACAAGTTTGGGCACAAAGCTGCGTCAAGCGTCTTTCTGTGTATTGTCCTCCTAGGAGGAGTGTCTCTCCATGTTGCGAGATTTTTCTTAATTAGGAGGCTTTTAGGGCTGGGGACAGTGATTTAGGATACTTTAATATCTTAAGATCTCTAATATTATTAAGTCTTAGCCCTAATATTTAAACCAAAAGATTAAGGCTATTATATATTTATATTATGCTTTTACCTTCTGAACTTGGTCTTCAATTATACCCTTCCCCTTAACCTCTCGATATGTAACGCTGGTCCTAGGCCCGTTGGTATAAAAATGACCGCTGTATGTTCTGAGTCCTGGGGAACCGGCAAAGCTTCCAGAAAACCAGGATTCCCCTCCCTCTTTTGTCAACCCGCATTTGATACATAGCTTTGGCCAATAGCCGTCTAGATTCGCATGCAGTGGCGCTAAATCAGATGAAGACAAGCGGTTGAGGCTGAGCCGTAACTTGATC
Organism: Fusarium keratoplasticum; assembly: GCF_025433545.1. NCBI lineage: Eukaryota > Fungi > Ascomycota > Sordariomycetes > Hypocreales > Nectriaceae > Fusarium > Fusarium keratoplasticum. Next base: position 4,403,810 of record NC_070530.1, on the reverse strand, counting down.
TGCAAGGCATATCGCCTGATTGATGGCAGCGTGGCAGTGCAAGGCTTTCTCACCCAAATGCGAAACCTACCACTCTCCATTGCAACTCGTTGCGTTTCATTCTTACAATCTTATTGCCTCCACTCTGGTGAACTCTTTGCGCTTTCTCTTGGGAGCCGAAATCAGGCTCTAGCTACCCATCGCAATGTCTACGGACCTCGTCCTCAGCCGAGGTTGTCGCCACAACGATTGGTGGTCCATTCCCCAGACCTCTGTTGAATTCTGTAGAAGCTGCGGATTTTCCCTCATCTATGCTGCCAGTCGCCCTTCTAAAGACGTCTACGCTGAAGTTCAGGTGCAACCTCGTCCTCAAGACACGTTCGATCCGGCGCGGGTCACACCGTCTGGTGCCCGCAGCTACCAGTACCAGCCTCTAGATCTTACGAATGGGCGCCAGATTCGTGTTCTCGTGCTTAAGGCGGGAAGGCTCGAAGATCCTCTCCAGTGCGAATTGGAACATGTCAACCTGCAGCAGGGGCCCATCTACGAAGCGCTTTCGTACACCTGGGCCGACGATAAAGGTGATAACTCAATCAGCAGAGCAATACAATGCGGCTATGATGGTCAGTTCATCGGCATCACCAGTAACTGCGAGTTAGCTCTCTTGCGCCTTCGCAAACAAGATGTGGATCGTCGACTGTGGGTTGACGCCGTGTGCATTGATCAGTCCAACATCTTGGAGCGGAATCACCAGGTCAAGAATATGATTGCCATTTTCCGAAGCGCAATTCGTGTTGTGGTCTTCTTGGGTGAAGGAAATCCCATTCTCGACCGACTAGTAGACTACATGAGCAATGACACTGGCGGCCAGTTACCACAGGTCACGGACTTTATCTCTCTGTTTCGAAGCCGGTGGTTCCATCGAGTGTGGGTGCTACAGGAGGTTGCTGTGGCCAAGAGCATCTTGGTCATGTATGGAATGAAGCAAATGAGCTGGGTGGACTTGATTAAGCATGGAAATCTCTTCTTACGACTTATGGCGGCTCGCAATCTCTCTTTGGTGCTGCCTCCAGTCATATCTTACGGCCTACGACAGACGGAGGCGGGAGACCGCCGATTGAAAGGGGTGCGCTCCCCCAGAACTTGCTATTACCAACCAAAGCTAACTGGCTGTAGCGCTCGGATCTCTTGTCCTTGTTGCAAGTCTCGCGGAATTGTGCCTGCAAGGATGCTCGAGACAAGGTGTATTCCATCCTGGGACTCCTACAAGAGGAGCCGGTGCTATCACTACAAGCGGATTATTCACCCTCCACCACAGCTGGCTGGGTGTTTCTGCAAGTTGCTGCCTGGCATGTCGATACCACCAAGACCTTGGAGATTCTCTCACAAGTGGACGGAACATCAGCATTAAACATGCCATCGTGGGTTCCGGACTGGACGAGAAAATCTCCAACTGCTTTGCCGCCACAATTCAAAGTGCCCCAAGAATTCTCTGCTCCCTGGATCAGGGCCTTAAATAACCAGACCCTACGTTCAACGGCCAGGCTTAGTTACCCCCTGGGATGTGTGCTCGAAGTTACTGGACGAAGGTACGGTACCGTCTGGACAGACAGGAAGATCTTTGGCAAAGCTCTGGTTCTTCCAGGCAGCGCCGGCAGAGCTACCGACAGCAACAAATCGGACCCGCACGTTCCTAGCCCGTCCTCGATAAACGACAATATTCACTGGCTACTTAACCCGTCTCAGAATCCGGGGACTCGGCGCTGCGACGGAAGGCTGGACTTCTGGGGTCGAATCCTTTCGTTATACCACGGTGCCACCCCTTCTGGTGACTTCAAGGTCGACGATACAGTTTTCCGCGCGGACATACCGCCAGCCTTTGGTGGATTCTGCTCGAACTGTTTCGAGATGGACCAGATGCACTGGCAAAGAATCAAGCGGGCTATGAAGCTTGACGTGAATCAGGCGACTGACCAGGCAACCAAGCAAGCTATGGCTTCCTGGGATACGGCCAAATGGGTTAGCGAGAACACCATCAGTCAAACTACGAAGGACACGATAAAAAATGTTTTGGAGCAAGCGACTAAGGATGCAGCTGGGGAGGCGATCAGACAGGTTATGATAGACTCGAATTGGGTCACCTGGGCCAACAAGATGGCTATCAGTAAGTCCATCCATCAGTCTATCAGGCAAGCCATTGAGCGGGCCATGGCTATGACCAACCAACCTTTTCCCGACCGGGCTATCCAGCAGGCCACCGACCAGCATGCTGAAGTGGTCGAACAAGCCGTCAATCGTACTATTGAACTGGCCAATAAGAAGGTGACATGCTGTTGCATGTCTCAATCACCATCTCCGGGGCACTTTGACAAAGATGAGTTGGACAACTTCATCACAAACATGAGCCAATACGGCATGGGCCGTAGGATATTCGGTACGGATCACTCGCTTGGCCTCGGCCCGACGGAACTTGAAGACTGGGATGAGGTATGGACCCTGGAAGGAGCTACAGTTCCCTTCATACTCCGGCCTGTGGACAACCACTACAAACTTGTCGGCGCATGCTACATTCACCAAGCCAGCCAGAGTATGGATAGATGCTCTATTTGCTCTCATCAAACCGTCAGGGGGAGAGTCACCCTACCAGCAACCACACAGCCAGCAACCACGCAGCCAGCAGCCACTCAAACAGCGACAGGGACAACTACACTTGCATCCGCAGTGAGAGCAAGGCGTTTACTCAGAAGAAACTTCCTTGCGTCAACCTCCCCAGATCCTTTAAGCTCTGTGGTAGCGGCTGCACAAGACTTTCTTGATTTTCCCTCAATGCCCATTTCATCAAGTACCTTTTCAGAGGGGCGGACACTAGGAGGTTTTTCATCACCCCTCTCATCACCGTCCGTAGAGAGGAGAGAAAGGCCTGTTACATCAACCGTCCTCCCAAGATCGCTAGGAAAGATTAAGATCAGTGATCTATCGTCGCGAACTGGATTGAGTCTGTATTGAGTACCTAATGTTGGGATAATTATGTGTATAAATCTTTGGACCAATTATGCTTTTTAAAACCAATGCCGGTATCTTCATTACTCTAGAGCTTGACGCAATGCTTTCGCTGTGCCTTGACACGTCAATACTCGATTGACGTGTCAAGCGAGTGTGTTGTAACTACCAAGTAGCGCCCTTGGCAAGTAAATATGCGAACCATTGGACTTTCTCCGAGCGGGTCATGCAAAAAGAGCCGGTTTGGGCTTGTGAAGAGGTGACATGACGGCTAAACGCTAGCAATTGACCTGTCAGGAGCTGAGAGAACCCCGCAAGCACTGGGCGGTGAGGCTCTACCGTGGAGTGTTTGGGCAGCCAAGGAGTCCTGACACCTCGGCTCTTTACCTTGATCTGTGTACCCTGCCCTTATGAGTCATCTTCAAAACTATTGATCACATTGGGCTCAGATTGAGCTCTGGAATAGGTACCATAACCTTGCTATTTCCCTTGCAGCTACCAAGACCTTCGTGCGCTTCCATCTTGTGCTTATTCGTTCTCAACTCCCTCTTTTGTCTCTCATTAATTCACTTCTGAACAGTTTTTTTTTTCACTCCTGTCTCCGCCATAGCGACCTAGAGACAATTGTCATTATCCGCAGCCACAACTAAATGAATCTTCCCCGAAGCCTCGTTCACCGCCATATGCTCCAAATCGTCGAGTCCGCAACCGCATACGTCCCGGTTCCTTGGATCAGAGAACAGCTACTCCGACGCAAAGGTCTCCAGCTTCATCAGGTAGCTGGTATTTTCCATGATCAATCCATTCTCAACTCCTTCGCCATCGCTGAGACGCTCGTTGAGCAAGACCGATTTGATGAGGCAGAGGAAATCCTGCAAACCATCATCCGGGGCCAACGGGCAGCTGCGGTGCACGACAAAGCAATAGAGCTCCTTGGTTCTCTCTACAAGACATGGTATCACCGTCTGTTCCTCGACGACGTTGTTGTGCTTCCCGACAATGTTGATGTCGAAGCAACGAGGATATTGGAATCCTTTATTTCTCTCCACCTTGAACTCTCAGATATGCCATCGGCGTCATGTCTGGACAATCTTGGCAGGGTGCTGGCTTGGGCGGGCCTGGACAAGGACGCCGAGCAAGCTATGTCCTTCAAGATGCTGCTTCTCAGAATGAAGAGCGAAGACGGGACTCAAGAGTCATTCGGATGCTGCGATATCTGCAGCCAGAACATACCCTTGGAGGTGGCGTATTTCTGCCGCATGTGCGAGAGCATGAATGTGTGCCAACGTTGCTATGATGCGAACCTTGGAAATGCAGCCTGCAACTTGTCCAGCTGCTTTCCACATCTCATCAAAGTGGCGCCTGAAAAAACCACCGAAAACATTGCTGGGCGAATAAAGGCCTGGCTTCCCCCTCTCTTGGATACTGTCCGGTCTTGGAACTTGGAAACAGGAGCCGAGAAGGAAAGGATGTCTCCAAAACGACTCTTCTCGTCTGACGACTTGCAGACAGCGGTGCGATTGTGCGACGATGTCGAAGCGGACGACCGTGACTTCATCAGTCTACTTTCAGTTCTTCACGCTGTCCTGATGCAGAGCGTCCAGACAGATGAGTTCAAGACACTGTTCCAGGCTCAGGAAGGTCCGAATGTGCTTTCTACCATCGGTCTACTAGCCATGGTTAGCAACACGCGGTCTGGACTTACTCTGAAGTATCAGGATGCATTTTGCGGTGATGGTAAGTAGCGACCCTGCCTCTACACCCACGTCGGGAGTTCGTGTTGGGCAGACACTGACGCATATCCCGCAGGCTTCGATGAGTGGGATGTTCCCAGTCTGCTCCCCGCAGAAGCCGAAAATCTCGACTTGGAAGATAGCGAGATGGCGGACGAATACGGACAGTCTCTTGCTCAGGTGGCTGCCCGCGTGATCCAGCTGGCACGTCCGAAAGACAGGAAATCACTTGAGCCAACCAAAGACATCCGAGACAGCAACTCAGACGTCAACAAATGCAAAGCCCTACAGAAGAGGCGTTCTATTCCACAAGAACTCTACGGCGCTTTGAACCTCCACTCAAATCCCGATGCAATCCGCCTCGTTGAACTGCTTCCTGGGACGGGCAAGGATCCTATTCGATGCAATTTGCGCATCGAATCCCGAGCCGATGAGCAACTCTCGTACCAGGCGCTGTCGTACGTCTGGGGCAATCCAAAACCAGAGGACCTGGTCAACATCGAACTTGGTGGTCAGCCGGCGTCCGTCACGCCCAATCTTTACTCTGCGCTCTCATATCTACGTCTCGCATCGGCGTCAAGACTCCTCTGGATTGACGCTCTGTGCATCAACCAAGCAAATGTCGAAGAGAGGAATTCACAGGTTGCCAAGATGGCCACGATCTACCAGAGAGCTTCTGCTGTTCTGATATTTCTCGGCGAGGAGGAGAGTAACAAGAAGCGCAGCGAGAATCTATCCTACGCTGACTTGTTTACATTCCTCAACCGAGATGTGGACATTTACGGTATCCACGAAGATGAGGATTACGACAAAAAAGAACAAGAACAGCGACGGTTCAGGCAGGCGCTTCAGGAGACAGGCGTTCGGAAGGTTTCCTTGCTCCGGACCTTCTATCATCTTTGTTCCAGAGAATGGTGGAACCGTCTATGGATCCTGCAGGAGTATGCCATCGCTTCGACGGACCCTATCTTCATGCTCGGAACCTGGCAAACAAGCGGAAGTGCTCTATTGAGAGACATGGACATGCTCGCAAACGAACATCGAAGAGCGTTCAGACAGGAGGAAACAAGGATCCTCCTTTACAACTCTACGCCCTACTATCCCATGACGCAGGCGTCAGGCGTGCTCAATTGCCGTCCAGCCAGGACTGACGGATTTGAGTACAAGTCTTGGCTGTATCCGCTGCTCCTCTCGACCCATTCTTGGTGCATGGACCGTCGCGATATTATCTATGGACGCCACGCTCTGATGCATCCTGTGTTGCAACAACTCCTAGGGCCGGATTACAGCCTCACCACAGAGGAGTTATACGAAAAGGTGGCCATTTGGCTTCTCATGTTTGAGAGAGGCGTCAGCATGTTTTGGGACTTCCCGGTACGTCTGTCGCCCGACTTGCCATCGTGGGTTCCCGACTTCTCCAGGCCAAGACGAATGTCCGAGGTGGACATGAAATGGGAAGTCTATGAAGAGAAACTCTGTTTCGATCCCTATCCGACCATCTACAATGGTGAAATGGCCCTCTACGGCCGTCCTATCGACACCATCAAGGAGGTGTTCCAGCTACGCCCACAATCAGAAGACTTTAGGGCCGACCTGGTCCGAAGACTCTGGTTCTTGGATATTGGCCTTGCGACTCTTGGTCCTCGTTATCCGCTGTGGCAGCGACATTTCTTATCTGCAAAGCTCCCCGGGATGTACGCTGAGCAGCCTTTGCATGCATGGTGTACGAGTGCGGAGTCCAGCCGGGACACCAGCTCCCCGGCATTTCTCCTCGACAGTGTAACCATGAAAATGTTGGAAGAGGTCATCCATAGTGTTGTCAGCCCTGTGAAGGAAAAGGTGGACAGAGAGAAGGCCATTGCAGACTGTATGGCCCCCATCATGGGCAAAACAGGCAAGACATCACCCGCCTTTGAGAGGGCTCGTGATAGCCTCAAACGGCTCTCTCTGAAGCTGGGCTCCATCAAGGCGTTTCTCCTGAACACGAATACTACTCATCCCGACTTTCTCGGAGCGGCATTCTTCGACTTTGACCGTTTAGCCGAGAGCCTGAAGTGTCTACGCACGCCATCTTTGGACGAGCCGACTGGCATAGATGCCCCTCAGCGCAGGTTTGTCAAGGCCATACTTGAGAGAGTACGAGTAGGCACACACAGTGGTGGCACCAGGCCTCGCAACGGAGACATGAAAAACGGCCACACCAAGGACCCCGCCAGTCCCTTCCCCGGACTTCCGCTACCGAACTATGGGGTCATTCAAAGCTGGGTCGAGAATGATACCGCATTCGCAGAAGAAGTGGAGCTTATTTCTACCCTGCTCCTTCAGATTGCATGCAGGGCCAAGGAGAGCGACTGTGACATGTTTCAAGACACATTCAATGAGTTGGAACAAATCACGATACTCGACTTCCTCGAGGACACAAAGCTGAAGGATTGGGTTGCCACCTTCAACAAACTCAGGCAACAGTACTCGAGTCGTTCCAGCATTCGGAGGAGTGTAGTTCGCTCTGAGGGTGCCCGGTTGTTTGAAGACCGGACATTTTTTGTCACAAATTCAGGCTTGGTCGGCGTATCAGGGAATGGCACCGAGGGTGTTGCCGTCGGCGATGAGGTCATCATGTTGGACGCCGCACCCATGCCCATGGTTCTTCGAGGTGGTAAGGGCAGTGGAAAGACGCAGCACGAAATTGTCGGATACGCTCATGTACGGGGACTGGAGCCGTCCAAGGTTTTGGACCTGCCTGAGCAGTGGTGGCCAGACCTGCGGCTATTCAAGATTGTGTAGACATCAACTCAGAGAGCAGAGCCGAAAACTCTTCAAGATAGTAAAAATTTGCATTGCAATATCAAGGAAGTGGTATGTGACACACTGACAGGGGAAAGCCAGACATCGTGAAAGCCAACCCCGAGTTAGCACGATGGTGAATGCTCTCTAAGAACCACAAACCAAGCTCCTGTGTAATTTGAATCACCACAACCGCACCGTAGCTGAGAAGGAGCTCATTCAAATCTAAAAGGATTTAACAAGGTCAAATAAAACTACCATGTGAAACACTCGACCCAAGATTATTGCCCGTGTTGTTCAGTATAGAGGGCGGTACATATGATCCCACATGATTCTGACCACCTTTATTTCAACCTCTCCAAACAGCTATTTGGTCCTTTCTTTCTACCTCGCCAGCTTCACAAAACTCATCAGGTTGGGCGTCTAACGATCTAATAAGAGCTTCCGCTATTAGTATGAAAGATCAAACTTATAGAGTCCATAAATCACAAGTCCACTCCGCCTCCATCAGATATTGAATCTGTTGAAGGAGTTAAGCTCAGATGGCAATAGATGCTTTCAGGCCACAACTTTTCCATTTTAGCTGATACATCGCCCAGAGTACCCAAGTTGACGACTTCCCTCCACTCATTACCCAAAGTCCAATAGTCCTCGTAACTAGCTGTCAGTTCCACGTCGGCTACAAGCGGATATCCGCCATCGGCGAGACTAAGAAGGCAACTACTGCGGTCATCGTCGTAGATGACTTTGACTTTAAATGTAGGGTGGTAAGGACTCCGACTCTTATACGTGACAAGAGCCAACCTCTCCTCTCCAGGTGCCCAAGGTCCGAAATATATCGTTGTGTGGTCAACGGTTGAGAAAGTCGCATGTGGGTACAGTTCTGCAGGTAGATAGCCGGCCTCATTCAGTTCTTTAGCCACGAATAGGGTATACTGGCGCCGATTTCTCTCTACTTCGACTGAGGAGCTTTTAGAAAGGTATAGTTGTCTCATCGTGGCTTGGCGAAGCCAATTATCAGACATGAAGACAGGCATGCTGCAGGGGTCTCGCACAAGAATGTCCTCATTATCCCCAGTGCCATCTGCGTAGTATAACGGAATGGACATGACCAGCCCGTGACTCTGTCCCCTTGTGGCATCAAAGAAGGCGTACTGAACTCCATTTTGGACAGTCATGACGGGGAGCCGAATCTGGACTCCAAGATTTGTCACTGTGTAGTGAGACTTATGCCCAATGCTTATAGGCACGATATTGCCGCCCCCGGCAAAGTCTAAGGGGGAGGTGGCGAAAATTCCACCATGCGTCGGTCCCCTGTCGAAGCCCCATGAGAAGATAGTGTGGTCATAGGTCTGACTGATAATTTCCTCCTGCAGCCGAATGAATGCACGCTTGCCCCCTTCGCCATACAGAAGAGGCATGTTGATACCAAAGATGCCAAGCAAAGAGTATGCTATGTCCTCGGAGCGCGTAGTCTCACGCTCAGCGGCCCACGACATCTTCTCAGCCACGCTGACGCTACCCACATCCACCTCATGCCGGAGGGCAGCGACCGATATGCTGGTGATATTTGAGAGCTTTTGAGACAGGTCATCATCGGGCCCTGGCTTCTCTCGAAGGACAGGCGGTCCGAAGTCTTTGGACGGCTTCTTCCAGGCGTACTTCTGACCAATGCTTATCCACGAGGAATCAAAGAACCTGATATATCCAGGCGCCAGGAGTTCTTGTAAAGTCCATCCCCGCGTGAACCAGCGGCTCTCACTGAAAGAATCGTCATCGTTACCCGGATGGACGTCGCTGAGGTAGGCGTAACAGACGGTGGAGTCACCATACCACTTGTACATGGAGTTGATGGCTTCGGATAGCTCAGCGCTGCTGGCCTTGTCGATGCAAAATGTGTCGACCCACACATACGTAAGGTCATCCTGGAGGGCTTGCTTACAGCAGCCAACTGTCTTTTCGAGCCTGGGGTCGTCCCAGGAGAGAGTTGAGAACTCTTGAAAGGTGACTTCATCTTTGGTCCATGTGTGAGAGAGGATTGCATAAGGGGGAATGTCATTATCGTAGAATTGTTCCAGCTGGAAGGTATTTGCATTGAGTAGCCTCATGGCTAACACGGGACTGGTAACTTGTCATAGCAACGCGACTTTTTACCGAGGCAAGTCGCCACAACACGGAGGGCACCTGAATTTGCAGTCCGTGCCTAATATGGTCACGTGTTTTGTTGTCTCTTTTCTCCCTGCCTACTCTGGAGTCTGGACCTGTCAACATAATGAGATCTCTTTAATGCCTTGCATGGTAACATTTGTCCTCAGCTTGGCTACCATCTTGATATCAAGAGGCAAATTAAACGATAGTGGCGGGATATTCATCAATTGAGACTGTCTCTCATTCAATAGCACTTGAGGCAACACCTGACACTAATAATGAATGTCTTTGGAAGCCACTTCTACTGCGTCTTCAGCTGACCAGACTGTGGCGAGTGCGAAGGTTGAAAATACACCTTGACTGCTACTACAACATTTGCCTGCTTGGAGATAGTTATGAGACCTGATTAATTATCCCTAAAGAGGATGACCTTCACCTTGTTGTCGTTTCTTTGATCAGCCAGTTCCCAATTGAACCTTACCCTACAGAGTTATCTTATCAATCAATGTGGCTTTCGCCTGCTGAGCCACGTTTAGAGCACAGGCTCAGTACAACGCGAAAAGAACGCGACACGACATCGCGTCGCGGTCAAGGAGTTGACTTGATGCAATTTCGCGACGCAGCCAATGTAACGCGTCTGAATGATCTAACAAACCTTAATGCTACCCCAACCTCCATTAAATAATGCAGTGTACTTTGTACTTGCACTTCAAAAAAACCCGGCTGCGAAAGTCGAGTAAACAATGAGAAAAAAGGGTAAGGATACCACGAGAGGAAAAGGCGCTGAACAATATGTTGGATTTGTTATTCCTCGGTAAACTCAGAGAGGTATTATTATTGCTTTCTAAAGCGTCCCAGACTGAAGGAAGTGTCATTCTCAACGCTAGGGACTTGACGCTGCACGCCAGCCTTCACAGTATGCCGTTTGACGTCAGTCGCACTCAACGAATGTCACCTTTGCTTATACCATTGACACGAAATGTCTGCTTCGCGTCTTATTTACAAGGCCCAGTCCGTAACTTTCCTAGTTGCGTCTTGTCCCTTATCTTGTGGTTGTTTACTGCTCTTCTGCTCTCCTTTTCCTTAAACCAACGTCAGGCTCCTGGTACAGAACGTATTGCAATTCTGTCGCGACGTTTTGTCTAGTACAACTCCCCCCTCTGCCATCTATTGTTCCCTCTGCTTTGGGCCGTCACCCGGCAACGCATCATGTTCTATTCCGAGTCCCTGCTCCAGAAGAGCGGGCCACTTGCTCGCATATGGCTTTCCGCCAACCTCCAACGCAAGCTTTCAAAGAAACATGTGCTCCAATCGAATTTAGCCGATAGTATAGCGATCATGATCACACCGAGCCAGGTACCTATGGCTCTTCGCTTGAGCAGTCAGCTACTACTTGGAGCTGTTCGCATCTACCAACGTAAGGCACGATACTTGCTTGATGATTGTGACGATACTTGGATTATGATGCAGATGGTATTTGTGATCCCCTACTCCGTCTTATGACATGTGTTGACATTCCTAGACTTTCCGACCAAGCCTAGACCATGATCTGCCCATCAGTCTTCAACATCCCGACCCCGAAGCCCTTACAATCCCCAATGAAGTGATACCTTATAACGGCTTCGAACTCGCCCCTCCTCCGGACGCAAACTGGCTCCTGTCTCAGATAGGAGATGTTGGTGTGGTCCCAGTCAGCCCCAAGCGCCGGGCTACACTACGTGACATTACTCTGCCAGAGATTTTGACACCGAGTCAATACACTGGGATGTATGAAGAAGCTGTGGTGCCTACGGAGGGTGTGGATCTCGAGCTTGACTTCGGTATCGAGATTGGTCGAGAAGCGCCAGCCCCTCGCCCGTTTGAGGAGGAAATGGTGAGCGAGCTGGAGCCAAGGCCAGCCGAGAAGGAGGGCCCTGAAATCGAGCCAACCTTCGAGGAAGGACTTGGCGAACTCCCGATAGGGGTCGAAGAGGAATTTGAGTTCCATCCAGCCGACATCACTGCCCCTCCAATCCCCGAATCCCCGCTATCTGAGATTAGTGAAGAGGTTGTTCAGCAAATCGAGGAGGAGATTCCCTCGCTCCGACTGTCTGAACCTCGCGAACTTGAGGAGGAGCGTCCACTATTACGGCGACCTGAGCAGCGTATCAGGAGACGGAGGGTTATGGCACCAGATGAGGAGATTACCCTCTCGAGCCGCCAAATCCAGCACCAGCAGACAAACCACGAGGCAATCACCAGACCCACGAGATTCTATCCTCGAGACCCGCTCCTAGGCGCCTTGATAGGCATGCAAGCATCTGGTGGCTTTGTCTCTTCTATTATGATGGAAGGACGAAGTGTTGCTTGGGCCCCTGAGCTTCGAGGAGTCCTTTCCTTCGATGCTGTTCAAGAAGCGAGACAGCTGGCACGGAAGCGTCCGGCTAGGGAATTTGAAGTCGAAGTTGAACCAGAGCAAAGAGTCTCCAAGTCGCCACGGCTGGAAATTGCCGAGGAGCCAGTATTCGAATTTGGAGAGGGTATTGCGGAGCCAAGCATCCCCGGCGAAGAAACCATGATGGAAATCCCACCCTTTGAAGCCAGTCCTCCCCCTCCCAGCATCCCTGCTCAGCGACTACCAATCCCGACAACCACCGAACATGCCGTCTACGCGTTGCGAGACCAGTTCGTCCCCGAGGCTGCGATCAGCTCCGAGGTTCGGGAAAGTACCTCTGTCATCTTCCAAGACTTCGTCCCTGAGCAGCAAGCCACCAAGGCCGAGGCCGCCAAAATGTTTTTTGAGTGTCTGGTGCTTGCTACCAAGGGCGCAATTAAACTTGAGCAGGGGCCAGGCCTGGGAGATCCTATCCAGGTATGGGCAAGGGAGAGCCTTTGGGGAGACTTTGCTGAGACGGACACGGGTGGCGAGATGATAGAATAGCAGATCAAGCTCTAGAGTTGTAATTTTGACTTTGCTGAAATGTCCAAAAGAGGCCATCACTATCAGTCACTATATAAGAATATAGCCATCAACAAATGGCTATCTTTAGATCCAAAAACGTAAAACACCATGATCAACCCACTGCTGTGCCTCTTCATGCGGTAACCTCTTAAGTTTTTTACAGCACTCAATCTGAAGACTATGCCTCATCATACGCGACAAAGAAGTCCACTATCCAGGTTATAGTCCCAATCATGGCTTCCAATACCTGAAAGAGCATATAAGCTGGCGGTGGGGTCATACTTCTCCTTGATCTGCACTAGACGCTCGTAGTTGTCTCCATAGAAGTCCTGCTGGAAATTTCTCGCGAATGGGTTGGCCTCGTTAATGTATGCACCCGTGTCTGGCGCCCACTCTCGCCAGACAGCCTCCTTGTTGTCCTCTGCCCACGCGGCGGCGGCGGCGAGGGCATTTTGAGGCGACAATATCGTAGTGTCAATATTGACGCCAGTGGCCATGAGATGTAGGTAAGCGCTTCGCCATGCCGGATTTAGGGCGCCTCGCATCTCGTTCTGGACACTTCTGGGCCCCAGACCACCTTGGAGGCCCAAGACCAGTCTGGTCTGTCGCCCTTCGACCTGGGCTTTTGATATCTTTTGGAGGTGGGTTCGTAATTCGTCCAAAGGAATGCCCGACAGGTGACGGCGGCCTAGCAGGCGGCTAGAGGTCAGACTGATGTCTCCGCAGCGGCTGCGAGACGGATTCAAAACGTCAAAGAGGGACAGGTATGTTGGCAGCACAGTAGGTTCCGAGACTTCGACTGATGTATCCTGGCTTGCAACGTTGGCAAGCATGTTTTGTCGCGCAGATTCCAAAAGTGGTTTAAATGCGGCCGCGGTAGTGTTGTAGCTCCAGAGTGTCATGGTCAGCTCGATGCCCATGTTCTCTTGTGTTACCCCAAAGCCGTATCCTGTTATACCAGCATGCATTAGATCCGGGACTGAGCTTACGAAGCTGGCAAACGCGGTCCACGAGTCTTGAGCGGCCGCAGCCGTCTGGTTCTGGATGATGGACATGGAGAGAGTGCTCATCACCACATTGTTAGGAAGAGGCACAGTCCGCAACACATACTCGACCACGATGCCGTACAGACCTGGCCCGCCGCCCCGGATGGCCCACAACAGGTCTTGGTTCTGGGCATCGTTGGCTACGAGGATCTCGCCCTCAGTGGTGACTACGGTTGCCTGCAGAACGTGATCGGCTGAAAGACCGTAGTGGCTCGATAGGGGACCATGGCCCCCGCCTCCAATGAAGCCTCCGAGGCCGACTGTACCGTCTTGCCCACTGATGACGGTCCTCCCGGTCTTTGCTGCGGCTGCCAGCACCTCGCCCCAGGTATTGCCACTGCCCAAAATGACAGCATTCTCGTTCTTGTTACTCAATGGATGCGTCCAGTGCGTATCGAAGTCGAGGTTGCGCAGGTGATACGTCCAGATGGACAACGAGTGGGCACCGCTGGATCTATAACCAGGCCAGCGTCAGTCTCAAGCTTGGGAGTGACCAAAACGGCCTTAACTCACCTGCCGTTCAGATCGTGGCCGGTGCCTTTGACAACAATTCGCATGTTTCGCTGGCTGGCCCATCTGGTAGCGACTGCAACCTGATCAGCCGTCGTAGCATTGATGATGTACGCCGGCAGACCGCCCAATTCACAGCCAAGCGTCTCGTCGTAGGCGTAGTCGTTTGGGGGCACACACGACCTATTGGCCCAGTACGGATAGCCAATCGACTCGGGAAGGGAAGAGTGAAAGTCGGAATAGAACCAGTTCTCCTGGACATGGTCGCAGCTGACGGCCGAATTGTTGTTGAAGCACGAAGATGTGACTGGGTTGGTCCTGATCAAGGCCCCGTTTGTTGACCGGTTGAGGGTGTTCCAGTCGTCGATACTGGGCCAGTTGGCGTCGAGTGGATGATTCTTGCATCTTGGGTCCGCCAGGGCGACGCAGATGAGGGTACTGGCAAGAAGTCCCGTAATACTTAGCATGGTCAAGGAGAGATGGGCGAGAATAGAACCATAGAGTGTAGTTCAAATGGTAACAGCACGGAATGGCATTCTGTCTTGTAGTTTATTTGTATTCAATGCATTATGCTATGGTTACCGAAACAGTGGCACCGCCAAGACGGGGACAAAACTGACGAAGCACAGTAGCCACTTCACTTGGCTGTCCTAAGCTTTCGGCAGGTGAAACTAGGTGTTGAAGCTTACGTTGCTAGGTACCAATAGAGTTAGTTTGATCCAGGTGAGTGATGAATGTTATGCGGTGGAGTGTCTGAGGACACTCGTATAATCGTATTCGCGAGTCAGTCGTTCGTACTGCATACGAACTACCCTTGGGCGTATGATGACGCTGCGAATCGTAGATCAAATCTCCAATCTACAACGCTGATTTGTTTAACAAAGCCACGCCGCGTGGTATGCCAAGGCAGATTGCGAATACTTCGGTTCAGTCCGGTCCAGCAAGCGGCAGTGGGAGGGCACCCTCATCAAGCCTGGATAGATTACGAATGCTGTAGGATCCATCTCACACTTTGTACCTGCTGTTGGCTGTGCATCTTCCTTGCAAATGTCTTTTTCTAGTACCGACGCTAGATAGAAAACGGCGATTCTGAGGGTGGTCTCCTGGACCGGCCATCAATAGCACTGTTCTTCTCTTTTAAAACTACCACCACCCGATTACCCGCCCTCCTGACATCAAAGCTGCTCTTCAGACATTCACTCTTGCAGAACAACTCATCGCCCCTCGATCAACTCGGTTGCTTGTAGCAGCCACACTGAGATCATGCACCTCGAAGACAGCTCCTTCGGCTCAACTGCAAGCATGCCGCCACGGTATAGCACGGTTGTTCGAGAGGACGCGGTCGAAATGGAGCCTACCATGAAAGCTTTGTTCCCAAATATGCAAAGCGCGATATCGAACCCGGCTAACTGTGGTTGACCTTCACAGACGATGGCCGTGTCAACATCGACATGAACTCGCGGGCGATCAAATACCTTTCCCTTCTTCCAAGCTTGAAGCCAAACCAGATAGACAAACCCCCGGAGACTCCCCCGGCCTTCCAACCACCTCATCCGCAAGACAGCGACCGAGAACCCTTCCCAGTGAGACTCAACATCGTCATTCAGGTCGTCGGAAGCCGCGGAGATGTTCAGCCGTTCGTAGCACTGGGGAACGAGTTACAGAAATGCGGACATCAAGTTCGGCTCGCGACACATACCGTGTTTGAATCCTTCGTGCGCGATGCTGGCCTTGGCTTCTACCCCATTGGGGGCGATCCGGCCGAGTTGATGGCATATATGGTGCGCAATCCAGGGCTTATACCCAGTATGAAGAGTCTTCAGGCGGGTGATATACAGAAGAAACGGACAATGATGGCCGATATCCTGCAGGGGTGTTGGCTATCTTGCATCAGCCCCGACCCGATATCTGCAGTCCCCTTTGTGGCAGATGCTATCATTGCCAATCCTCCCAGCTTTGCTCATGTCCACATCATGTTCACCATGCCCTGGACGAGTACGGCAGCATTCCCTCACCCGCTCGTCAATATCAAACTCGGCCAAGGAACCAGCTCTGAGCCTTCTATTGTCAACTATTTCTCATACGGTGTGGTTGAGTTCCTCACATGGCAAGGGTAAGCCGCTCCCCAAGGATGCAGAGGTGAAGAACTATTTGGAACCAGTGCTGAGTGACCTTTTCTACCAGGCTCGGAGACGTTATTAACCAATGGAGGGAGAGCATAGATCTGGAGCACATTGCCTTTTCGGAAGGACCCTGTCTAATCGAGAAGCTAAAGACACCTATCACGTACTGCTGGTCTCCTGCGCTGGTGCCAAAGCCCGCAGACTGGGGTTCCAATATCGGTAGGTTCACCATCGGGCTTTTTACTGTTTCGTCGCCAGTTCTGAACTAACAATGCATAGACGTATGCGGCTTCTTCTTTCGCGAACCGCCGGACTACACGCCAGCCCCAGAGCTCGACGAGTTCTTACAATCTGGGCCACCGCCCGTGTATATTGGTTTTGGCAGCATCGTGTTAGACGATCCGCAACGCATGTCTGAGATCATCCTCGAAGCAGTTCGAATCACAGGCACCCGAGCCCTTATCTCGAGAGGATGGAGCAAGTTGGATGGCCCCGCATCAAGCAACGTCATGTTTCTGGGCGATTGTCCCCATGAGTGGCTTTTTCAACACGTAGCTGCCGTTGTCCATCATGGAGGAGCTGGGACAACTGCGTGTGGATTATTGAATGGGCGGCCGACTACAATCGTGCCCTTTTTTGGCGAGTTAGTGTTTCTCAGTGTCTGCCACATTGCCTGATTCTTGCTGACAGTGGTGCAGCCAGCCATTTTGGGGCAACATGGTGGCGGCTGCTGGGGCAGGCCCTGAACCGATCCCTCAGAAGTCCTTGACCGTTGACAATCTTGCCGATGCCATCCGCTTCTGCTTGACGCAAGAAGCTGCCGACTCGGCCGCCAAGATTGCAGACAAGATGCGATCCGAGATGGGCGTCAAGGCTGCTGTGGCATCCTTCCACAATCATCTTCCCAGAGACGAACTCGAGTGCGATATCATCAAGGGCCAACCCGCTGTGTGGACCTGCTCCAAGAAGAACCGCCGCCTTAAGCTTTCCAAACCGGCCGGAGAGATCCTTTCGAGCCATCTCAAGATTGATGCAGGAAGCTTTGAGATGTAGACTTAAATCCCCGATCCCCGACTTTAGATTGTACGTTTACTGATTCCCCTCCTAGGTACGAGAGCCACCGCACCGTCATGGAAACACGCCGATGGGACCCTTTCAGCGGCACTATAGCAGCTGCCATAGGAGTTAGTGCCGACTTGGCTAAGTCAGCTGCCGACACCGTCGTCAAGCCCGTGAAAACCTACCAGCAACGGAATACGCTAGATCAAGAACATCATTTGGATCCTGTAGATTCATCTGGGGGGACGGCGCTTCAAAATCTAGACGCGAGCAGAGCTAAGAGTTCGAGAGGATGCATCAGCACAACGAAATCTGTGTCTACGGTGTCAGCCCAGAGCATGTCAACATTCTTGAAGCATTTTTTGAACGGCCTCGTCATCATCCCATTCGCCTTCACTGAGGGTTTCCGGAGCGTACCGCTCTTATATGGCGAGGAACTCCGGGACTATGGCGAGATCTACGACTGGAAGTCAGGCATCACGTTCGGGGCCAAGGCCGTTGTCTTTGGCGTGGTTGACGGCGTTGGCGGTCTGTTCATCTTGCCCTACGAGGGTGCTAAGAAGCAAGGCGTGTTGGAGCTGTGAAGGGGGTTGGAAAGGGCGTTGCTGGTCTAACCAGTAGGGTCTTCACTGGTATGCAACCGATCTCAGTTCTCCGTTATCATGCTTCTAACCAAGACAACTCGTAGCGACCATCGGTTCAGCCACTTACCCATTGCAGGGGATTTACAAGAGTATATGGCGTCTCGCCAACTCCAGGACTCGTCGGGCTATCCAAAACGCTCGGTTGGCTGAAGGCAAGTATTTGGCAGACAAAGGCCGCAAGATGGGCGTCAGTGACAAGGCCATCATGGACACGTTTGACGCCATGATGGCGAGGGAACTTCGGACTTAGCATGACGTAGATATGGTGGTAATGTGTTCTTTATTATAGTTGAAGCCCGGCCCTTGATGGGTTACCTGAGCCACAAGATCGTAGATATGGTGGATTTAATTAGGGATGAACTGCTCGAGACATCTAATCTTCTACTCTTCTTCTACTAGCTGACTTTGTGGCCAAGACATAGCCTCGCACCAAAAAGGACCAACATGGCGCGCAATTAGTTCCATCAATGTCAACCCGGCACCCCGAAAGACCCAGAACTCCCGGTACCGATGAACGATAGCGGCATAGTAGCTGAGTACAGCAAAGGCTTCTGGGCGGTGCTGGTAGAGAGCGTCGACGTACTCGTCCGGAACTAGGAGTGGCCAGGCCATGGTGGCATGAACGGCCAGGTCGAACCTCGTGGGTTCCATCTTGATCGTGTCCAGCACCCACTGAACCCATTTGAGGGCAGACAGGCAAGCCTCCAGGGATACAGATGATAAACCGGGGGCTGATTGTAGAAAGTCTCGCATCCCGGCCGTGTCGGTTCCAGGTTCGAGCTCGTGGGCTCTTTCGGTCCAGTCGACGATGTACAGTAGAGGCTTCAACTCCGACTGAAGGATCGATCCCCAATATTTATTGGTGACGGCACGTACTCCACGATGGAGGCGGATATAGGCCACGAAGGCGCTGATGAAGGCAACGAGTGTGTCGTGGTTCTTAGCAAGGGTATCGCGGAGCACGTGGATGCCAAGTAGGGTTGCAAAGATGAATGAGGTTAAGTGATTGCTCTCGGAGATGTCAGCCTTGGTCTCGTTGAAGGTGGACAGGGCGCGTGTCTGCAGTTCTGTAGCTTGTTGATCGTAAACTGAGGCCATAGAGGGATCAGATACTGATTGATGGAGGGCTGAGAGGGCAAGCAACTGGTCGAGGAGATAGGGTGCTGTCAGGGCGTTGTCGACGGCGAGCGTAATGATTGGCCTCACATCGCACTGAAGAGCCATGAACTCGGCCAGGTTGCATTCCGCATGGTGAAGGAAGCCTAGATCCATGGCAGTGAATGCCCCAGACTTGGCCCGTGGCTCGGGGGGTTTTGAGCCACGGGGCGTGGTCAAGGTTAAGGTCGCAGTGTCTGGGGTTTCTGAGCCACGTGATGTCGTAGTCTCGGGTTTCTGATTCCGATACGAGCATTGCCGGTCACCGATTGTGCACTTGGAGCATCTGGGACGGCCCTCGTCGCATTTGACGCGGCGTTGCTTGCACGTGAGGCAGCCGTTTCTTGATTTGCGGTGGGTGCGTCGGGTGTCATTGTGGCGCTGGGTCGGCTGCTCCGTCGTGTCCATCGTCTGGTGGGAAGTATGCGGATGTTCACAATCTTACTAGGAGACATGGAAGAGGAAGTGAGAATGCGAGCAATTTACGAGATGTCTGATGACATAGGTGGAGTACGAGTCAGTTAGGAGTATTCAGCCGTCTTTGGGCCAGCGCTGATCTACGGGTTGTGGCTTGACTCGTACCGAGTACGAGGGTGGAGCGCTATACTCGTAGATAGGTTTCGGACGTACTGTACATGAGCCAACAGGGAGACTACAACGCACTTAACTAACGTCTGACCCCGGAAGTCCGTGCACCCCCTAAGACCGCACAGGGATTATAGGTAGAAAATATATTTTTAAGTATTTATTAAAAAATAAGGGATAATAATTAGATTATATTATATTATAAATTAGCTATATAGATAATTAAATTATTAAAAAAAGAACTAAAGTTTAAAATCTATTAGATATTAAATTAATTATAATATATTAAAATAGATATATAATAATTTTATATTTAAAGATTTTATAAAAATATTAAAATATATAATAATAATAATAAGACTTTAAAATTTTAAAAATTATTATATAATTAATAAAATTATATATAAAAAATAAAATATATAATAATAAAAAATTTTTAAATTAATTAATAATTTTTAAATATAAATATTTAATATAATTAAAAATTTTATAAAAAAAAAAATAAATAATATTCAATTTAAAATAAATAATATATTAATAACTAATATATATAATTAATTATATTTAGCTTATAAATATAATTTATTATTTATATTATAATACCTTTTATATATTAAGAGATATTTTTATTTTTATTTTTATTAAGAGAATTAAGAAAGTTAATAAATTAAAAAATATTTTTATAAAAATAATATATAATTTTATTAATTAAGAAATATTTTTTTTATAATTTAATTCTTTATATATAACATATAAAATAGCTTATATTATTATATATATCTTATATAATATATTATAATTTATTATATTTAAAAAATTATATAAAATTTAAATCTTAATTTTAAATTATATAAATATCTTAATAAATTATTTATATTTTAAATATATTTATTTTTAAATATATTTATAAATATTCTTTTTATTTACTTTTTTAAAAAATTCTTTTAATTATATTTTTTAATATATTACTTTTAATAATTCTTTAAAAATCTTATATTTTTATAAACTTTATTTCTTATATTATTTTATTTTAAAAAAAATACTTAAATTTATATAAAATATCTTTTTTTATATTTATTTTTATATAGTTACTTTTTTATTAGTTCTTATAATACCCTTATTTTTAGTATAAAACCTATGCAGTCTTAGTATTATAACCTCCGTAGTTATATCACGTGGTCTCTATAAAACCCTAGGCCCCGCGGACCTATTAGATATAAATTAATACTTTACTAAAATAATATTAGCCTAGGACTAATGCGGTCTAGGAATAATATTAGCCTAGCCTATAATTAGTCTAGCACTAAATATATAAATATATAAAATATACTCCTTAGTATTTTCTTTTATAATAATTACCTTAGTTATTAATATAACTTAGTTATACTTAATACCTTAAGTATATTACTAGATATAACTTATATGCCTTATTTAAGATAATACTAATAACCCCCTATTAATATAAACCTAGTATAATTAGTTTATCTCTTAAGAAAAGATATAATTATTATATATTAATAGCTTTTATTTAATAAATTACTTATATTACCTTAAATAATATTAAATATAATAGCTACTTAAATTACTCTTATTAATAACTACTAATAGGTTTTACCTATTAATTACTTACCTATACCTATTATCCTAGCTCTTATCTATTAAGATAAGGAAATAAATAATATAAATAGCTCTAATAATAAGAAAATTAAATAGCTTTATGCTTAGATTATTATTATAAGCACTAAGATAAATAAATTCTATAAACTTATTAAAAGAATAAATAAATCTTAGTATAAATAAAATACTTAATACCTAAATAATATCTAAGATATTAATAATATAGCTATTATTACTATAAGGGGAAAAAATATAAAAAAAGTCTTAAAGTTAAACCTACTAGAGATATTTAATAAAACTATATATAAGCTATTAACCTTTTTTATATAGCTATAAGCTTTTATAATTTATTACTTAACTTAGTTTATTTTAATATTTAATAAGGTTTAATATATTATAAGAAGACTTAAGAATTATATTATTATATAATTTAAACTAATTATAAAGGAGTATCTTATTACCTTATTTATTAAACTTTTATTATAAACTAATAATCTCTACTTAGATTATAAAGCCTTTAAAGTAGTGCTTTAATAAGCCTTTAAGACTATTAATAAAAAAGTATAAGCTAAGAGAGAAATTAAAGTATTTTAATAAACTTAATCTACCTTAAAGTATAAAATAAAATACCTTTAATTTACTTTAAAGCTTAACTAAGACTAATAGCCTTTAATATTTTTCTTTTTTAATAAACTTAAAAAAGAGGTATAAGCTAAACTCTATAAAGAAGAATAATTAAATAACCTTATTAATTATATTAATAAGGCTATTAAGATTAATAACTAATAGTTCTCCTAGAAAAAGCTCTAAAATCCTAAGCATAATAGCAATAAGATTAATAACCCTTATTTTAATTTAAATTAAAATAAAAAAAAATAATATAATACCTTATATAATATATAAGTAGGCCTTATAAAACTAAGAGCTACCTAATAAAAATAAAGGCCTATTAAGTATTATTATTATTATAAATAAGACTATAAAGCTAATAAATATAAGAAGAAGTAATAAGATATTAAGAAAGGGCATTATTAGCTAAGATTATAATAAATCCTCTTAGAAGGTAAGAAATAATTAAATACTATTAACTAAAACTATAAGCTATAAATAGCTATCTATACTATAAAGATACTTAGAATATCATAAAGCGGCTATAATATAATAATAGAAAAAAGAAAGAATATTTATAAACTAGAGCTAGATAAGGGGATAATTTATAGCTAAGTTAGATATATCATAAAGATATAAAAAGAAAAAAAAAGCATATAATAATAATTACTCCCTAAACTAACTAAATAAATAAACTTAATACTAGGTAATATAAGCTAATAAATAATTACTATTATAATAACTAAGAGACTTAAATAAAAAAAGAGAGAAATATCTATAAAATAAGAATAATAACCTCCCCTTATACTAATAAAATAAATAGACTTTAAAGAGGCTACTATAAAAGGATTTAATTATAAGAAATAGGTAATAAGATATAATACTATATTACCTTATATACCTTTTATTATATATTAAAGAAATTATAAATAAAATAACCCTATATAATATATTAATAACCTATGCCTATAATATTAACTTAAAGCATCGCGAGAATATAATAAAATATATAAGTAATAAAAAATAAATTATTATAAATTATAATATATAGACTAAATTAATAAGAGAGATATAAAAGGCCTTGCTTAAATTAATTTTAAGTATAAGGCAATAAAACTCTAAAGAGAGCTCTAATAATTATAATAAGATTAATAATAAAAATATAAAAAAACTAATAAAAAACTATAAAAAAAAAACCCTACCTATGATTTTATAATAAAAATAATAACTAATTTTAAAATAATATATATAAATAATATATCTATATAGCATAGGAATATATAAATATTATATATATATAAAAAATCTATATTTAAGCCTATTATAAGGAATTAATAAAAAACTTATAATACCTAGAAGTATTATTTAACTCCTAAGATAATATATAAATATACTTAATATATAAGGAATATCTTAGTATCTTATAGATATCTTATTAATATTATTAATGCGAAAAATATAAAAAAAAAAATAAAAATAAAAATATTTCTTTATTACCTTATTAGCTTAGCTAAATAATAAACCTTATATATAGTATAAAATAAAAAAATATTAAGTATTTTATTAATATAACTTTATTGGCATTATATATATATAATACTATAAAGACTTATATTAAGCTATCTAAAAACGCAAGGAAATAATCTATAAGATTAAAAATTAATAAAAAAAGATTAACTAAGAGGAATAAGGGAAACTAAGTAATGCCTAATATAAAGAAAACTAACTAGTAAAAGAAAGCTATTAGTAATAGTAAGATAGCTTAAGAAATAACTATAACTATAAAATATATATAAATAATAAGTATAAATTTAATTACCTTAAATATATTATTAAAAAGTTAAAAAATTAAATATCTTATTTAATTAAGGGCAATAAGTAAATAAATATAAAAGGATATTACCCTAGAAGGCCTTATACTCTATAAATAGAGCTAATAAGTAATAATACCTAGAATTAAAAATATAAATTAAAAGAGAATAACTAAATGCTTTAATAAATAATAAAGCTAAGTAAAATTATTTTAACCTAATAATAATAAATAAGCTTAAGCTATTATAAAGGTATAAATAAAACTCTTATTTAATTATTAACCTAAAAGAAACCCCTTTTAATTATAATAATAAAATTATTAATTATAAGATTAATTACCTTAAGGTTTTTATTAAAAAAAAAACTAAGGAATTTTATTTAATATTATATTTAATAAATAATATAACGTACATGATAAGCGAGTGCACCGGACAAGTGAGTGCACCAAAAATCTTAACCTTTAAAATAGGAATCACCAGAAAAACACAACAAGTCACCTAATTAATTAAAATTAATCGCTGCACTCTTCTTCAGATATTTCCATAACTATCTGACATGTTCTTACATTATGTCCTGTCTTTCCGCATCCTCCACAGCGCCTTTCCCTCGGTCTCGCTGACCCTCCTTGACCACCACCTCTCGACGATTCGCCCTCTACCTGCCCATCTACACTAATCTGATCAATTGCTCTCCTTGCTTCCCCTACTGTCATCACTCCTCCTTTTTGTAATCGGGTCCTTTTTGCCCTCCGGCGTCGACTTAGTAGGTCATTTGCCTGTCGAAGGTCGCGGTTCTCTGCCCTCAATAAGGCATTCTCATGCATCATTGCCTTTGTTCCCTTAGAAAGAGACTTTAATGCCTCCAGAATTGACTCTGGAGAGCTACTTTTATGCCTTCTGATTCGTCTATCGAGGTATTCAGACTGAGATTCGGCCTCAAGGACGGTCTTTGGCGTCTTTGAAACCCAAGTAGTAGAGGGGCCGGTCTCCTCCTCGACCGGCGTCGGGGTCCGTAGCTGCACATCAAGCTTCGAAATCACGCTTTCCGCGTCAAGTGGAACAAGCCCGGCCCCTCTAAAAGCCGCCTTGATGTCTTTCTCCGTCATAGTGGCCCGGAATGCGGCGTAAAAGGCGGGAAAGAACTCGGTCTTGGAAACGTGGGTTATCGAGCATCGGATCAGATGCTCGATTTCTCGACCATATGCCTTCTTGAGTAGGCTAAAGTACCCGACATCAAGGGGCTGAAGCAGGTGAGACGAATGAGGCGGCATACAGAGTGTAACAATCTTGTTTGCCTGGCAATATTTCTCAAACTCGAGAGAATGGTGACTTTCGTGACCATCGAGGATCAGAAGACGATAGCGACCAACTGATCGCGTCTTTGTGCACCGATCAAAGTGCTTCAGCCACTCAAGCCCCTAGCTCATTATCGGTCCAGCCATTGGGAGACGTTGCAATAGCCCAGTCGTCCGGGAGGTTGCTGTCTCGGTACCAGTTGGCGAGGTGATATTGGCCCGCACCTATGATGAACGGCGGGATCGCTCGGCCTTCCGCATTGATCGCCTGGATGACAGTAATCCATTCCCTGTTTCTAGGCTGCACTGATTTCGGTTTTTCACGTCTTTCGGAGCCCGTGACGACCATTCCGCTTGCAATGACGCCCATTAGAAAGCCAACCTCATCAAAGTTGTAGATATCGGCAAGGTTGATACCATATTTGGCGATTGTGTTCTCCACGAGCTTGAACCACTTTCGAATCTCGGCTGGATCTTCGCATTTGGCCCTCTGGTAGTCGTATCTACGAAAAAAACGCGTCTTGAGTTCATCGTGTCGCTTGACGAAGTTAGAAGCCCAGCGCTTGCCGACGGGTGGCGCGTCGCGGTCAGCGAGCAGTCGGTTGGCCATTTCTTCTACACCACGTAGTCGCGGGGGAAACCCTCGCGAATCTAGGTCGAGAATGAACTGAACTATGATCTGTTCCTCTAGATCGGATAATTTGCGTGATTTGGGAGTAGTATCGCGCTGAGACTAAATGCCATTGTGCCGACGACGCAAGGCATAATAGTCAACCTGATAGAGTCTTGCAGTAGGTCGCAGCTTTAATTTTGGGTTATTTTGAAGGGCGTGAAGTGCAAGAAGCAATCTAGCTTCTTTATTTGATTGAGGCATGTTTGGTTGTTGAGAATTAATTGATCAAATGGAAGTGATGTAGGTTGAGGGATTTTTGGTGCACTCACTTGTCCGGTGCACTCGCTTATCATGTACGTTATTATAACTTAAAAATAAAGTTTATTAATAAAAAATAACCTAGCTTTAATAAACTCTACTTACTTAATAAAATATAATTATTAATATTAAAGAAATATATTATAAATATATTATAAAAAAAATATATTAAGAAAAATAAATTATTTATTAAATACCTTATTATATTTATTTTAAAAAAAAAATAATAAACTTTAATTTTATATTAACTTTAAAATACTTAATATTATTATTATTAAAGATTAAATATTATTATCTCTTATTAATAAATTAAAAGATTAACTTTTTAAAATAAAATATTTTATTATATTTAACCTTAAAAGAACTTATAACTTTATTTAAATTAAAAAAAAAAATAAATAAAAAACTACTTTTTATATTAAGTATAAATTATTTAAGTATCTTATTATGCCTTTTAGACTTATTAATATACTTATTATATTTTAATAAATAATTAATAATATACTATAAAAATATCTAAATATATTTATTATATATTACCTAAATAATATCCTTATTTTCATTAAAATAAAAAAAAAATATATAAAATATATCTATAAAGTATTATAAATACTATAAGATATTAAGTTACTAATAAAACCTAAGAAAAATAAATTTTATACCTTAGAAGTAAAATTCCTTAGATATATTATCTTATATAATAAGATATATATAAACCTTAAAAAAGTCTTAGTAATTAAAGAGTAAAAAGAATTAGCTAATATTAAGGAAATATAAGCCTTCCTTAGATTTATTAATTATTATTATAAATTCCTTAAGGCTTTTAAAAAAATAATTATATTATTAATAAAACTCATAAAAAAAAATAAACCCTTTATAATAGAAATAATAGCTAAGTAAGCCTTTAAATAAATTAAGAAACTTATCCTAAGTAAATTAATACTTAAGATATTTAATTTAACCTAATAAATTAAACTTAAAATAAATACCTTAGACTTCGCCCTAGGCGCCTAAATTAAATAATAAGATAATAAAAGACTCTTATACTTAATTATATTTTACTTTTATAAATTATATAAAATAAAACTTAATTACCTTATTTATAATAAAGAATTTCTTATAATTATTAATACCTTTAAGGAATTTTAATATTACTTCTTTAAAAGTAAATATTAAATTAAGGTATATATTAATTATAAAAATATTACTTACTTTATAAAAACCTAAGAACTTAATAAATAATAATTATATTATATTAAATATTTTTTAGAGTTTAATTATATTATTATTTATATTAAGGGATTAAAAAATAATAGAGCTAATACTATTAATAGATAACTTAACTTAGATATTAAAAAAGCTAAGATAAAAGGATAACTATTATATTATATACTTAAGGGATACCTTAAATAAAGCACCCTTATATAGATATAATAATTAACCTTATTATCTAAGTACCTCGCGCTTATTAAAAAATATAAATAATAAATTATAGATTTTATTAACTATATATAAGGATATTAACTAAGAAAGAATAAACTATAAACCTATAAAGAGAAACTTTTAATCCCTAATAAAGCATTTTAAATTATCTTTAATTATTATTATTATTAAATTATATAATATAATAATATAAATAAAATAACCTAAGCTATATAATAATATTATAATAACTATAAACTCTTATACTAGGTATAAAAAAGCATATTCTATTATAAGCAATGCTATAAAGTAATTAAATAAATAGCGAAAAAATAAACCTATATCTTAGAAAAAGAATATAAGGAAAGGGTAGTTATTATATTTTATAATAATAACTATAAGAACCTAGAGAAACTAGCTATATATATTAATAAATACATTAAAAGTAATTTCTTAGAGAAATATTATAAATAAACTAAAAATTATAATATTTACTAATATATCTAAAAATGCTAAAAGAACCTTAAAATAACTTATATAGTAAAATAAAATAATTTATTACTTAAATAAATCTAGTAATATAATTAATAACTCTTAGATAATAAATAAATAAGTAAATAATAAGTCTTAAATAAATTATAAAATAACTTAATATATAAAATATATAATTATTTATTATATAAATATTAAGAAATTAATAAAACCTTAAAATAAATTAAGATAATATTTATTTTTCTTAATATAAAGAAAATTATTTTAATAATTATTAATTAATATAACTTTTATATAAAGATTAAGATATAATATTATAAACCTTATAAGAAATTATAATTACTCCTAGTTATAAAATACCTATAAGATTTAATTATTATAAACTTTATTATAAAATTACCCTTATTAAAAAAACTAGCTATTAAAAACTTTTATAAGAATATTTTTATTATTATAAATAAACTTATAAAATTTTTTTATTTTATATCTTATAAAGAATTAATAACTATAAAAGAATTTATATATTTTTTTTATTTTTATATTATTAAGATATATAATATATTACTTAAAATTATTATAAATTAAGGATTATTATTTATTTTAAAATTCTAATAAAGCCTTATAAGATATTTAAGAATTAATTATAAATTCTTTATAATATATTATAAGGAGATAAATAAATAAATTAAATATATAAATTAAATACTAAAATAATACCTTTAATATTATATTAACTATAAATAAACTAATTAAATTAAAAAGCTATTAGCTACCTAACTAGCTTATAATATAACTATAAATAAAAATATAAAAATTATATTAACTTATATTAACTTTAAATTTACTCTTAATAACGTACATGTATAGCTTGCGTGACAAACAAGCATGCGTGACAAAAATCCCTCAACCTACATCATCTCTATTTGATCAATTGATTCTTAACCACCCAGCATGTCACAGTCTAATGATGAGGCTAGAGTCCTTCTTGCCCTTCGGGCCCTTCAAAATAACCCAAAACTAAAGCTCCGACGCGCTGCAGAGATATATAATGTTGGTCGTATGAAGCTATGGCGCCGGCAGCAAGGCATTCAATCCCGACTTGATTGGATCCCTAAATCACGCAAGCTCTCAGACCTAGAGGAAGAGATCCTTATTCACTTCATTCTCGACCTAGATTCGCGAGGATTTCCCCCCCGGCTTCGTGGTGTCAAAGAAATGGCTGATCAATTGCTTGCCGACCGCGATGCGCCACCCGTTGGCACGCGTTGGGCTCATAACTTCGTCAAGCGACACCCAGAGCTTAAGACGCGTTTTTTTCAGAAATACGACTACCAGAGAGCCAAGTGCGAAGATCCAACCATTATCCGCGATTGGTTTCGGCTTGTGGCGAATACAATCGCGAAGTATGGCATCCGATCAGATGATATCTATAACTTTGACGAGACTGGCTTCCTTATGGGCATGATTGCAAGCGGAATGGTCGTCACGGGCTCAGAAAGGCGTTCAAAGCCAAAATCAGTGCAGCCTGGAAACCGGGAATGGATTACGGTCATCCAAGCGATCAATGCAGATGGTCAATCAATCCCGCCGTTTATCATCGGTGCAGGCCAATCTCACCTCGCCAATTGGTACCGAGAAAGCAACCTCCCGGGCGATTGGGCTATTGCGACGACCCAAAATGGCTGGACCGATAACGAGACTGGTCTCGAGTGGCTAAAGCATTTTGACCGGCATACAGCTAAGCGATCAAATAGTCGCTATCGTCTCTTGATCCTCGATGGCCACGAAAGTCACCACTCCATCGAATTTGAGAGATATTGCGATGAGAAGAAGATTATCCGGCTTTGTATGCCACCTCATTCGTCTCACCTACTTCAGCCCCTTGACGTTGTGTGCTTCAGCGTGCTTAAGAAGGCTTATGGTCAAGAAATAGAGCATTTGATCAGATGCTCTATAACACATGTTTCGAAGACTGAGTTCTTCCCCGCCTTTTACGCTGCATTTCAGACCACTATGACGGAAAATAATATCAAGGCATCCTTCAAAGGGGCTGGGCTTGTTCCTCTTGACCCAGAAAGTGTGGTCTCGAAGCTTGATGTGCAGCTACGGACGCCAACGCCGGTTGAGGAGGAGGCCAGCCCCTCGACCCCTTGGGCCTCAAGGACCCCAAAGACTGTGCTTGAGGCCCAATCTCAATCTGAATACCTTGAGAGACGGATTAGAAGGCACCAAAGCAGCTCTCCAGAGTCAATTCTTGAAGCATTAAAGTCTCTTGCGAAGGGAACAAAGGCAGTTATGCATGAGATGGCTCTCGTGAGGGCAGAGGTCCAAGACCTTCGACAGGCAAATGAGACACTAAGCCGGCGCCGGAGGGCAAAAAGGACCCGGCTACAGAAAAGAGGGGTTATGACAGTAGAAGAAGGAAGGGAAGCAATTAATCAGATGGATATTGATGCGCAGGCAGTGGCCGAATCGTCGCGGAGTGGTGGTCAAGGGAGGTCGGCGCGACCGGGTGTTCGGCGTTGTGGTGTCTGTGGCAAGCCCGGCCATAATGCAAGGACTTGTCAGGTAGTGATTGAGACGTCTGGGGAGGAATATAGTGAGTAATTTTAATTAATTAAATAATTTGTGGTATTTTTATTATGATTCTAGTCTTAGAGGTTAGAATTTTTGTCACGCATGCTTGTTTGTCACGCAAGCTATACATGTACGTTACCTATTAATAAATATAAGATATTATTATAAATCTAAAAATAATTCTTATTAATAATTAATTATAAAATTTATATAAAAAAATAAAAATAAAACTTAAATTTATTAAAAATAAAATAATAAATTATATAAATTAAAAAAAAATTAAGGGATTAATCTTTTTAGAGAGAGATATAATTTATCTTATAATAAAAAATATTAAAATAAAATAATAAAATAAAAAACTTAATTATAAATATATTAAATTATATAAAATTAAATAAAAATTTTTAAAATATAATTATAAATTAAATTTATTACTTAAGATTAAGCTTTATTTAATTTTTTATATTTTATTATTTAAATTAATATAAAATATAATTTAAGTTAAAATTAATAAAAAACTAGAAATAAAAATAAATAAATTAAAAGAATATATTATAGAAATTATCCTTAATATAAATAAAATTAATAATAAAATAATATATTTTATTAAATAAAAAAATTACCTAGACTTTAAAAATATATAAAAACCCCTAAAATACCTTATTAATATATAATACCTCTTAAAGAATTTCTATTAATAATACTAAGATTAAATAAAGGTAATATATTAAGGAAATTATTACTTAACCTAAGGGATACCTAATTAACCTTATTAAGGATATAATTTACCTAAAGGTTATAAATTATTATACCCTTATAGGTATCTAATATAAATAATAAGTTATTTTTTTACTTTACTTCTTAAAGACCCTAATAGGTTACCTTAAAATACCTCGCTTTTATGCTACTTTAAGTCTTATAAATATATAATAAATAATTAGCCGCTATAACTAGATAAAACTAAAGCTTTATTATCTCCTTATAAAGAATAAAAAGGGTATTATTAGTCTTACTCTTATCTTACTTTAATTTTTTTTCTTATTTTATTAAGGAAATTATTATTATAATTAGCTATAGAAATATAAAGAAGAGAGAAAACTAAGAATATATAAGAAGTAGCTATATAGGTATTATTATAAGATTTCTTATTATAAATATACTTACTATAATATAATAAATCTATAAATATTAGGTATTATTTACTTAAATAAAAATAATATATATAAGGTATATTAGCCTCTTTATTTAAAAATTCTATAGAAGAAATAAAGATATATAACTCACGGGTTTTTTAAGAAACCTATTTAAATATATAATTAGCTATTATAGCATTAAGAATAATAAAAGGGTTAAGATTAAAATATATTAATAAAGCAATAAATAACTAAGATATATAGGTCTTAAGAATAAGGCCTAATAAAGGGGAGATATCATATTATAACCTCCATAGTTATATCACGTGGTCTTTATAAAACCCTAGGCCCCGCGGACCTATTAGATATAAACTAATACTTTGCTAGAATAATATCAGCCTAAGATTAACGCGATCTAGGAATAATATTAGCCTAGCCTATGATTAGTCTAGCACTAAACATATAAATATATAAAATATACTCCTTAGTACTTTCTTTTATAATAGCTACCTTAGCTATTAATATAACTTAGTTATACTTAATACCTTAAGCATATTACTAGACGTGACTTATACGCCTTATTTAAGATAACGCTAATAACCCCCTGCCAATATAAACCCAGCACGACCGGTTTATCCCTTGGGAAAAGATACGATCGTCACACTTGGGGGGTGCGCGGACTTCCGGGGTCAGACGTTAGTTAGTACCCAGTCATGGCTGTGTGTCTGGCCAGTACCGAGTAGCTTCAACGCCCCATCCTTCCTACCGTTGCCATGGGCAAGAAGTTGTTATATGCTTTAAGTCACCGCCTTTCTATTGTCTGTTTTGTTGGCCCAGCCTATTTATCTGATCAGTGGTTTGCTCTTTCAGAGCCACCGTGCTTCGCAAGTCACTCAACGCAACATCAACGCCCATTCAGGATATCGCAACCACTCCCTTCGAAAGCAATGGCCGAGCTCAAACCTTACAGAGGAGATTACTATCTCTGGCTTTACATCCCTTCTACGCCTGCCGCAGCTTTGTTCACTGCTCTCTTCTCCCTGGGAACGGCCTACATATTATGGCGCATGTTTAAGAGTCGCACCTGGTTCTGCACCGCCTTTGTTATTGGGGGTCTTTGTATGTTGACCTTTGCTGCTCAAGCTATTCCTATCAACTTGCTAACTTGACGCTTGTCCAGTGGAAATTGTTGGTTACGTCGCGAGGGCCGTGGCCAAGAACAAGACCGAACAACTCATGCCCTACGTCATTCAAAGCACCTTCATTCTTGTCGCCCCCGCCCTATTTGCCGCCACCATCTACATGATATTGGGACGCCTCATCCGAGCCCTCGACGCTACGGCCCTGTCCATCGTCCCTGTCAAGTGGCTTACAAAGATCTTTGTTTGCGGCGATATAGCCTCCTTCGCTGTCCAGGCCACGGGGGCTGGTGTCATGGTCACAGCCGACTCGATGAAAACGGGCGAGAATATCATCCTGGGCGGCTTGTTTATCCAGATTGTCATATTTGGCCTGTTTGCTGTCACGGCAGCCATATTCCATATTCGAGCCGTACGATGCCGCCCCCACAGTTACATTGATTGGGAAAAGACCATGATCATGCTTTATATCGTCAGCGCTTTGATTATGGTGCGATCAATCTTTCGCGTCGTCGAGTATATCATGGGCCATGACGGATACCCGCTTAAGAACGAGTGGACTCTCTACGTCTTTGACGCCGCGCTGATGTTTGGTGTCGTTGTTATGTTGGGATGGAGATATCCCTCTGACCTACGTCCTGAAAAGACTCAGGATCTGGACGTTGCACTCGAGTCGGCAAGGACACCGCCCCAGGATTCGCCGCATTCTGATAAGCATGTTTCTCGAGGAAGATCCGGCAAGGCTTAGGATAGATCGATAAGATCCTAGATTACATAGAACACGTCTGTTGCTCGCGGTATAGAGAAATGTCGTTTTGCAACTCAATGACACTATTTGACCTGGTCTATAAATGTCAAGTGTACAAAGCTACTTAATTAACCCGATTACGAACGTTCTCTTGTAAGCCTTGGTTTGTCTGGGTACATAACCTTGTTGTTAACCTTGCCGACTTCTCTAGATGAGAACATTAATACGTATAGGAAATGACACAGTTGTAAACATACGTAGACAACGCGGTACGAAACCACCACCGCGCGTTAAGTTTGTTCAGCCTCGGACTGTATTACATGGGTTAAAACCCTAGTGGGCAGACTATTTGTTACGAGGGGCTTTCAATCAATGCGGTCTTCAAGTAGCACATAAGTTTAACCATCTGGTTAATATCCCCGTTTCTGCCTGTAAACCATTCTAGTATTCTATAGTACCTAGCTACCAATTTCCTGTTATACAAATGTCCCCCCCGTTCCTCTTCCATCTATTAGCCAAATTTGAGAAATAGTGCGCTATCAAACCTAGCAAGCCAATTAATCCATCCTCCTATAGCTGGTCTGTCCAACCATGGGGAAGCTGTCAGAGCTTTCTTCCAAATGAGCGCCCCTATCTAAAACCTTGTGGCCCTGAAGCACATCGCTGAGATGATAGAATGTGAAAATGACTGCTACGATCAACATAAGCAACGCATCCAGAACATAGGCGTAGACTTCCTTCTTCATAAGGCTTCCATTGTTCCCTTGAGCGTACTCGGCCATGCGAAAGACGGACCGCACCATGATCAGTACGCTACTGAAGTAGAGAACACCTAGAAATCTTTTCCAAGGCCTAGTGGTGGTCTTGGATTGGAGCGTCGGGTGCATTGCGATTCGGATGTGGAAAACAGCTGTCACCAGCATGAAGCCGCTAAAGAAGGCAACTTGAATGCCGAGGCCAATAAGAATAACGGCGTTTCCGAGGTCCTGAGTCGACTTGGACTTGGAACCGGCGAGTAAACCGCCTCCTGCAGGGGCCCCAGTCAGCTTGTGTTTCTAGTAGTTGGATAAATGATCTGATGTGGAATGTGGTATCAAAAAGCCCTGGCGGATTGGTAGACGTACCTCCTGCTTGACCAAAGATGGACAGGATATCGCCCAGCAGAAAGAGTTTTGTCAACCACTTGACGCGGATAAGGGAGTAGTCCTCGCCCTCCAGCACTTGGATAAGACGGCCCAGCACCATATATATAGAGCCTGCGAAGAAAGCCGGACCAAGAAGGATCAAATGCTTTGGATGATGTATGGCATAAGCGTCCAGTCGGGAGTTTGTCTGGCTGAGTAGGCTCGCGCGGCGTATCCTGCCGTTTCAACTGCTCAGGGGTTGGAATCAGTAAACGGTAGAGAGGCAGATTGTCAAGAGGGAGGGAGGGAGACGTACACAGACAGCCTACCAGAAACGGAATGAAAGACCATGTCCTCGACCTGACCAAGAGTTGCAAGTGACGAATCGACATGGCACCAAACAGGACAGCGAACAGGACTGCGCCAGCGAAGGAAGGGTCGTAGTGGTACAGTTTGAACCCTCCATCGCTCGACTCAGAATCGGTATCTCTGGACATGCTGCGTGATGCCGTGCAGGGCGGTTGGGAGTGTAGAGGGGAATGCTGATGGTCTGAAGAAAGATCAGGAAGAATCGTGTAGGAAGGCCGGTGCTTAAAGCTTCGAGCTGGCTCAACACCTGTAGACAGATATTGATAGTAAACGAAGTTTGACGTTTTAAAAATAACAAAGGTGGAAACTTTCCCGTTAGTTGGCAATCTTGACATCTGAGTTAATGCAGGGGCACGGAGACAGGCAGGATCTGTGTCAAGAGTCTCTGAAGAAACAGTGCCTGTAGCGGCTGAGCCAAGAATTTGATATGAAACCAATGCATCCACAATCCGATACGAAGCAATACGAATGCCCTCGTACTTGATCGGTTCGAGGTTTCAACTTAGACAACCTCAATTCCTCAGCACTGACTCGTATTCTGTACGAACCCCCGGTAACATCCACTTGGCGCACCACTAGCCATATATTTCCGCAACCGGTGTAGCCTAGGACATCCACCTGACGGCCGCCCTTCGGGCAATTATCCTCGTCCTCATCGGGTGCTAGACACGCAAGCCTCACAGCCCCACGTTTAGACCTTTGCCAAGGCTACCAGAAAGGCGGAAATCCGATCTCAAGAGAGAAATAGCTAGTTCTCTGGGTTGACTATAATAGGTACGCGATCGTGACAAAGGAATTAGACATGAGTGCCATTCGACTCAGTTTCACATCTCTCAATGCATCTTCTCAAAATCTTCGATTATTCCACGCTCCTGGCGGTGGCCAGCTTGGCCCATCCAGCCTTGGGAGCTACTTCATCTTCCAAGGCAGCCCCTCCCGAACCCGAAGCCTGGGACAAAGCATTGAGCAAGGCCCGCAGTTTTATTTCTAAACTCACCACTGATGAGAAGATTGGACTTGTAACGGGAGGTTACACTCAGCCGTCTTTGCCCTGTGTTGGCGCTGTTGGGGGTATTGAACGGTTGGAGTTCGATGGACTTTGCTTCTCCGATGGCCCGGCTGGCTACTCCCGATCGGATGGCGTCAGCGTGTTTGCGTCTGGAATCACAGTTGCTGCAACCTGGGATAGGGATCTCATGTACAAGCGTGGCGTCACCCTCGGTGAAGAGTTTAGGGCGAAGGGCGCACACGTCCATCTTGGGTATGTCGAATACTGCTGTTGCTGTGACACTCTGCTAACTGCTACGTCTTCAAAAGGCTTTCCTCAGGACCTCTGGGACGCCACGCCCTTGGCGGACGTAACTGGGAGAGCTTCAGGCCCGACCCCTATCTGGCGGGCGTTGCAATGAGCTCTTCAGTGCTGGGCATTCAGTCCGTCGGCGTTCAAGCATGTTCCAAGCACTTCATAGGCAACGAGCAGGAAACACAACGAACCTCAAGCACTCAAGGCGAGGATACAATCGACGCCGTTTCTTCCAACATTGACGATCGCACCCTTCATGAGCTCTACCTTTGGCCCTTTGCCGATGCCGTCAAGGCTGGGACGGCAAGCATCATGTGCTCTTACAACCGGGTCAACGGCAACTATTCTTGTGCCAATTCTAAGCTGATGGCTATTCTCAAAGAAGAGCTCGCGTTCCCCGGTTACGTCGTGTCAGACTGGTACGCGACACATGGAACAGCCAGCCACGCCAATGCCGGCCTCGATATGGAGATGCCAGGAAACGTCAGTGTCGTGGCTGGCCCTTCTTACTTCGGCGACTTGCTCCTGAGCGCCGTTAAGGATGGTCAAGTACCAGAATCTCGCCTTGACGACATGGCCGAGCGAGTCCTGACCCCATACTTCCTACTGGGCCAAGACAACAACTACCCTACCGTGGATCCCGCCAGTGGAGCTTCCTTCTCTATGTATCAGTACGGACACAAATCTCAACTTCTCCTCAACTATGCACAAGTCCCAGCTCGCGATGTTCGTGGCAACCACGCCAAGCTGATTCGGAAACTTGGTGCCGCTGGGACAGTCTTGTTGAAGAACGTGAACGGCACCCTCCCTTTGACGAACCAAAAGGAAATCGGCGTATTTGGAAACGATGCTTCCTACCCAACAACTGGGTCCGTGTACCTTGATTACGGCCAGAACCCTGAAGGTTTCGAGATGGGAACAGTCGACATTGGCGGCGGTTCAGGTACTGTCAGACATACGAATCTGGTCACGCCACTGGACGCAGTTAGAAAGCACGTCGAGAAGATGAACGGTCGCGTCCAAGTCCTCCTGGACAACGATGAGCTTGTAGATGAACGTTTCAGAACCATCTATCCCGTACCGGATGTTTGCCTTCTTTTCTTGAAGGCGTACGCGTCGGAAGGCCAAGA
Source organism: Fusarium keratoplasticum (assembly GCF_025433545.1). Classification (NCBI taxonomy): domain Eukaryota; kingdom Fungi; phylum Ascomycota; class Sordariomycetes; order Hypocreales; family Nectriaceae; genus Fusarium; species Fusarium keratoplasticum. The sequence goes on along the minus strand of NC_070530.1, from coordinate 4,366,403 downwards.
CAGACGGTCCATTGATCTTGCATGGAACGCGAACAAAGCTGTGGAAAACACGGCGGCAGTTTGTCCCAACACTGTGGTTGTCGTGCATGGGCCTGGAGTGGTCACGATGCCCTGGGCGGATAACGAGAACGTCACAGCCATCCTATCGGCGCATTACCCCGGCGAGGGAACGGGAAACTCAATCGTCGATGTTCTCTGGGGCCTTGCTGAGCCGTCTGGCCGTCTTCCTTACACGGCCCCAAAGAAACTTGCCGACTATGGGAAACCTATCGTCAACCTCAGTCAACCAGTGACGGACCCTAATGCCTGGCAATCAGACTTTGACGAGGGACAGTTGATTGACTACCGACATTTCGACGCGAACGACATTGACCCTCTCTTTGAATTTGGGTTCGGCCTTTCCTACACCCAGTTCAATATGTCGAGCCGTCTCACTGTCAAAGCCAACTCCGGACTTAGCTCTCATGCCGACAAGTCCAAGGGAGTCGCTCCTGGTGGCTTAAAGGCCCTTTGGACGCCTGTGGCTAAGGTGACCGTTGAGATCACCAATGTGGGAGACTCGGCGGGCACTGCTGTGCCTCAGCTTTATGTCTCCTTGCCCACGAGCAAGACTCCGAAGGGCAACCCGGTGAGGTCGCTCAGGGGCTTTGAAAAGGTTTATCTCAAACCCGGTAAGACTCAAAAGGTAACATTTGAATTAAAGAGGAGAGACTTGAGTTTCTGGGACGAGGAAGGGAAGCAATGGGTGATCCCAGAGGGCACTTTTACCTTTGCAGCTGGCTTTAGTTCTAGGGACCTCAGGGCTAAAGCCGAGACCTCTGTCTTCTGATGGGAGCGCGTTAGCAAGCCTACAGCGCATCCAACACCGCTCAGCATTTTTTTCCTCCGCCATTCAGCTGGCTATGTTGAGCAGTCATAACAAAGCCTTTCCGCGTGTTGGGCTGTTTGATTTCCACTGTACCCCCCCATGGCTTATTCCATGGTTGTGGTCTATTATTGTTTAAACACCTTTTCCATTTTCAGATACTTAGATAGATTTCAACGTGAGGAACCATTCTCGGCAGATCTCTAAAACTGACACATTGATGCGAATGGAAGATGCAACGAACCGACCCCCCAACCCGAAAACAAGCGCATTCAGACCCTATTGGCCCAACATAGAAGACATGAAGTGTTAGAAAACCAGCCATTACCGTACAGCAAGCTGTGAAACTAAACCATGTTGCATTTGCGTGCCCGCTTTCTCCTGAAGTTTCTATAGGTTGCTCCTCCGGCGGGGCAGTTTCCCCCCCAACTCAGTCCCCGATAGTTGGAAAGGGGTTAAACATGAGCGCCATTCGACTCAATATCATACCTCCAAATGCATCTCCTCAGAGTCTTCGATTCTGCTAGGCTCCTGAAAGTGGTCAGTCACCTTGGCCCCTTCAGCCTGGGGAGCCACTTCGTCAACTAGGGCAGCCCTTCCCGGGGCCGAATCCTAGGACGAAGCATTGAGCAAGGCCCGGACCACTGCTGAGAATTGACTATGGGGTAAAATCACTTGAACAATTATTTCTATGAAATCCAAAATAGAAACTTCTACTAACTAAGCTAGCCTTATTGATATATGTACTTGTATTTGGTGGTGCTTACTCGGGCCAAATAGTCTCCTTATTCTCCTGTATCCACGCCACGGCGGCAAGGGCTTGCTGGGGAGACAACATCCTAGTCGATGTGGCTGAAGCTCGCTGCGTTCAAGAGAGCAAACCATTGGACCAGCACCAAGGGGCCCAGCAAGAGACCAGAATCAGGCTGAGAATTCTCTACTCAGAAAATTTTCTCGTGACGCATCTTCTCCTCTTTTCATTTGTTGCTTAATCTCGCAATTGGAATCAAACCATCACGCAAATCCATCTCGGATTTCCTCGTCCCGCGGTGCCGCATCTGCAACATGGCTCACAAGGGAACAGGCATGCCCATGTCTCAAGACGCTAGTAAGTCTAAGGTGGCCTGTCATAACTCTAGCTTCTCCTGCTGCGGCCCCTCCGCTGACGTACCCATCCTTCGCTCCAGCGCTGAACCTAGTAGACCGGCTCGACCCGGGAGCCAATCGATCTCGTTCTGTTCCTGCGTGTAAGTTCCCAGTGGCAGCTTGAACAAGTGACTTTCAGCTACTTCCTTCGCTTGCGATCTGCGGGAGCGGCGCCACCCCCTTGTCTGGACTACATAACTAATCCAATTGTGTAGCACATGCGCCTCAACTTCCGTCCCCCTTCGCCGATTCGTTCTCGGCCGATGCTCATCATCTGACTGGGCGCCCCCGGTCCGCAAGCTCTCAATTGACCCCCGATGTAGCGACTAGCTGGGGCCCATCACCGACAATTTCCACGCTTTGCCCACTACCTTCGAATCCATCATCCACCGATCCCGAACCGCCGTTCTCGCGCTCGATTAAGAGGCCGAGCCACGAGCCGAACGACTCGACTGATTATAATTCTGAGGTTCAAGACCATCTAGAGGGTGTTACCGATGGTGAAAGGGAGACGAACGCACGACTGACCAGTCGCTACGTTGACCCCGAGGATCATCCAGCCTACGAGGAACTCCAAACGAGGATACACCAATCACACAATGATCAAGATCGCTGGGCCGCATGCATGAGATTTCACGAACGATACAAAATTCTCAAAGAACCTTTAGGCAAGCTGGGTGAAGAGATCGAGGAAAGGAAACGACAGTTGGAGGAGGCTGAAGCCAGTCGTGGCGATAAAGAATCCAACCTTGACGCCCTTGTCTTGCTCGGGACATCCTTCATGCAGCTAGAATGCCAGCGCTTTAGCCAGGTCCAGCAATCTTACAATGAGGTCAGACACAAACGACCAAGAAACTCCGACTACCCCGAGCAGCGCGATTTGCAGGTCTCAGGCCAAGAATGGAGCGACTTTTTTGACAATCACACCAAAGCTTCTCGGGATCTGCAAAAGTGCGAGAAGGTACTTGGTTATGTTGGTAAAAGATGGGGGGACGATAAAATTCGTTACTACGGCTGGGCGACCAAGACTTGGGCAACGTGTCGGGTGCTTCAAAGCGCTGCGAAGGCTGTCCCGACGTGGGAAGAAGCTGGTATTAAGCTGAATAAGCTGAGAAACTACCGCGACCGAAGTATGGGGACTCCAATTACACATGGAAAGAGGTCCATCTCTTGGAAAGACTTGGACAACTTGCGCTTGTGGAAAGGGTATGGCGAATTTGAGATGCCTTCTCCACCCGTCAGGAAGAAGAGAGGGGAGGATTCTGGGGAGGATAGGATACTCCGTTACGCGAGGCTGGCAACGGGTGAGTTCAATGGCGAGCGCCTCGGCTTTGACAAGTTTGGCATCTTGGTCTTGAAGGATAGTAAATTTGACGAGGGTCCGATAACCCTTTCTGCACCACCATGGGGAATGGCGAAAAGCGCAGAGGTTGGCCAAGAAGCTGAAGAACAGATGGGTGACACGGAGTCATTACTCGGCGATCAAGATGAGGGCTGCAGGAATGATGTTCAGGATAAGGCAACCCCAATCACCTCAATTCGAGGTTCAGCCCGCTTGGCGGCACGTCAGCCACCATTCTACACCAACCAGTGTGCCCCTTTGAAGAAGCCTGTATCTCACCGGACGAGATTGAGGCCAGACACAGACAACCACGTGGTTGGCGACGAGGAATACGGTCTGGCCCTGCCGGCGCACGAAAACCGTCGCCGACGGCCCAAGAGCTCAATGGCCGACGCGATCACCCAAACTGACCGAATGCCAGGGGAGGAGCTCAACCTGGAAAAGGCGAGAGACCTGAGCAGCTCATCACAGGGTGCTGAGCTGGACAGATATTGTACCGACTTCCAGGACAGTGAAGAGTTCAAGAGACGGGCCGTTGAAGAACTCAACGAAGTAGGCGACAAATCGTGTTGGGGGGCCGAGAGCAGCAGATCCTGCAGCCATTACCTTTTCCGCAGCTGTTGTCCAGCCATTGCACTCGGCCATGGCCAAGTGGATGCCCATTTCAGCACGTTGGATGAGGCAAAAGAATTGGTCGACAGAATGACTCCAGATGTGCCCATCTTCACGCGGTGCAGCAACGCGGGTGCATGGAAGCCCAACCTACGCCCCATCGTGGATTATCTCACTCAGATGAAGACGGTTCCGACGAAGAAACGTTATGTTCAAAAGTATTCTCTTGATATGAAAGGAGAGTCTTTCACAAAGGTTACTCAATGGGCCCTTACCAGTCACTTTGTGAGGGAAGATTGTGGTGCTAATGGCCTCGATCTGTGGAATGCTTTGGAGTTGGAGAACCACCTTGAACAACGCCACGTGCCAGAGTTTTTGACGAACAGCAACTGTAATCTCCTTGTTGACATTGGGGAACGCGCAAAAGAGAAGACAAGGGTCAAGAAAGGGAGAAAGGGAAAAAAGGTAGAGGAGCTGCCAGAGAAAGATCCTCTGCATTTTGCCTTGATTGCCGACGGCGGGATGAATACCTACCCTCACACTGATAGCCATGGGTACTCAACCTTTCTCACTGTCCAAGAGGGTGAGCTAATTTTTGGCTGGCTCTCGCGCCCTGATGATGATGTAGAGTATCCCTTCCTTCGATGCTGAGATCTGCTGACATCTCCTAGACTTGGAATGGATGGGCCCGCAACCCCCGGTATTATGAAGGGGGAAGATGGTGTTTTGTTGTTATGAAACCTGGAGACTGTGTATACCTTCCGTCTGGCACACCACACTACGTTGTTCGAAGGAAGGGAACCCAGACCTTCATCTTGGGTGGTCACGTCCTTCAGTGGTCCAACCTGCATGGTTGGGCCTCATTATTGCGCAGACAGATTGACAATCCAACAACTACGAATGAACATATGGCATCGGAAACGGTGAGGAGGTATGTTGAAGTCGCAGGTGGCTTGGTCGCAGAAGCCATGAAGTCTGGGGACGATCGGCTCGAGTATCTCGGGGGAATTGAGGCGGCGAAACAGACGCGCCAGGTGCTTAAGGTACTGCCATCGAGGTGCCTATGCGCATTGGAGTTAGCTAATGGTTGTGATAGGATCTCCAAGAGATGATCGAGAACAAGAAGACACAGACAGAAACATGAGAACATTGACGGAAATTGAGGGAGGGTAGGAATTGGAATTGGAACACGGCTGTGAAAGCGGTGAAGAAAAACCTGCAAGAGGCCACAGAAATCACGGCTCAGGGCCTCAATGGGATGAAATCAGTAATCGGCGAGCAACATGGGCGTTGGTAGTTCGAGAGGGGGGTTGAAAGTGAGCTTTAGCATTTTAAATTAAGGCGGCACACCAAGACACTACATGACACCATATCTCGTAGACGCGCCCGATTGATGACAAGGGTGGGATCACAGAAATCACGTCTGAATTTTCTTTTATCACCAGTGTGTAGAAGGAGTTCCATTGGCTGTTGCTGATTGGGTGCCTCATGTTATTGTCCAGGCACTAAGATACAAGGCAACAGCCATCACACTCGTGATGAGGCCTCAATCTCACCCCGAAGACATGAAAAAATTTACGATCATAGAGCCGCGTTGTTTTGTTATGGAGTATAAATAAAGAGTGTTGTGTACTATGGGTTTTGCTTGTTTGATAGAGCTAGGACACTCGGTCCTAGCAGTCAGCCAGCCTCCAAACCGCTTCAATTCATACCGACATCATGGCCATCAAACGCTTCTTATTCTCCTTTCACGTAACCCCGACTTCGGCAACAACAAACAGAGACACGGTCCCTGCCCTACCCGCTCCAGCCCAGCCTCCCCAAAACAGCCAATCGTGCTGCCCTTCTAACACTGCCACCGGATCTACGGCTGCTGGCGCCAAAAGAAAACGGACATGTCCAGCAAGGATGATCCCTCGTTGTCCCCGGGCCATGCGCCGCTGTAGCACACGCTCCCCAGAACCTGAGTCTGGCGCAAGCTTTGAAGACTCTGATTGCGACTCTGACGAAGAGTCATGCTGCGAGGAAGATTTAAATTCTGAAGGAGACTGCTTTTTCCCTGAGCGGCATCAATTGCAAAAGGTGCGGTTACCGCTATTGCGACTTGCACGTCAAAGGTTCCAAGTATTTACAGACAATGCCTGCTACGTGGCACCGCCAGACCATCAGCCGCCGCCCCGGAAACGCCGCAGGCCTTGCAACTGGGTGCAGGAAACAACCTGTCCTCTCAGCAAACCAGTTGGCGATGCCGACGAGGAAGACACCGACGATGGTTTCTTGGTAGTGTCACCACCAGAGGAATTTGATGAGAAGCCGCTTCATTTCTCCTGTCCGTTTTACAAACGGGATCCCAAGACCTACCGCCGATGTCTACTGCGACACGATCTCCGTACCATTGATAGCGTCATCAAACACCTCCAGCGCCATCATAAGAGACCGCCTTACTGCCCTATGTGTTCTCAAACGTTTGACACTGTAACAAAGTGCGACAGACACATCTTGAAGCGAGCATGCGAGATGAGCGACCTCGTAATGCCAGAGGGTCTCAATTCGGACCAGAGAGTCATGTTGGTGACAAACGACAGGCGCATTCTCAGCAACACTGAACGGTGGAATCGCCTCAATGACGCGGTGTTTCCTGATGCTAAGTGTGTTTCCTCACCGTATTTGGATCAAGGTTGCGGGCGGGAAATATCCATGGCGCGCGACTACTGGAAAGAGTATGGATGGCGCTGCGTGTCTGATGTTCTAGCCAGCCGGGGCAAGCATGGTGAAACCCATGGGGACGATGGAGGGGCCCGATTATCGCTGTTCAAGTTGGCTCTTGAGGACCTCCTGGCCGAGATAATGCAAGGATATGAGACGGATAGAGTCTAAGCAGATCGGCATCTATAGTTGAGTGTTAATAGCATTGTATTTTCACCGAGACAGGCAAAATATGTGGTGATTTAATTGACTGTGTAGTTTAGGCCTAAGAAACGATGCATACAAAATACAAGATAAAGGCAACGCAAAATGAATCAAGATAGTTCATCTGAATCTATCTTCAGTAAGCTTAGATCAGTGGTAAAATTCGGCCGTCGATTATCAATTCTCCTCTGCCTCATCTTGGCCGAAAGTCCACTCGCCCGAGATCATCTCTTCGTCTGACAAAAAGGAGGTGCCATAATTATACGCGTTGCCGTGCAGATTCGTTGGTGTTGCGAAGGAAGATTGCGACAATGAAACGTCTAACGCATTTAGCATGTGTTGCGGGAACTGTGAAGCCATGCTTTGCATCGACAGCCAGCTTTGGGGTGCCTCAGGGCTGAACTGTTCGGCTCTACGCAAATCGGGCGGAATCTGTTGAGGCTGGGCAAAGCTCTGGTCTTGGCTTGGCGGAGGGGTGTCTGGCGGCACTTGCGGGGGCACCATCAAAGGGTTGGCTTCTGGAAGGTCTTGAAGGCGGGCTGTGCGACGCGTAACTTGCTTGGCCTGGCCGAGGAGACGGCCAGGAGGACAAGCGTTGCGGTGGTGCGCAGGTTCTGCTGCCTGCGAAACCTCAGTTGCAGTAGTGTCAATGCCACCGCCTCGTGCTGCCGGCACCAGAGCGTGTGTTAAATCACCGAGAAGCTCATCTGTCAGAGCCTCCAAGTCGCCATGGCCCTGTGCAGCCTTTCGGAGAGCCTTGATGCAAGCTGATCGACCAGTACGGGTGATAATCTCAGCATCACTCTCATAGAAAGGGGAGGGGGTGGGCAAGTCAGGGAACAATCTACGCCATGCCTCTTTCCATTTTTCTTTGTCAGAGTTCTGGCGAATGTACGTGAGATTGTCATAATCTTCTTCCAGAAAAACTCCGGAGTGTGCAATGTTGACTAGCTGGCAATTACCGAGGCGGATGTGTTCATTCTTCAATGTTTCGCTACTGAAGCTGCGACGACATGTGGGACAATGATCTTCTTTGGCCAGATGAGTCCGCTTGAGATGTTGCAACACACGAGTCCAGGTTGTCAGGACGCAGTTTTTACACCGCTTGTGTTTCTCTCGGTTCTGAAGATACAGCGGACAGGCGTATGTCTGGCGCCGTTGTGGCGTTCCGTTAGGCCTCGAGGCGTTATTCCTTCTCGGAGGCCGATTGCTGGTCTTGTGGCGCCGGGTTCTTGGTCGAAGCCTCCTGCTTTCGCTCCCACGCTCAAGGCGTTCGTGTGTGCGACTTGTTGAAGGAAATTCAGAAAAAGACTCGGACATGGAAAAGCTAGATGCGCTCAGAGGTGGTTGGTACGAGTAGTTGATGGGTGCATCAAGCGCGCTGGGGAGACGTGATTCTAGTGTGCCATCACCATTAGTTCAGAGCCCCAACAAGAAGCAACGCTGCAACACCAGCAAGCACTCACCATGGTTTTCGACCATGTTGGCGCTCTCGGTCACATCTCGTTGCCAGTTGGCTTGGTTGGTATCGAGAGAAACACGCTGGAGCTCTAGCTCAACCCCGACGCCTGTGGCTGAGGCCAGCGGCATCAGCCCATGGGAAACGTTTTCAAGGTCGTAGGGGTTGTTTGGATCGTATGTGAGCGCCATGATGAGAAGTAAAAGTCGTCAATAGAGATGAAAGAGGTGAGATTGATCGTTCTTATTGGATTTGCGAGTGGGAGGGAAATACACAAGGAGTAAGGGTAGACGAGGATGCCTCAACTTAAAGCTCATCTGCATCATCCCTAGACTCCATCGGGGTGATTGCAACAAACACATCTGCTTTTTTAACACGACGGAGTCGGAGCAAGAACCGAAACTTAGGGATCGACACAATTGTGGCAGCTATTTTGGCCTGGGTTGTTTTGCTATGGCCCATTGAGAGGCGGGCAAAGAGGTCCATGATGATTTCACAGCGAGACACACTGGATTGTAATTGGTGTAAAGGCGTCGCAAGCGGCTGTGTAGCGGGCGAAAGAAAAACACCCAATCGATTGTTTTCTCATCTCCCTGGCATGGCTCTCTCGATATTGATTCCGTGTGAGACGGCTATCATCACCAAGGCCGTGGGAGGACTTGGGATCCCAAGGCTCCATGAAAAATCTGTTATGGCCATCGAGAGCATTCCAGTTGAGCTTTGGACAACGACGACATTCGAACTCGTGGAAAATTGACTAGCCTTCTGCCTCTTTAGCACAACAGTGTTGTGGATAATTTGGCTGCCTACTAGACATCCGGGATAGCCTGGCGAAATTAGTGCTCCCAGAGGTAACTAAAAGTTACTCCTCTATCACAAGCAGGCAGTTATGAATGTACTCACTCTCTAATTATTGGCCCTCTCCCTCACCGGTCGGAGGACCGACTGACCAATGCCTCGAGATTCAACAGGTTGTTCACCGAGAATCAGAACCCTGCTCCCACCGAGGGGCAAAGGTGCAAAGAAAACACATGGGAGCCACATGGGTGTAAGGTGTAGGTCTGCTGCAAATGACATTTTTTCGTAGTCTGCCTATCAGCCTGGCTTACCAAGACGACGCCTGGGACGGCCCGGACGGGCCCCAACGTTGGCCTCCCAAGCAGGCCATGGTGGTGGCTGAGGTAACAATGCCTCATATCTTTGTTTGTTGAGCGCATTAACCAGTCCCGACCATCACCAGACAGTTTGCGTCTTGCTTTGTGTGTTTCCTTGCCGACTGCGTGTCGTCATGCCAACTACTCCGCCTCGTTATTATAGTTGAAGCCTGGCCCTCGATGGGATAACTGAGCCAGAAGGCCGCTACTCCGCCGCGCCGTTTGGTCCTGTGACCATATTAAAATCGACCCTCTCATAGAGCTCCTACAAAAACTGCCGAAGGTCTTTGCAATTTGATCGGCAGTCGCTTGAAAACACGGCGATTGTGAATAGAACTGCGCTAGTCGAAATCAGCCAGGCTGACATCAAGGCACTCCCGCATAGCCCCCCTTCTCCAGCCTTTTTCCAGTTCAATCAATTGGACACTCATCGACGTCACTATCGATTTTCTTATAAGACTCCCGTCCATCATGGCAACGTTACTTCCGAATGACCCAAGATTCCGTTCCATCACTCACCGTTTCCCATCCCATGACAACCTCATTGCTGCCGCCTTTGAGAATCATGGAGAATGACGCCAAGTCTGCGCCGATGTTCAGTTTTTCACTTCTGAAATTCCGCCAGTTGGTGCAAATCGGGGTGTGGTTAATTACAGTCGAGATGAACAGCCACTGTTGCGTGTGAACAAAACACAATTGCAACAATGTCAACGAAAGCCCGAACCCTAGGCCAGCAGAATGCACAGGGCCAAACCGTCAAGAAATAAAAGAGAAGTAGAATGTCAATATTTTCTGGAACTAATATACGTCAACTCCCCTTTCCTGTAACTGTGTGGTTGAGAACAAGCTTAATGTCAAGGTTGTTGCACTACGCCGCAGATTCAATGCAAGATGGCTGCACCTTCTCAGGAACCAACTGACCAAAGAGCTTCTCGAGCTGAGGTGGAGGTGGTTGAGCAAGCCAATGTGAAAGCGGCAAAATTGAGGTGAGACACCATCTAGATCTGCTGCCGCATCTACCAATAATCTGTTCCTTCATCGCAGATATCCAATGTGGGCCAAAGACCATCGTGGATAATCATCTGATGATGACACAACAAACAGTTCAAGATCACACTGCTGAGTTGAAACACAACCACTCAACCTTCACGACAAGTAAATCTCGAATTGAATCGTCATAGCCTGCAAGCACCCTCCACCATGGCGGACCCGCAGCGACGTAGCTGTGGTGCTGCTGAGGTGTGGGGTCACCATGGCCAATCAATCAATAGGCCTCAACGTCAAGCGTGTTTTGGCTGTCCCGTCCACCCTGCTCTGTCTGCGGATGTTCACACGCTCGCGTAGCAAGAGGTACATGTTGATGCTTCGAGTGGCCAGGGGGCATGGAGCATTGGCATGAGATGACCGTGGAGGGACGATTTCACAAATTGCTTTCAGTCTGATGCCGCTGAACCTACAAAGTCGCTGTTAACGCAGAGTTGACCTCCTGTGTTGAGATGACCGCATCGATACCATATTGCTGGCCAATGGATAAGCCAAAAGAGCGAACAGTTTAGTTGTTGAGTTGACTTTATGTTTGGACTTACGGAAGGGGAATAAACGATGGGCATCTGCATCTCTAGTGAGGGAACCCACCGCCGCGTTCGACTTGCGATGCGCGAGAGAATCATCTTTGATAGAATATGTGAGGCGCATCCCCCCTTTTCCCCGCACGCACGCACTGATCTGCTGACTCTGCATTAAGCTAATGTGTTAACCATGTCCTTGTCTCCATATCACACGTCGAATAATTGACGTCAAGTCCCGCTCTTGCGGTTTCGGGAGGGTCGCCGAGTCTCGGACGTGTTGGCGTCTCACGCTAGGGACGTGGACAGTGACTCCGTACCGTTGGTACCGTTTTCCAGGTAAAGCTGAGGCGCCTCACGCTAGGGATGTGGAGAGTGACTCCGTACCGTTGGTACCGTTGTTCAGGTAAAGCGGAGGCGCCTCTATCAGTTCCATCCATCCTCGGTTTCTCCTCCAGACACCATTCCACACACAACGGTTCTATTAGTGGCCTCATCACCAAGACACAAAAAATAAAAGAAGCTGAACTAATGATGCAGAAGGCCTGAGTCAGTCACCGCGCTACATGCCGCTGATTCCTTCCAGTCACCTCCACGTTTTAAACAAAGGTGTTGCCGTGGCGCTCAATCATATGCAGAGTGAATACTCGACCGGTTGGCCACGCCATCATGGGCCTCACCTTGTACATCCATCTTGGCCAGACCGCTCATGCTTCAAGTCGTGAGTTGGCGAATCATTAATTGAGCCCTTGGACCTCTGTGTTGAGTTCGTCTTTCTTGACTGTGTGGCGTCACATTAAAGTTGAGGCCTCGCAAGATATAGGTTCGTCGCCGGTCAGGGGATCTTCCTGTCGTCGATAATGGCCTCTAATGTCTACATTCTTCCTCTATGCGTCCTGTATCACAGCAGCTATTAGCACGGTTGTGAAATGGCGCCTTACAATCGCTGCTGGCTTTTGGCACCTGTGTCGATAAAGGTAAAAAAAACACAAGGAGAGAAGAGATCCGGCCTCACACAAGACATTTCCTACTTATTTGCGATGCAAGAGCATCAGTTCTTCGAGGTTCTTTCTTCGTTTTGCGGCCATCAGCTTTGTTTCGTCCATTGAACGAATTTCATTACTTTCATAGTCTCTCCATCTTGCTTACCTGGTGTGAGACTGCTTGCCTTGACTAGGCTGATTACAAGTCCAAGCCATCCAGCCCTGTGATAATACGAGGTTGACTATGGAACATCAATACCACCACCTGGAAGATATCTTCCCAGAGGCACACCTGGCACCCTTCGCTTTCCCCGAACAGGCTGACTGGCCATCATCCTTCCCACCTCCGCCTCTCCCACACGCATCCACTACAAGGAACTACTCAACTGCTCCCGGCCGACAAGGCTCTGAAACGAACGCCCCGACGCGCGGCCAGGCCAGCCGTCGCCCCGATCAGGGCCCCTATGTGTGTGGGGAGGAGAAAGCAAATGGGGAAACCTGTGAACAGACTTTCGGTCTTCAAAAAGACTTGAATAGACATCTCAAAACACTTCACGCGGCAAAGGATGCCAAGAGATTTGTCTGCTGCTGCGGCAAGTCAGGCATTCGGTTCGACAATCACCAGCGGCACGTGAAGTCATGCAGGGCTGCCGGCGGGACTTTCATCTGTAAGCAGGGTCATCGACACGTTTCAAAGAAAGAGTATCTACGACACCTCAAAGATGGATGCCGATAGTTGTGAGGTTGGCCGCTGAGCCTCAGAAACCCTAGCAAGTTGAGCTTGTTACAGAGTGCGACAGGATCGTTTATACGGTAGACGGGTCGCGACAGGTTTCGCCTTCTACTGCGGCAAGATGGAGTAATTGATTGGATTTCGGACACTCTTTTATGGTTTCGCAAGATAGGATCCCCATATTTAGTCTCTTCAAAACGATAATATTGTTTTATTTTGCTGTGCAGGCTTGAACCACTCCGATAGGGAACAGACAACTTGATCTACAAAGACATTGCAGCGTCCTCGAAATCCATGTCTTATGAGTGACAAACTTGCTGTTCAACTCTCTCCCTCCACTATAACATGAGCAGCCAATTCGAGTTATCTTTCTCCTAGACTCACCGTCTCCTATCTAATACGGAATGTCATTGCATATGGACCCATCAAGCGCAGGGCTCATTTCTCGCAATTTCGCCTACCCTCTATTACAACTCCACTGTAGTCTCCCACACATCAACAGATATGTAGGTTACTCATGCTCAGTAACTAACTGCAAGCTCCAGGCCCAGACCGCCAACATGTGCAATCCATCTAAGAAGAGCTTGCATGCGCTCGGAAACGTCCTTGGTTTTACATCATTATCATTGCTCCAAAGATCACAATTCCCATGTAGTTACCAATAACCCCCATTGGTCGACCAACCAGTGCTGGCTGGATCCTAATTTCGGGATTATTTATCTTACAGTAGCTGGGTTTCACAACAAAGGACACTTTTTATTTTTTACATATCAACGGCATTGTGTCCCAATGCCAACATAATCGCCTCTTCGTTTAGTCTTTCTGGCTGCATCCCAGCCAAAATTCGGGCCATGAGCTGCATCAGGAGGGGTCATCAAGCCTATCAGTAACTTGAACTCAAAGAGACTACTCAATATGTCGCCCTAAAAGAGGCCATTTCTTTACACCTTCTTCAGCATCGCAAATATTACAACATCACCCATAATGATGCCTATTGGAAATCCATCACCTGCTCTTGTGGGTAGCATCAATGGCAAATGGACAGGGGCATTCAAGCAACCATTCGCCGAAATCAACAACAACAACAGTATGTACCGGAATCTTACCCAGCTTTCCCCTCCCCTACCCCCCATAAATCCACTCGTATTATGAGGCAAAGAACTACTCACAATGAAAGGCTGTCTTCGTAGAGGATGTCAGAGAAGCCAAGCCAAAGAATGAGTGACGCCGATTTTTATATGGCAGATCGCGCTTGCTTTAGGTGTCACTCCCTGCAACTCTTCTATGTCGATAATACTTTCGTCAGCAGCTGCGAGCTCGATCGTAGCGATGACTAACTTGAGTCAAGTATTGAAGAAGTCTGTAGGTTCTTTGCTTCTTGTAATCTCTTTACAACCTTGGTGTGCTTCAACAGCAGTGCTTCTTACGAAAGATATCTAAAAGGTAAAAATGGTTGCAACGGAGCTAACTGGAATGCTTTTGCCCAGCTGAGAATGGAAAGACTGCAATGATTGGGCATATCGATGTAGGTATCCAGACGGTGGTTTACAGCATTGGGTTTTGATGCTGCTGTGTGTCTCTTCGTGTGTTCTTTGATGCTGGGTATGACGGATACGTCATTGAAAAGAAGAACGTAAATGCCCAGCCCAACTTTTCAGTGCATTTCGTTGCGCAGTTCTACCAACATACCATGATGAAACATTATCCTGAGAATGCACTGCTGAGATGTCGGTCGACTGGTTTCTCGGGATTGGTGTTGAGAGGCGAACCATGCGGAGCTCGTTCAGCTCTCTCCCAAACACAAGGCTTGTGATCGGGCTCTACCGGATCGACTCAGCAGATTGATCCAAACCGGCAGTGGCTGCACTAACAGACCCGAAGGGTGTATCGGTCAGCCAAAGAGCCAACCAATAAATCACGATTGAGGTTTTACAAGGATATGTGGTCCCACCGGCCCCGATCAATTTGCTGAGCCTAGATGGCAGATCTCCATCCATTCTTCTGGGTGATTAGCCAATCATGAGTCCAAAATTTGACCCCAGATCTGAGGCCGCTTTCACTGCGATTTTAACCCATCCTAGCTGCTTCAAGGGGCCTGCTCGGGTAAGATGTATCCCCGAAGACTAAAAAAAAAATTGTTAAGAAGCAACGCGTTATTACACGGAACTCTACCTTTGGTAATGTGCTACAGTGCAGTCACCTCCGTTATGTTTCGGTATGGCTGTTCCATCTCGATTAACGCAGTCGCATGAAGGGTTAGGGTTAGAGTTAGCTTTGATTCCCAACTCACCACAGCTGGGAAGATCGGGCTTGTAATAGGAAGCTACACACAGCCTGGTTGGCCTTGCGTTGGCGCTATTGGGGGCATTGAGTGGTTAGGGCTCAAGGGACTCTGCTTCGAATTGAGATCCTTACATAAGTTTAAAGTTCGTGTTGTTTGGAATCGTAGCTGACCTCTTTGTGTTTCATTGCCTACCTAGGCAAGGGGTGAAGTGGGCAGATCGTATTGGCGTTCTCGCTCCAAAATGAGGAACAATTCTCGGCAGATGTTTAAAAGTGATAGAATGAGTTGAATGAAAGATATAATTAAAGGACTATTCAACCAGAAAATAAGAGCAGTCAGATCCTATCAGCGCAACATAGAAGACATGAGGTGTTGTTAGAAAACCAGCCATTACCGTACAGCGAGTTATGAAACTAAACTATGTTGCATCTGCCTCCACGCTTTCTCCTGGTTCTCCTGGAACTTCCACAGGTTGCTCATCCGACGGGTCAGATTGAGGTCTGGGGCGAAGCTGGTCCATAAGGAGACCGATGCCACTGATCGTAACCGCCACAACAGTAATCCACTAACCGGCCGATAGATTGAACTTCCATGCCTTCGGCTTTGGCGCCCTCCATCTTCCCTCATGCACGATAGGGTTCTTGTGCCATTTCTGCGTCACGAGGAGCGTTTTGCCGAACTGCTGCTTGCCTTGGTAGAGGGTCATCGCAATCGCTTCGCGCAACATCTTAGCCTTGATTGTCACTGTTGCCTTCTTCGGCCATAGCAACCTGCTCTCCAGTTTGCCTTGCAGTGAGTCCTATCGCGGAAGTGCATTAGCCCATCATGTGTACCTATGTGGAAGAGTGCTGTGCTGATCGTGATTACCTTGACCCAGTCACTGACATTTTTTTCCACAGTGGCACACTGATTCCACTGCCTCTGTGCCTTAAGGCCCTGTGGTGGCGGCGTCTTGTTCTTGACAAGCTTGAAGTCAAGACCAGATCTGGCCTCGCCGTTCTGTCCTAGATCCACATCGCGGTCGATCTTGATTTCGTATGGGACTTTTACTTGGTCCCCATGCTTCAGAAACCACTTGATCTCATTTTGGTTCCCATCTTTCTGAATGCCATACGACACATCAGCCGGGTAAACCCAGATAGGATTGCCATGTATATTCCGCAGCTCGTCGTGTACTAGACCTTGGCATACAGCAATGTGAGGGTCGCTAATCTGGACAATGCTGATATTCCGCCCTTTCGCGAACTCGGCAAATTTCTTCGACAGCTGTGTCTTGACGTACGTGGAGCTGCCTAGGCCCCCCGAGAGAACGACGTACTTGACGGGTTGCTCGACTTCCGGCCTCTTCATCAGCGACTCGCACTGGTCCCATATCATGGAGCACTGGGCGTCGAAGGCATCCTTGAAGAAATTGTCCCTATGGATGGGGATGCGGATATATGATGGTGTGGGTCGCCCATTTTCCACCGTAATCTCGAAGGGATCAGGGATTATGAGTTCAAACTCAGCCGGCACGAGCTTGCCTTTCCTGGTCTTCTGCCCGTAAATGCGCTTCTCGTCCGCATAGCTGGTGTTGTACTCGAGATGGAGCAAGGTCGCGTTGACATACACTTTCAAGGTTGTTTTATCCAGCTGTTGTAGACCCAGCCGTTTCTGTGAACGTTTCTTGTAAATGGCCGTTAGTTCCGCCCGGAGTTTGTCCTTGAAATGTTCGTCGATCTGGGTGGATCCAATCTCTTTACCCTCGCCGCACACCGGCAACAACTCCACGTCTTGACCGGCGGGCTCGCCCATCTCATAAATCGACACGTCTGACGTCCCTCCGCCAATGTCAGCCACTAGAATGTGCTCGCCTTTCTTAGGCAGGGTCTGACGGGTCTGTTCGGAGAGGCTGCTGAAGAAATGCAACATGGACGCTTGCGCTTCGTCGAGAGACGTTATAGTGCCTTAGCTGTCCACCATCTTGTAGCCAGCCTCTTTGATGCACCTAGAAAAGCGATCCCTCGTGTTCGGATTCCATGTCGTCGGGTAGCTGAACAGAAACTTGACCGTGGACTTATCCCAGCCCTGGCCCGTAGGCAACTGGCCCTTCAACTCTTTTTTCAGGTGCTCAAGGAGCGCCTCGAGAAATCCGCTCGCACATTTCTTTGCCTCCGACTTATCCGAATCGTTCTGGCTGTCGAAGAGCGGCTTGAAGAGTTTGTACAAGTGGAGGCTGGTTTCGCGTTCGACGGGGTTGGTTTTGGGCTCGATGGTGTTGGTCAAAACATCGAAGCCCCACGTCTTTACTTTGTCGTCTTCAAAGACGATCATTGTTGGGACTTTGTCATAACCCCTGGGCTCTGTGAGGCGGATCAGCAATGGAGATTCGTGGACGAGGAGGACCCCGTATATGAGATCAGGCCTGTAACTTACTGTAATTCCAGTTTCTGAGACAGTGAACCTCATTCTCGGTGGGATTGGCGTAGGCTACGGCTGTCCCTGTTAGGTTGTTAGTATAACATTGTGGAGGGGTGCATATGGTCAAACAAATCTGTGCTACAAACCTGTTGTTCTAAGGTCGATGCCAACAACCAAGTCCAACCGCGACATTTCCATGGCAAGTCAAACGCCAAATGCAGCTTAGGAAAGACTAAAGGGGTCGAGGAATTACTAGTATGCGCACCGTGGAGACAAGGGAGGCACTTCAGGGTGGTAACTCACACAGTGATGGAAGGCTTGATGGGGCTCCAACGAGACGGTAGAGGTTTGGAATGACCACAGAGGTTCGAGCTTTGCTGTGAATAAGAGAGCGTTGCGCGATGCGAATGGCAGCAAGCGAGTCAATTTATAAGTTGGACCATACCATTCCTCAGACACTGCGACAATCACACACTGGGCTCATGTCAAGCATGGTTGGTCAGCTGCCTTGATGAAGTACACAGTATGCATGGGAGATAAGCGCGCATTACCGAATGAATCCAATAGCGTGAAGCCCTGAAAGCAGGCTGCGAAGACTTGGCTATTTCATATCTTCCCAGTCGGGCGTTACAATCATGACTAAAAGTTATCAATCGGTCTTGGCTGTCAGATCATGTTCCAGATGCAGGCCCACCTGTACATAAGCGATGTTCAAGCTGAAAACAGGATGTGGTCGTGTCTGTTGAGGTGTGGGTAGTATCTGTCAAAAGCCAAGGGAGCAAGGTGACATAGCCACGGTGAGTCTACTGTCATCGGCTTTCGTTTAGAGGCCTCATAACCACCGAACAGTATCCCAGATCATTATACATACGAATTCAGGATGGATGAAAGGCGTTGGAAAAACACTTGCGCCCAGAATTCAATACCCTCCCTTCCTTTACAGCACCCATCGCTCCAAAGGAGGAATCCCTAATTGTAGGGACAGACTTAGTTTCAGCCCATGCCAGGCAAAGTCGAGAAAGATGTGGTTGGGGATATATCCAACGCAGCAGGCTGGCGCGTATTCCTCGCCTCAAGGCGAGTACGAAGAGCCTTACGACTTGAGAGGCATTTCTCTGTTACTAAATTACTTATGGAGTGCTTTGTACTCAATCAGGCTGTAAACGCGGCTTGAAAGCTCATGCAGGCTGTGGTAAGGAGGTCTCGAGACGTGAGATCCCAGCCCCTGTCGCTATTGAAAAAACGCCTCGAGCGCCTACTTATAGAAATATCGTTGGTCTTACTAGCTGGCTGTAACTCACACCACTTCTCATATTACTATAAGCCTGAAAGCGCCTCTGATTGTCATGCTGCTCGGGCGTGAGGACACACATCTGGCTGCACGCTTCGACACCTCCAGTTCTGTACAGTGGTGCTACAGACCGCAGAAAAGGCTTCGCGAGCCTGACCCTGACGGATAGCAGTGATTTCTCAGTACCAAGTCTCAAATAAGGGCCTGATCTTTTCAAGCAAGGCCAAGAACCTCCTGCATGTCTTCGAGCTCCTAACAGCTTGTGAAACTAAACCAAGTGAAAATCGTCACTCGCACTTCTCAGGTCCTCCTCTGAAAAGTCCACGATAGCCTCCCCATCCATCTGTCCAAGAATGAATGCTTCTCCAATCAGCTGATAGAAGTAGCTGGGGTCTTTGGAGCCACGCTCGTCAGAGCTACCCGCTTTGGAGTCGCTCCCACTTCCATACAGGGTTTGTCTTAGGACACATGGAACCGAGCACCCGTAGAGAATACAAACCAAGTCGCCTGCCTTGACGTCCATCGGGGCGATTCCAAAAAGCTTGTTACCATCATCACCGTCACCACATTCGATGAACGTCCTGTTCCAGCACACTGCCTGGACCCGCTTCAGGTAGTCTGCCTGCATCTTTGTTATGTCTTCCTGCTGAAGGATCTGATTCGTGTCAATGTTTCCCGTACTGGTATCGGATACCAGGCATGTCATGCATGCCCTGTGATACCATGCCGGTGGTGCTTTACCGTCCGGGCCACGGTCCGCAACCAACGTTCGCCACAGAGCATCCGGCACTCTTTCCAACCGGCTTGGAGTAGAGTCATGGCCCAGCGTCTCCAAAACCTCTTTTGTAATAATTCCTTCAGGCATCACGTGTCGCTCGGAAACCTGTCCGAGATAAAACCCCTTGATGGTTAGTACACGGCTCAGGTCTTGTTGAGGTCGCGGCCTGCGGGGGACGGTCTTCCCCGAGGGCAACGCAAGTCGTCGAGATGCAGCTGTTCTGGGAAGCTCAGTGTTTGGTGACTTCGTTAGTGGCGCTCCCTGATCTCTTCCCCATTGGATATCAGGGAGGAGATTCAGCGATGCATTGTAACATCGATTCTCTGGTGAGCCGACAAAACTGTCTCCCGTTTTTCGGCCACCAAACCCCTCATACTGAGAACCATAGGCTGACTTACGGATTGTTGTGATCCATGATGGTAATTCTACCAACTCGGGGTAGAATTTATCTGGCTTCCTGTTGACTTCAGGGAGAGCCCAGTGGCGACATAGAATATCCAGTGAACGGCTTTCCTTGATACACCATTTCATAAAGTTTGTGTAGACATCGAGCAAGTTCTTAGAGTAGTCAGGGAATGGAGGAGGGTTTGCTTCGTTCCTTCTCCGCCTCCTCTCCTTCCGGACTTCATCCTCTGAAGGTAGGTTGAATGTCTCCTTGGCAAGGTTCAGTAGGGCGTAGATGGTGTCCCGGGGATCCGAGGTCTCAAACGTAGACAGAGATGAGATGAGGCTTTCAAGGCCATGTCGTGGGCTGAGGATGGCTCCATTAGAGGCTCGCTGGAACATGTTGGATAGGACATCGACGAGAATTCGAGCACCAAAAGGCGTCATGCCCTTGATCCCCTCGAGGGACTCTTCCAAATCAGGTCTTCGCTTGATGATCTTGAGAATGATGTCAACGTGAAGCTCAAAAATGCTGACGGCATCAGAAAAGTCGCGCCAGTGAACCCTCTTGGAGCCGCAGCGGACCTCGGCGTTCTTTGCCAGGGCAAGCTCCTGGATGACCCAGCGACGTGAGAACCACCGGCGCCGCATGAGTGATAGTAGGTCTGACCACTTCCTGGCGTCTTCATCCTGCGCGTTCTCGTCTTTGAGCTTCTGCTCCACATCCTGTTTCAATATGGAGCCAATGAAGTCCATTGCTCGGTCGGAACTCCCCTCCTCATCTGCTGTGCCTAACCAAATCGCGACGTTGGCTGCAGTAGAGTATATGATACCCATCTTGGATACCTGGTCTGCCTTCTCCTCATTGTTGGCCTGGTTGATACAGACCCTATCAACCCAGAGAGCGACCTCCTTCGTGGGGTGCCGAAATTCTTTGAGGAACGCGTGTAAGTTGGGTTTCACCCAGATTGGCTTCATGCGGCGCTTCCAAGCTGCTGACAAGTCGTCCATTCTCAACTTCACCGGCGGCAAGCTGTCGGGGGTCATATCCACGAAGATTTCCTTGTCTTCCTTCCCAACTCCCCAATTGTAGGAAAGGGCCGTGAACTGAAAGTCATCTGGTCTTACTATAAGCTTTGCGATGGGCCATGCTTGAAGCTCGACAATGATGAGGTCGCTTCGGTCTTGGCTGGGCTTCAGGAAGAGAAGTCGTAGATGATCTTTTGGCAAGGGGCAAGTATCGTAGCTGTAGATATTGGTCGCTCTATCCACAAATAGCTTGAGCTTAGGTGTCTGTGGTTCTAAGTCCTCGTGGTAGGAGCCGTCAACAAACGTGGCTTTTTTCTGAACTACGGTGACCTGCCTCGGGCGTGCCGATTTTCCTTGCTCCGATGTCAGTATCATCATGGCGATATTGCAAATTAGGTCTCACCCGATTGATTGTGTGCTTCACCCAAAGTCCTCTCGTCTTCAGCGAAGATTTGACCATGGTCCAGTGATAGGAGCGCAGGGTCATTCGGGAGGTCATAAGTTGGGAGCGGCTTATCTTCCCAATAGCCTTCCCAGTGGTCGATCATAGTATCTGTAATGTGATAAAAGGTATCAATGTCCGGCGATAATGCCTCGGCATCTATGTCGTAATATTCTCCACTAATAGGTTCATCGGCGATGCTTGTCTGAGGCACGCTGGCCCGCTCGAAGCTAAAGCTCAACAAACTGGGGTCGGATTCTTTTTCGGACTCGCCACCCTCTTCTTCATCGGCTGGAAGCGAACAGAACGCCAATTCAACCAAATGCTCGGCCACATGTCTCAGAATATCATCTGCGGGCTTGGAGTCGGCATCAAAATCATCCGCACAAATTGGGCACCGGGTCAAGGGGTCGGTCCTAGGCTGCGAGACCTTTGACGCTTCGACAATTTCCGATAGGTCCGACCTGTCAAACTCATGCGTATGCTGAGCCATCATGTGGTCTTCACAGGCTCCAGAAGTCTCGAATCGGTACGTTTGACGGTGCGTTCTGTTGGCGCATATCCAGGTCGTGATAGGGTGTTGAGAAATCATATGATCCGACCAGCGTTTAAAAGAGTCGAATAACATATCCGGAGTGTTGCAATCTTCCAGAAGGCATACGTAGGGCATGAGGTCCCGGAGAAAGTGTCGCCTGTTTCAATGATTAGTGCGAATCGTGCTACTAACGAACCGAGGTTTCACGAATAGTGACAAGACGTACTTCCCGGATTCATTCCTCAGTTCCTCTTCCCGGCATATGAGGAAACAATGGGGGCACTTGATGTACCCAGAGCCAGTTCTTGGCAGCGGCGGAGGAATCATTTTGCTGATGCCAAGATGACTGCTCGCAGAAAATGTCGAAGAGGACCGAACGCTGGCTGGTTTCATCGCCCTTCGGGGAACTACTGTTGATGCGCTGAAGATGGATGAGGGTGCGTGCCGCTTGGCAGCATGGCCCTGATCAATGCGACTAGTCCCTGAGCCAGGAGAGTTTTGCATCGTTGGCCCCTGATCTTTGACATCTTCATTTCGCGATGTAATCACTGGCCCTTGTTCTGTTTCACTATCCATCTCTCGATCCGCTTCTCCCCTAGCCTTGGCCTCTCGGTCTCGAAGATATAGGAAGTTCTGTCGCCGAAGACTAATCGAGTCGGCAAGGCGCAGTCGTACCGCCTCGCTCGCTTTGCGGTAGCGCGCGTCCACATATTCCCCGATACCTTTTCGAAACGCCCGGGTGAGGTTGATCTCCTTGCCGTCAATGTGGAGAATGTCCTGGTAGTGTGCGAGTTTTGAAAGCCTGCTGAGAATTCCGGAGCGATGAATGGCGCGACAAATATCAAACAGCTGTGCCTGAATGTCTTCAAGAGTTTCAGCCTCGGCATCAAGTTCGCTTGCGGTGTATGTCTCGGCTTGCCCGGTTCGTTTCGAGTTGATAATCGCTATCAGAAACGCGTTAGATGGCCAGTAGTCAACAGCCCGCTTTCAAAGGGTCACTTGCTCCGAATAGAAGATTCAAGCTCGTCTAGGAGGTCCGTGACCACGCTGGCCAGGGCCTCCACGTGGCGTAACCGCCAATCCAGAGACGTGTGGTCGCTGGCGAACACGAAATTGTTCATCGTCCACTGCTGGAAGAGGGAGAGAGCATCATCCGCTCGAGTGCCGGGGTCTTCGCTTGATTTCCATCTGTTTAGACAGTGCAGGCATGATTCAGCTCGAGTAGAAATGCCCGTAGGAATGTTGGTTGTTGTTTCAAGCGGCGCTTTTCTTCTATTGCCTCGCTCTGCGTCTGCCCCTTCCAAGGGTACAGGCAATGACCGATGGAGAGCTGCCATCTCAAGTCAGTGCTGGTTGAAAGTGGAGCTATACGTGTGATGCCTGTAGCATAAACGAAGCTCGAGATCGGGTCTGTTGTGGCTGTTGGCTAAGACACAAGATGTCTTGAGAAGCACCCGATGAGGGGTTCTGATTCTGATATTACTTACAGGCCGGCTTACTAGAAAATCCGGCAACGCCTGCATACCTCGAAGCCAATCACCACAACGCCAAGAGCTCAGCCGCAGATGAGGGGTTTAGGCCTCAGATCACGAGTGACAGCCTGGCTTATGGCTTCCAGTACAAACCAGTGAGCTGATCCTTCAGATTCTGAGCCAAACTTTCCATTTGACTCATCCAGTGGCCACACAGCGGCTTAATACATCTTGCAACGCGTTGCGAGGGCTGACTAGTAAGATCGAATCCTATGTCACTAGGGCCTTGCTATCCACTCACGTTGAAAGTCATGGGAATGGCCAGGCGGCAGGTAGTATTATCTGACGACATGGCAATGCCCGACCTCTGTCAGCATCTCGATTGCGTCTCATTGGCGATTGCCAGCGCCATAACGAGTCTACCGGACCACCCCCAGACCAAGAAGCACAAGAGACTGAAGAAGCTCCTAGTTGCTTCTTTGTGGCTGTCACTTCAAGGAGACGCGAAATCAATCATCAGAAACAGAGATTCAAGAGAATCGTTGCAGCGGATAGCCTCAGCATTGGAGCGGCTGTTCGCCAAGAAACTCGAGGTGATCGGGAGAATATGCAAGGACTCAGCATCAGGAGCAAAGATAATTCATCCAATCCTGCGGCATTCAAATGTAGACGAGTGCATACGAGAACTAGAAGCTTGGGAAGAAACACGGAAGACCACTAACGGGCGCAAGGTGCCCCCAACAACGCACGCCGTGGAAATGCACGACGATCCCAACCCGCGGTCGATCCAACACCCAGAACCCATGATTGACTACAAGGTGCTACAGGGAGATAGCAGCATTCATTCGCGGACTGAATTGCTTTTTACCTGTCTGCACCAACACTGGCCTTGTCGTGTTGAGGGACACTGGTACGAGATGCACGAGGGCAAGCTCGGGCACTGCAAGAGCGCAAAGTTTTGCATCGGACCTTCTTGGAATTTTGATACGAACGTTGATTCATTCTCTGTGATCCTCTTGGGCGAGAATGTCCTACAAGAGTGCAACATCACTATCCGAAGTAGCAGGTAAGTGCGTGCTTCAACTAATATTATGTATTTGATCTCCACATAGTCGTGATCAAAGTTGGCATTACTCTAACAGAACACGAATATCATTAGAGACCCTCCCAAGAAAACAGATCAGATCGTTTGCTGCACAGTGGTTCCCGAAAACGCCAAGCACTGCCTCGATCTTGTGGTTCGAGACGACAACAGTCTGCGAATATACCGTCGACAACGGGCCAACTTGGCTGCCGCTGGGCTGAGGGAGATGACACTGCGAGAAATGATTGACAAGGTCAGTTTGACAGTATGTGCGAGGCGAGTGATAGGCCTAATCCTCGCTCGAGCGATACTTCACCTTCTGGGCAGCCATTGGGTTTATCAGCCGATCTCGACTGAGAACATCACCTTTTACTACGCACTTGTCAACAACCGTCCCCAGTTCCATTTTGACAAAGTCTTTATCGAAACCAAATTCGCCCCAGGCTGCAGTAACCAGGACAGCTCGGCGCAGCAGCCGATCCCCATGGCCCCCTTACCCAGCATTTGCGACCTGGCAATCATCTTGGGAAAGCTCGAGCTTGGCGTATTGTTCTCCCACATCGACGAGCAGCTAAAGATTAGTCGACTGGCATCCAATCCCGTGGCAGTCTGCAGGGCTCTACTTCAGGTGTGCCGAGAACACGTGCCATCTCCTTCAACGAGCATTGAGGGCTGCCTCGAGCTATCCATCTCGAACGACTTCAGTGAATACGACGCAGAGGAGCTGTTATCAGACCGGAACTTCGTGGAAGTGTATTATAACCAAATTATCCGTCCCTTGGAAGGTTGGCTCATTAAGAAAGGATGGACGACGAAGCAAGTCAACTCGCCTGAGACTCGCTTCATTGATCATGACGGCATCTGTCAAGTTCTTACTGGCTCACTGTCACATCCCGAAATGAGACCACCATCACGCATTCCGAGTATGACATATAGGCTAACCCCAACTCTGAATCCTCTTCAGGACCTGGATGAGGATCCACATGTCAGATGGCTTGGCCAGCCTCCAGGCTGTGCCATTGACTACCAGCACTGTCAGTCGGCCCTCTCTCCCGAACGAGCGTAAGTAGTACGAAGCACTCGCCATGGCTCGTCTAATGGTAGACGTTTCTAGGGACAGTTGGTTTCACAACCTGAAGCGGATGCATGACTGTATCTATCGAAGTTTGCCCTCAGATCACATCAACGAGACGATCCTTCCAAAGATTGCTATCATCGACACTGGGTGCCAGTTAGAGCACTCGGAAATCGCCCCTTTCGTTCAGTCAGGAACTATTGCCGCATACAAAGATTTTGTTCTGAAAAACGATTCAATCGCCGACCTCGATGGTCATGGCACCCATGTCACACACCTGCTACTACAATCGGCGCCTCATGTTCGAGTGTATCTAGCCAGAGCCTTTGAAACTTCCAGGGCTGTGGAGGAGACGCCCTCTCTTGTTGCCAAGGTATTCTTACTCTACTGCCGAGAAACGCAGACGCTCATTGATTTGACCACTACAGGCTATTGAGCACGCCGTTGATACCTGGCGTGTCGATATTATCTCAATGTCTTTTGCGTTCGACGAGGCCGACTCTCAAATTGCCAAAGCTATCAATTACGCTGTTGGCAAAGAAACCTTGCTCTTCGCCGCCGCCTCGAACAATAGCGAAAATAAACGAAACCCCATTGGATACCCTGCCCGCGATGCAAACGTCATCTGTGTCAATTCGACCGATGACCAGGGCAACAAATCAATTTTCAGTCCCCATGGGGTGGAGAGGGATTACAACTTTGCCATCCTCGGCGAGACGGTCCAGGGGGCATGGCCGGAGCATCTCCACCAGAATGGACATCTGAAGCGCGCAAGCGGAACATCACAGGCTACCCCGATCTTGGCTGCTATAGCTTCAACAATTCTTCACATAACCAGACTCAAGCAGTTCGGCCCCAAGTTCAGGATGGAGTGGCGACTCAAGGAAGCTCGTGGTATGAGTCAGGTTCTCTACAACCATATGACGAAGAAGCGACGTGCGCCCGAGTACAACTATGTCACGCCGGGAGATCTTTTTAATTCAGACCCCAAGAGCATCATGTCTAAGATTCATGATGCCTTAAATAGCGTTTAGAGGAAACGGCATGCAAACAGAGAATTAAGAGAGGAGAGCTGATGCCAAGCAAGTGACAGCTCCGCAGGTGGCTTTACCTGGCCAACCAAGACCCCGAAGTGCTGCACTTTTCTCAGTCCAACCATCGCATGGCACGTGTTAATCTTGAATATGTGGTAAGCAGAGCTCCTGTGCCAGTAATGCCTCAGTGCTTCTCATTTCCTTCAAGACGCCGTAGTCTAGTCCTTTCAACCACCGCAGCTCATCGCTATTTGATTGCAAGGGGTACCAATCGAAGACTCTTCCTTCTCACTCGAAGTATGACACGCGAATACAAGCGATGGATCTTCACCAAGTCAACCGAGTACCGGCCCAATGGGGTTCTCCGCGTCGGGCAGATTCTTGCCCAACCATTTGAGCCTGCCTCGGCTCTCCATCCCGCCGGGCCACCGGAGCTCTCAGATGACGTGACTTTAGAGGAAAGCGAGCTGGATGAGGTAGCCGCATCGCAGGCCAACGAGCTATCACTGCACTTTGGTCTTTATGCCGATCTGAGCGGAATCGCCCCCGCCGGTTCGAGTGCCAACACCACAGCCAGCAAGGCGCAGTCGCAGGAGTGGCAGATCGATAAGATCAGCAGCAAAATCATCACTCCTTCTATTTCTTACGTCGAAACCTGCCTCCGTCATGGAGACGTGCCGGCCAAGCTCAAGGATGTGTGGTTTTTCAAGAAGCGCCTCTACATGATCACCGGTACTAGGGTCGTACAAGGGGCACGCATGGCGACTACCAACCAGCAGACGTTTACTGCAGGAGTCGAGGCCCAAGGCGACGGCACAAGTTCCGGTGTGCCGGTGCAGATTGGGACTTCCGGGGGCATTCAAAAGCATGCCTCGCAAGGTCTGTCGTTCGGTCGAGCCACGGACTTCGTCTTCGCATACAGGCTTCAGGAGATCTTCTACTATGGTGTCAGTAAGATGGAGCACCACCCGTTCAACAAAGGGGAGACATCGAGTCTGGACTCGGCGGGACCTGGACAGGAGCTGGAAGATGATTTCGATGACTTTGAGATGCTGAGGATCGACGATGAGGATTTCGATGGCGAAGGCTTTGATGGCATTCAAGAAGTTGATATACCTGGCACTCAGAGCGAATCAATTCTCAGACAGCGATTCGAGGGCATGGAGTAGACCTTTTCATTATTGTTTCAATGACGAGTCCGTTGGAGATCTTCAGCAGGAAAAGATACAGGTATTAACAAATCACGGCATCAAAACCCAATACCACAAAACACCGTGAATAACTCAACTTCACGAACTATTGATCTAAGATATAGGTTCAAGCGGATCCATCCACTCCTCCCAATGGTTTGAACCCTTCCATGGGTGAAAACGAGGTTGATGTCCATCATCCCGCAGTATCGCCTCTATATCATAGCATCTGAAAATTTGCACCTTCGTGAGCCTCTTATGTGACATCTGATTCGATTCCACATTCCCATACTCGTCCTCTTTATCGTCAACCGCAACTGGACCACTTTCATGGACTCTGTTTCTCTCCAGGATATTGATGGGGTCATCCATGTCTGTGTCTTCAGGCCCAGCTAGGTGTAGCGACGTGTTATAGGCGAGCCCCTCCTCGGCCCAGATCACAGATGACGCTGCAGCTCCCTCAATCTCTCCGCACCATGGTCCTTCCCTGCCGCTCTTTATCAATAGACTTAGGGCTCTGCGGCGCCAGCGCCTATGCCTGTATTTCCGTGCCACAAAGTACAGTGGATGAATAATGCCCATTTCAGGTGTATATGACAATAGAGTGCTCAAGTCGCCATGCCGGAAAGTCTGGTCCTGGTCTGTGTTCGGAGGAAGAGCCTCAACCAGTGTGACTATCTCTTGAAACTCCGGGCCAAAACAATCGTAGGCAGTTTCCCGGGGATCAAGAACACACGAAGCGTAAACCAGTGCGGCAAGGCATTGAGTGCGAAGGACAAGCAGTGATTCATCTTGACCGCAAGTATCTGACGATGGAACTTGGTTGTATTCAAGCCATTGCCTCATATTGCTGAGCTGGCGGCCCTGTTCAATGAGCAACTCTGGGGGGATTATTCGTCGGCTGGTGTACTTGTACGGATAGCCTGCGGAAATGAAGTGGTAGCATGAGTGTAATACTCTAGAAAGAGATTGATCAGGTGGACCGGACAACAACTCATCTGCTGTGATCGGAGGCTGAGGGGGCAGATGTGGCGCGATTCCCACGGCATAGGTGGCGATATGCAGGTCAAGTTTCCGGAACAACGAGACATATTCCATATCGATCGTGGGCGCTGCTTCTTCGCTGGAGTGAGACGCCATCAGAGCTAACGCCCCATTAAGATGCACGTGTCCACTGTAGAGCCGCTGCTGTATAGCCTCGATACTCGCCAGCAGAAGGCAAGCAATCATGCAGGGCAAAGGCCCATGTTGCATAGTGGAAAGATCGAGTTGCGCCAGTTTCAAAGCTTTAATGTATCGCTTTGTAGTCTCGAGGCCTGTAGTAGTAGAGTCGCCTTTTAGGACATACTCTTTATAGCAGGCTCCAAAGGCTTCGACCGCAGCTTGAACGGATGGAACCGAGTGGGTCAACTGGGGTACGATCCGAGACCAAAACTCCAGCTCGAGCGTATTTTTTGCCCTGCGAGGACTTTGTACGAGTACAGTGCAGGCGAGCTTTGCCAAGGGGCTTGAGGGAGAGAGGAGGTCGGGTATTAAGAAAATTGGAGGTGACGAAGAGGCCGACGAAAGTGTTGAGGTGGGTGATGATGACAATGCTGAAGATGTTGTTGTCGATGGTGATGAAGACGACTCGCAAGGTGCTCCGCGTGGATAACCTTGACAATGCCGCTTTGCAGTCAAGCAACGTCGACAAGACGGCTTAGCTTCATCACATTTTACTCGCCGAGCTCTGGACATATTGGGTCAGTCATGCATGCACGTAAAGGTCAACAAGGGTTGATCATACTTGCAAGTAAAGCAGCCGAACTTGGATTGCCTGACATTGGTCCTGGTCCGCTTCGCCTTGTCTGTTTCTGGTGACATTGTGGTCTTTGGATGGTTGGTCGTGAGTTGAGAATAAAGACCGAGAAAGCCAAAGACCGAGCGAAGATGATGCGAGGACAATAAGCAAGACACGGCACAATAACCGTTTTATATGCGTCAGTTGAGGCGGCCCATGCCGCGTGGAACGTGCTTGGGAAGACTTGAGCGACAAATGTACTAGTACACATGCGGAGTACGGGGCAATAACCATGATTAAAGTATTGAGTACTTCCTCGTTTCCGAAGGATCTGGTGTCAGGGGCTAAGATCGCCAAAATTGTCTTGGCGTAAAGTCAAAGACCGAGCAAAAGAATGGGGCTTTTCGAGCATTCAACCAATAGTAGTACATCAGCTTGCACTAAAGTCTGACGGTGGAGCAAAGACCGAGCAGAGTGGAAACAGCACCAACGTCTTCATTCTCGGTCTTTTAGTTGGTGCCTTGAAGAAGGATTTTGGTACGCCATCAGATGCATCTTTATTCTGCTCAGCCTCATAATGAATTCAACATCGATCGAAACTGGCAAGGATATACGAGTTCATTACAGAATCTCCCCGGTCAACTCTCCCTGCCGCGTCACCTCATCCAACCACTCAGCTCAGTCGGTCTTTCATGATGGATATATCATATACTACCTTGTGCTGTCCTGACTGAAGCACTTCGACTCATTTTACACTTTCTCACTCCCACCATGACCACCCAAAATTCTTCAAAAGAACCGGAGACAGTGGTGCAACAATCCATTCTTCAGCAAGCACAAGCTGCCGCTGCCAATCTCGCAAGTCCCGCAGGACAGGAAGCTCTTCTGCAAGACATTGATCTTGTCAACCCTGAAGACGACACCCCCCCTCCTGCTTACGGTGACACCTATGGCGAGATCAGCAACGAAAAAGACGCCCCGGGCACCAGCGCCTGCGTGACCGATGACGGCCGTGTCAACATCCGCATCAATCATCTCAACAGGCGTCTGTCCCAAATCTTTACTCCCGCCCTCCGTCAGGAGATTGCTGAAGATGATCGCCCACCTCCTCCCCCGTACATCCCTCCATCCTTAGGAGGTGAAGAGGGAGTTCCTCCGCCCCCACCCCTGAACGTCGTCATCCAAGTCGTGGGCTCACGCGGAGACGTGCAACCTTTTGTTGCCTTGGGAAAGGTTTTAAAAGACACCTACGGCCATCGAGTACGTCTGGCGACTCATCCCACCTTCAAGGACTTTGTGCAGGAGAATGGCCTGGAATTCTTCAGCATAGGGGGCGACCCCTCCAGACTGATGGCCTTTATGGTCAAGAACCCTGGCCTGATGCCGGGCTTCCGCAGTCTTCTAGGCGGAGAGGTAGGGCAGCGAAGGAAAGATGTTGCAGAGTACATTCAAGGCTGCTGGCGATCATGTTACCAAGCTGGAGACGGAATGGATCTTGATGACAATTCTGAGCCCTCCGGAAACGATCCTGCAACCAGACCTTTTGTCGCCGACTGCATCATCGCCAACCCTCCAAGCTTTGCTCATATCCATTGCGCAGAGAAGCTAGGCATTCCTCTCCACATCATGTTCACCATGCCATATTCTCCCACCCAGGCCTTTCCCCATCCACTCGCCAACATCCAGTCCTCCAACGCCGACCCTCAACTCACAAATTACATAAGTTATTCAATGATCGAACTCCTCTCATGGCAAGCTCTAGGCGACATTATCAACCGGTTTCGTGCGAGGTGTCTCGGCTTGGATCCCGTTAGTATGATCTGGGGCCCTGGGGTGCTTCAGCGCCTTAAGATCCCTCACACATACTGCTGGTCTCCGGCTCTGATACCTAAGCCGAAAGACTGGGGCTCTCACATATCAGTATCCGGGTTTTATCTTCTCAACTTGGCCTCAAACTACACTCCTACCCCTGAGCTCCAGGCATTTCTCGACGCCGGTCCACCCCCTATCTACATTGGATTTGGGAGCATCGTTCTCGACGATCCTAATGCCATGACGGAGCTAATTTTCGAAGCCGTCAGGAAGACTGGCCAACGAGTCCTCCTTTCCAAAGGCTGGGGAGGCATGGGCGCGGACGAGCTTCGTATCCCCGACAACGTCTTCATGTTAGGGAATGTGCCCCATGATTGGCTCTTCAAGCAAGTCTCATGCGTCGTTCACCATGGAGGTGCAGGAACCACAGCGGCAGGCATAACCGCTGGCCGACCGACTCTCGTCATTCCCTTCTTCGGAGACCAACCTTTCTGGGGCGCCATGGTCGCTCGAGCAGGCGCCGGCCCCAACCCAATCCCCCATAAACAACTCACAGCGGATAAACTAGCCGACGCCATCAATTTCTGCCTGAAACCTTCAAGCCTAGAACGCGCCAGAGAGCTCGCAACTAAGATGGCAGCAGAGAGAGGCACCGACATGGGGGCCCAGTCATTCCATCAACATCTCGAGCCCGACCGACTCCGTTGCACTCTCGCACCATCCCGACCAGCCGCATGGCGCATCAAACGCACGCAAATCAGGTTGAGCGCTTTTGCAGCTTGTACTCTGGCGAATGCAAACCTTTTGGATTTCCGTGACTTGAAGCTCTTTAGACCACAAGAACATTACACTGACGAGGGTCCTTTGGAGCCAATATCCGGAGGTACCATGGCATTTGCGGGGTCGGTCGGTAGCATGTTGATGGGGCTGGTCGATTTTCCTTCAGAGACGCTGAAGGCCTTGAACATGTCGTCTGGGCCCAGTCGAAGGCAGACCACACAAACGACGATGAACAGGGAGGAGTCTCTTGCCCATGTTCGAAACACTCCCCGATCGTCATCTTCCACTTCCAACATTGGCTCAAGCTCCATGTCGGATGGCAAGGACCATGACATGCTACGCCAGACTGGCGCACATACAAGCAAAGGCCTCGGGCGTATCGTAAAGGCAATCGTACAAGGACCCATGGATATATCAGTGAGTTTCACCAAAGGACTTCACAACGTCCCTAAGCTCCTAGGAGACGACACAGTGCGCCCTCAAGAGCAAGTCAGCGACTTCAAATCAGGCGCCAGAGCAGCAGGGAGAGAGTTTGGCCTCGGCTGGTACGACGGTGTCACCGGCTTGTTCACTCAACCCTGGAGAGGCGCCCAGAAAGAGGGTGTCAGCGGTTTTTTCAAAGGCATCGGCAGAGGGGTTGGAGGGTTCGTAGCCAAGCCATGTGCAGGTGTTTTTGGTATCCCTGGTTATGTGATGAAGGGGGTACACAAAGAAGTACAGAAGTTGTTTGGCAGCAATGTCCAGAGCTACATCATTGCCTCCAGGACGGCTCAGGGATACGATGAGTGGATGAAGAGCTCTGATGCAGAGAAGGAGGATGTCATTGTTCGGTGGAAGCTGATTCAGAAGTATCTAAAAAAGAAACTAGACCCTGAGATGGTGCGGGATCTCCTAGAAGCATAGCGAACAGAAAATATAGAGGCGAATATTCCTTATGGCTTACCATCCCACCACTTCACCAAGAAGTCCTCCGCCTGAGTAAACTTATAGTCAGGCAGCAACTGGTTCCACTCATCCGAACAGTCAACTTCCCCGACCTGTAGGGCCAAAAGCATGCAGCGAGAAACCATTTCCCCCCAAGTGTCAGCATTTTCTGGTCCGACAGCAGGGTGCTCGATCTTGAGCTTCCAATCACTCTTGACCACTCCAGCCTTGAGGTCCTGAGCCTTGAGCTTTTCGACCTTGAAGGGACCGCGGATCTTTTCTCCAAGGGCGATGAGCTGTCCAATCGTGATGCTGTTGCCTCGGATACCTCCCACAACCGGCCAGACGCCCTCATAGTCGACGGCTCTGGTGACAATCTGAACGATATCCTGGACTGTGGTGACGCCGGCTTACGGAGACAGACTCGGCCGCCTAGAAGCCTCCGTTGAGCTGCTGGTCAAGAGTTCCGGGGCCAATGGTCGCAACTGCAGTGGCCCTGGTAGTCCCTCTCGCGTCACCCTTCAGGACACAATTGCCTCGACCGACGCTTTGCCCCAAGCGGGTTTCATATCTTCAGAGACTCCTGTGTGGACGTCGCCCATCTCGCCCGCAGGAGAAGTGGTAGTGACATGCAAACTGGATGAAATATCCCGAGCTCTTGCTGCGACTTGGCCGAAGCCGCATGAACCCGAGATGATCTTAAGTGAGCCACTTAGCGACGGCATATCCTTTTTGGAAATCCTTCATAAGATCGGCTACATTCCCAGCGCTCCGTCTAGTGAGGGCTCACCACCACAAAGCGTGCCCCTTATTCCGCGGCCGCGAGACATGTTGCAGCTACCACCGCCAGGCTCGCGCCCTGTGCTTATTGCAAAGAAGATCTTCCTCCTGGGTCTCTACACTCAAAGCATACAACCCCATACCAAGTATTACGATGCCATGTCCCGCATGGTAGAAGCCGCCATTAGCCTGGTGGCGACCAGGGACGAGCTCACCAGCTCTCTAGAAGGGATAGAGTGCATTGCCTTGGAGTGTCTTTACCATGAGGGCGCTGGGAATCTTCGTCGCGCATGGCTTGCAATCCGCAGAGCCATAGCCATGTCCCAGATAATAGGCCTCCACCGCGGCAATGCCACGAGCTTGTCTTTAGAAGCTCTGGAGCCAGAAACTCGTGAGCGGGTTGACTCTGAGCACATGTGGCTTCGAGTTATGCAAATAGACCGCTATATCTCCCTGATGCTGGGCCTGCCGCATTTTTCACCCGAGATTGTCCCCGCCCAGCCTGAGTCGATGGAGCAATGCACCCCGATAGAGCGGATGCGGCGTCTTGACGCGGTAGCAGGAGGACGCATCCTAGCGCGCAACCAAGACTACATTAGAGACGGAGTCGCCGAGACGCGTGAGATTGACCAACTACTTCAAAGGTCCTCAGAAATCATGCCACCTCAGTGGTGGCTGTCCGGTAGCGAGGCCACCAACTACCAATCCAATCCCGGGGAACAAGATGGCGAAGAGATACGAATCCTGGAAGCGACAGTCCGCATCACAGATCAACTCATCCACTACCAGCTGCTTGTTCAACTTCACTTCCCCTACCTTCTCTGTTCTTCCACCCAAAGCAAGTACGATTATAGCAAGATGACAGCCGTCCATGCAAGCCGTGAGCTCCTTCGCCGCTTTCTTGCCTTCCGCGTTATTTATCCCGTCAGCTCCTACTGCCACGGTCTCGAATTCAGCACTTTCATAGCGATAGCGGCACTTTGCCTCGCTCACATGGAGGCACGCCGCCAGGTTCTCGCCGAGGAGATTGCCACCAAGAGCAGCGTGCTATGCTTTCTGACACACCAGCGACCGGCTGACCGGGCAATGATGGAGCGAGCAGTTGAGAATATGGAGAGGATGGCCGCTGCCCGTACTGATACTCTTGTAAAGAAGGCTGTCACGATTCTACGGCATCTCCTTGTAATTGAGGCGGATGTTGCAGCCGGTGGGTGGTACAGCGCGGACTCTTCACCGGCAAAGGCACATGATACTGAGGAGGAGTTTGGTGGGCTTAGTGAGGGCGGAAATGTGCTACGGATCTTCATCCCGTACTTTGGAACCGCCAAGATTCGCCACAGCGGGATTGACACCTCCATTTCATCACCATCAGGGGGCCAAAACGAGCACGCAGAATCCGAGACACAGAGAGCCGCCGCGAGGACTAGTCATCCCGCTGTCTTCAGCCTCGATAAAAACTCACAGGATGCGCATATGCTTATGCCCGAGTTCGACACAGGGGCAAGCGATTGGGCTTTGCAGGGCATAGACGTGAGCTTTCTCAGTGACCTCGCGGGGACTGGGACGGATGCGGTAGTATAAAGGCCATGGGGATCATAGGACGGCGCGACCAATGAATAAGTCGAGACCGACTACACCATTGAAAGTTGATAGCTTTGGGTCGACTAGAAGAAAATTCAAGGGCAACAGAGCTCAACGAGACGCAAGGGAAGGATTGGAATTTGAGAAGCAGATGAAGCAAGTTCTGGCGCAGAGTAGAAGGGAATAGAAACAGGGCAGTGAGCGGGCGTCAGATATGGATCTCGATGAGAAGGATGGTGACGAGTTCGAGCTGTCTAGGGAAAGATCCGAAAAAGATAGCTGAGAAGTCGAGAGCATCGCATGATTTGGGGCATCTCGCGGGCACCACCCAAGGTGAGTTCGAGGTGTGACAACAGGGGGAAGACAGCACAAGAAAAGAGAGAAGAAGAGATTCCTCCTCCTCCCCCACGCGGGCGGGAAACCGATCCTTGAGGGTAGTCGTGCCAGTTTTCAGCTCTTCTGCGGTGACGAGTCCCAGGTCATCCTCATTGAGGATGGGATGAGTTGAGATCTCGAGGTCATTCTCGCCCGAAAACACCGGTAAAAATGTGAGGCGTGCACATGTGCGTGTGAATCTGCTTGATTCTTCTCAGTTCCCCTGCGGTTGTTCCCCAGCATCTTGTCCTTGCCGTAGATGACCTTCATCAGGGTCCATATCGCCCATGAGTCAGCGATGTAGTTCCTTTCGGGACGTGCCGTCTTATGGTTGCCCGGGAGGCTTATAGACTTCATTGAGAAGAGGTCTCCTGCGTCCGCCTTGCAAAGCGCTCTGTTCTCGTCGTCCGGCGCGTGTCCCCATTCTGCCCACAACTTGCCTGCTTGGATGTAGTGTTGCCAGTTCTCTTCCATGTTAGAACTGCCCTCGGTGGGTTCCTTTAGTGCGGCGAACTTGACGTAGGTTCGTGACATGTCCTGGGGCGTTTCCTTGTGGTAAGAGTCCACCGGTAAGAAGGTTCAGGAGTAGGCAACTATGCGAGATGTCTGTGAAACACCTGCTAGCACTGCAGACGAGGTGACTGGGGAAAATCGTACCTCCCCGTCAAGGCAATAGCCGTTGATAGATATAATGGCTCCCGTACTACGATACTTGTGGCTTTCACGAGTTCACTTTTATATCCATACAATCAAAAGGTCGTTTCTACTGCCCTGACCTAGACATCTGCTCTAGTACTTTATGTCACAACCCGCACACTTCGACCGCCCGTCGCTAATTACGATGACCTTTCAGTCCAACTAGCCATTCGGTGCTTTGGGTGACCACCTCCGACACTTATGATAAGGGAAACGGCGCTTTTCTTTCCAATATCTCGCTATGAGTATGCTCAATTCTTTGCTGTTGAGTATTTGACCCCCATTATCGCCAACTCGCCGCCCCCTCCTAGGTCTGAACTTCACACTGCCAGCAACGACGTCTTCAAGAACCCAATCGGCGGGCGACAAACGAGTTCACATCTTGGGCGGGGCGTAGACAGTGCCATCATGGCTAACAATCCAAGAACCTGCCATCCGATTTGGCAGAATTTTCGACGACCCTGGAGGGCAGGACGAAGGCTACATGATCACTCTACACCCCCGTGCCACAGGCATTTCCGACAGCGTCCGGCTCCAATGCCATAGAATCAACAAGACCATCCGTGCTAGCTCATTGCTTTTCCAGTCCCTCCGAAACTCGGCCAGGAATGGGAGTACGTAGAAACATGACACACTCGAGTTCAAGCGCATTAACATTACAATAAATAGATCATTTACATTATATGACAGACTCTTTCAAGAGTCAGCTAATTATCTACAGAGACTAGAGCATCGCCTCTATATCGTATCGTCACTCGAAGATGCGGCTCCTGACTTGTTTGATCTCCTCCTTTTCCCGGAGATCCTCGTAACTAACCTGAACCTGGACTTTGTCGAGGGTTTTTTGTTCCTCGACTTGTCTGAGCCTCCATGCCCCTTTCTCTTGTTGGAGTCCTTGGTCGCCTGCGAAGAGGCAGTCGAGCCAGTTGGGGTTGGGCGAGTCGTCGCCGTCTTTGACTTCCTCGAATCCTTTGAGCTTGTGCCCTTCTCACCCTTCTCACCTTTCTCACCCTTTTCCCCTTTCTTGGGTGCTTTGGTTGGCTTTCCCTTCTTGGGATCCTCAGTCTTCGATACTGAGGCGGTTGAGGTAGCTGAGAATGAAGAATACTTTGTCGAGGTTTTCTTCCTCTTGGAATCTTCTCGGCCCTTGCTCTCCTTCTTGTAATCGGAGTGTTTGGTCTCTCTTCCCTTCCTTGAGTCCTCCGTCTTGGTGACAGATGAAGATGAGGTGATGCTAGTCAAGGTTGAGGTCTTCCTCTTGTTACTATCATCTTCATCCTTTCCTTTGCCCTTACCCTTGCCCTTATTCTTGTCATCACCGTCATTGTTCTTCTTCACCCCATCAGAGTCCTCTCCCTTTCTCCTCTTGAAAACAGGACCAATAGTCACCTCAGGCTCCAAAGCCCTGCGAGTCTTTTTGGCCACACGAACAAGAGTCGAAGTCGATTTCACCTTGGAGGTTGTGGTCTTCTTCGCCTGAACCTTTGCCGTAGTTGCCTTTTTGGCTGCCACTTTGATAACCTTAGAGGTTGTGGTAGGGCGAGCGGTAGATTTCGCTTGCACCTTGACCTGGACTGGCTTTGAAGTCGTTTGTACCTTGGCCTTTGCCGCTACCCGATGGCTGGTGGTGGGCTTAGCTTTGATGTTGACGGCCTTTGAGGATGAGGTCTTGTTTGCCTGTACAGCGACTCGAGATGTAGAGGTCTGTTTGGCTTTCTGAACGACCACCTTGGACGTTGATGTCTTTCCTTTGACAGCCGGGCGGACAGTAGTGGTAGGCTTGGCCTTGACATTGACCACCTTGGATGTCGTCGTCTTGGCCTTCACGTTGGCCAACTTGGATGTCGTCGTCGCCTTTGCTTTGGCATTGACAACCTTGGACGTTGTCGACTTAGCCTTGACGCTGGCCACCTTGGAAGAGGTTGTCGCTTTGCCCTTGACATTGACCGCCTTGGATGTCGTGGTCGCTTTGTGTAAGGTAGTAGGAGAAAAGTCCTGAACCTTGGCCTGAACAGGTTTGGCACTGTTCTTGATGGCATTGACCTTGTAGACGTTGAGTCTCTTAGCCGCACCACACTTCTGAGCCTTGTTGCCCTTGCAAATCACGTTACACTCCTTCTCAGGCGCCTCAACACTACCGCTCGATGGTCCAGCATTACTGCAGTAGCAATCCTGACCATTCTGCAGTCCCATGAAGGCGAGGTTCTTGTTGGCGCAGTAGTTTGCGCACACTTCGATCGTCATCTTGCTGCCCGACGTCTTGGCCTTGCCCAGTGCCAGGCCCTTCTTGCCTTCGGTGTAGCAGCCGAGATAATGGGGCTGGATGTTGAAGCTTTCAGGACTGGCCATGGGCGTGTAAAGGGTGTTGTTCCAGATGGAGATGCGATTGCCAGCACCACATTTCTGAGAGGCATCGCCTGCACAAGACATTCTGCAGTCACCGTCGGGTGCGATCGAGGACTGTGTCTTGGGTGCGTAGCCGCAGTAGCATTCCCGTCCATACTCCATACCGAAGAGAGGGAAGTTGAGCTTCTTGCAAAAGGCGAAGCAAGTGTCAAGCGACACGGAGGAGCCTGTGAAGACGGCACCAGGC
This sequence comes from Fusarium keratoplasticum, assembly GCF_025433545.1. Lineage (NCBI taxonomy): Eukaryota > Fungi > Ascomycota > Sordariomycetes > Hypocreales > Nectriaceae > Fusarium > Fusarium keratoplasticum. Next base: position 4,327,315 of record NC_070530.1, on the reverse strand, counting down.
AGCGTCCGACCACCAGGGCCTCCATCGGTATAGCAACCTGTGTAGACGGCAGCGCCGTTGAAGACAGTAATAGGCCCAGCTGGCTTTTCGGGTTGGGTGATCTTCCAGACACTCAGTTTGTTACCAGCACCACAGTAGCTGAAGATGTTGCCCTTGCACTGCATGGAGCACTGGGAGATATCTGGGATGTTATCGCCGCCAATGGTGTTGCCACAATAGCACTCTTGGGAGTACTCAGTTCCGGCATAGAGATATCCGCCAGCCTGGCAGAAGGCAACACACATCTCGTTGGTCATGCCAACAGTGTCGGCAGTACGATCCGACGAGAGCGCGCGACCGTTTTGGGCTTCAGCGAAGCATCCTTGATATGTAGCCGTGCCGTTGGCGATCTTGGTCGAGCCGACAACAAGTTGAACGGGAGGCGTATAGGACGTGTCATTCCAGACGGTGAGCAGGTTGGGTCCTCCGCAATACTGCGTCATGTTGCCACTGCAAATCATCTTGGGTGCTGCTGCGCAAATGGACGCCTTCACGTATGAAGCACCATTCGTCAGCGCGCTTGCGCAGTAACATTCGCGACCATTCTCCATACCAGCGAGAGGGTATCCTTGCTCCTTGCATGCGGCAGTGCAGTACTCGATGGTCATAATGTCAGAGGTGACGGCGTACTTGTTCAGCGCTCGAGCGTTCACCCCCTCTGCCGCGCAGCCAAGGTATGCCCAAGATCCAACCTTGTCACCCGGCGAAGGGTTGAACCATTTACCAATGCCCATATCCCCAAGGTCATTGAAGGGTGGCTGAGTAGCACAGATACCTTGGGGTGCTTTGGCAGGGCCGCTCGTGACCTGGTTGCAGCCGGGAAGCTGGTCAAGCATTCCGCGGACAGTCTCGTTGACGATGGGAGGCATCTCAGGGCAGTTGTCGCTGAAGAAAGGGGTTTGCGACGAAGCCAAGATTGGACACTTGGAGATGGCTCCCCCGATGGCGTCGTTGTTGATGCAAGACTTGATGGCGCCCTTGAGAACCGACATATCCCAACCGTTGAGAAAGTCGCCGTGAAACCCGTATCCAGTCGTGTCGCCCTGGGCAAAGACAAACTTGCCACCCTTGCTCTTGTCGATGTTGTTGACTCCGTAGATGACCTCGAGGAATAGGTGAGGGAGCATTCGAGGATGAGATGGAGGGCAGATGCCATTGTCAATCTGTGACAAGTATGCGACGTGACTCTGATCGGGTTGGTAGTCACCTCCGTTCCAGCAGGTCTGAAAGTGAACCTGCGCTCGCATGCCGTTATCACAGTCCGTCTTCCACATAAAATTGCGCTCCTTCGAAGGGCCAGAGCTGTCCAGGCAAGCGAAGCTAATACGCTCTGCCACTGGTCGGCCCTTGTATCCAGTCTTGCTGTATGTCATCGTCTTTGTATCTGCCGATCGAGCGGTGCTGTCTCCAGAAAGCATCTTAAATCCAGGAGGGAATGGCTCAATGTTGGACCTGTTCTCACCGCGGCCGAGATAGTACACAACAGTGCCGCCATTAGGAACCAGCTGAAAGCTGCCGTTCGAGTGTTGAAAGAAGAGCTGCGGTGTCCAGTACGCCGACTTGTCGTCTTGAACCTCGCAGGAGCTGCATCGTGAAGCCTGTAGGTCGTCATAGGTGGCCGAGACGCCAAAGTTGCTGGCTCCAGAGACCTTGTGAAGATGCGCAGCAACACGTCCAGGAGCAATAATGGGATCAACTCGCCCAGTCTGGATGATACTGCATGACATACGCCAGTAGGCATCAGCCAAGGTAGCGATGGCCAGGAAACCCAGGAGGGTCTTTGTGTTGCAGTTGACCATGTTGTCGAGGGTGTGGCGGTTGAAGTAGAACAGGGAATGATGGTTCGCAGGTCCTTGTTCGACAGGACACCCGTTGTGAAGCAAAGAAACTCTAACGGTTACAGGAGAGACATGAACGGGTTGGGATCATCCCAGATATACCATCTTGGGAGGAGAGGGTTTGGGGCTATCACAACATCCGACCTACCGGTAACCGGTGGCGGCCGATATCGAGGAGACGCGTCCAGATCGGACCCTCGTGGAGGGACCCTTAAGTCTCAGTCTCGGAACGTAAAACCACATGGGAACTCTAGGCCACGGGGCGGAGCAACATCTTGTCGGAGGCTCCCTTCATTCCAGAGCGCAGCATTCCAGTCAACCCAAAGCATGCCAACGAGTCAGTGGGCCAGACCTACCTAGACCTAATTCGACGGTCTGGATAGCTTCAGGGAAACTTTAAAGGGTGCGCTACTGGCGCAGGCACCCGAGGAGCTGTAGCTTGATCCACGCCATCATCGGGACGCCTCGAAAACCTTAATGCAACAGCTCGATGACGATGATTCGATAGTCCCTGAGAATCGGTCCCGTGTGGGCAAGGGGAATACGGAGCCTGCATGCCAGTCAACCTTTAAGTTTCGATAACTGTTAATCCAGGCACAGGTTTCCCCGCTTGAAGCGTGGCCGCGATGGTCGGAGATTCTTCTGATACCGCATTGGCATTACACATAAGGTGGGAGGGTCCTTCAAGGGTCCAGCCCGGCTTTGTTATGGTAATAGCCGATGACCAGAGAACTGTACGGGGACCAGATGTTGCCCGCCCTGCAGGAGATGTTGCCGAACAGTCTCGGATAGCAGACACACAAGTATCGAGAGTGCATCACAAGTGACCGGAAGAGCAGCGATATGGTCACAGCACGGATATACGATCATGGGGATGACGGAAAGGCAGATGCCATCTCGAGGCGTCGGACGAGCCTATCGGAACTTAGCCAAGCCAAGAGCAGGCGTTCATGGCCACTGTCTAGGCGATGGAGATGTGATGCGAGAGGTGCGTGTCCTCTTGGGTGTCACTAGCTCCCAGTCGGTTCCTCTCTAACGTTGAGATTAAGTTTGTTGGCAGCAGTCTTTGGTCTAGCGTAGTTGTCTGAATGACATGTTGCTGAGACGAGATGAGACGACGCCAGTCGCTAAGGCGGGACAGCCCTCCAGCTTAGCGATAACAGGATATCACGCCGATAGTGTGTGGGGAAGCTAGAGATCCTCTGGGCTTGAGTGCTTTTCTTGACCATGATTCAAGTTTGGATCAAGTAGTTGGCGTTGTCGTGGGATTGCGAGTAAGGGAGCTTGGGACGGCTCACGATTGCTTCAACCACGTGCCAAGTGGGTAACACGGGTCGGAGGATTTGTTCCAAAATGATTAGCGAGGAGCTTGTCTTTGGTAAAGCACCATTACGCCATAGTGGTCTTATCTTTATACTCGAGATTGGTTGAAAAGAATAAGGTAATATACGTGGGATCTTAAGGATGCGTTGAGTGAGACGGATGAAGCTCGAATGACTGCGCGGGTGGGTAAGACTGGCCATGAGGGTTGATGGAAGCTCCAATGGATGAGTGATGGAGCCGAGACACTCAGGTTGAATTTCCAATTGTGCAAGAAGCTATTCCCGCTCAATTACATGAAGCGTTGTTCTCACTACATTCGAGTCCATATCCAACGTTGGATGAAGAGGAAACATGCAAGTTGACTTCACAATGAATAAAGTGAAAGGAACATCCCTGGTGCAAGCACAACTAACAATAGAAACAGACAACAGTTACTCCGTAGTTACGTGTAAATGCACATGCCATCCAGGTTGGATATGCGAGCCGCCGATCACTGAATTGTCCACAACGTTGTGAACGGCGATGCAAACCCACAGCAGAAATAAAGCTTCAAAGGAGCGGCAAACAAACATGTTATATCTTCCAACCTTGAGGCCCCCCTGCAGGTTTTGATTAAAGGGCCTCAAATCCCTTCCACAGGCGAATCGCTCCCCCTTGTTCCCTCCCTGTCCCCTTGTCCAAGTCGGGGAATGGTCCCCCGTGGTCACCCACTCTCCCGATGCTCGCGGATTGGAGGTTAGGTGTAATGTCGCGCCACTGCCGACAGCTTCTCTGCCCATTTGTAATGATTAGGCCTTTGGAGAGTTAAACCGTCTAGCATCTCTTGATCTTTGTGTCAAAGAGTTGGCGCTGACGGCATCAATTCGAGGCTGACGGGAGGGGTACTTGGCACTACCGCTGATTTGTGCTGGCGTCAGAGGTACCTTTTCGGTCTTTGGAGCAACCTGAACATCCAATCTCCAGCTCCAAAATTATTGCCCCAAACCTTGACACCTACATACAACTTGGAACCAACATTTGTCACGTCACGTCACCTCCAAGCATAGCATCCCCTTCTGCGTGCCTCTTGTTCGTGTCACTCTCTTCTCTTTCGGGCGGATTGGAGTCTCGTCTCTTTCGATTTTCTACAGCGGTATCACGACCCCTCGCGACTCCCCTCCTGGTTCCATCGCCGCCAGCTCGAGCTCGACCTCTCAACGACCGACGAAAGCTGTCACGACATACCATCGACCGAACAAGCCGCGATACACGCGCTTACCCCTCCCATCCTGTCCTTACCTCTTCGAATGCGCGTTTCTGGCCATCCTGCGCATGTGCCGCCGCGACTGCCCGAAAGCAATACGCCACTGTCACTGGGAGACGCTCCCGCCGCCATCCATATCCCACCGCTGCTCGACTTGACCCGATCGCCGCCTCCCGATTCCCTCTCCGACGACGCCAACTAAATCCCGTCTCCCTCCCCCGGCGTGGCCAGGCGGCGTGGAGGGATGCAGGCAGTCAAAGGACAGGCCGAGCTGGTGCGCAAGGCCAAGGTGCGTTGACTGGGTCTCCCAACATGGAGCTCCGTTGGGCTTCGGATGGAATGCAGCTCTAACCTTCTTGAATAGCTTGCCCGCTCGTATCAGGAGCTTCTCGAGTACGATATTCCCGTCCACCTCGCCGTCTCCATCGCTAATACGTTCCCCGTGCAGTGAATTCTCCAGCAAGGATCTCAAATCCGTCGGCTCCTATACTCTCGGTCGGTTGATTGGAAAGGGATCTTTTGGCAAGGTTTACCTCGCCTCCCACAAGCTCACCAATGGCTCCAAGGTCCGCAACGATTCGAAACAATACACGAATACACGAACGAACGAAGCTAATGTTTGTCAAGGTCGTCCTCAAGTCCGCCAACAAGGGCGACTCCAACCTTGCCCGGGAGATCCATCACCATCGACAGTTTATACATCCGCACATTGCGAGGTTATACGAGGTTATCGTGACGGAGAACATGGTTTGGATGGTTCTCGAATACTGTTCCGGTACGCACAATGTCCCCGAGGCCACTCCCTTCCTCTGCTAACGCTCCCAGGCGACGAACTATACAATCACCTCCTCGAACACGGTCCGCTACCCGTCCAAAAAGTCCAAAAGATCTTTACACAGCTCGTCGGTGCCGTCTGCTACGTCCACAACCACTCGTGCGTCCACCGCGATCTCAAGCTCGAAAACATCCTCTTCGACAAGCATGAAAATGTCAAGCTGGTCGACTTTGGGTTCACAAGAGAGTATGAGGGTAGGACCAACCACCTCCAGACATTCTGCGGCACCATCTGCTATTCAGCACCCGAGATGCTCAAGGGCGAGAAATATGCTGGCGAAAAGGTGGATGTTTGGAGTCTCGGTGTGATTCTATACGCTCTGCTCTGTGGCGAGCTTCCCTTCGACGACGATGATGATAACGTTACCCGAACCAAGATCCTGGCCGAGGAACCCAAGTATCCTGATCATCTTCCAGCTGACGCAGTTCCACTGATCAAGGCACTCTTGTCCAAGAGACCACTCCTACGTCCAACATTGCCCGATATCCTTGCCGACCCGTTCCTCGCCGAGCATGCCCCTACCCAACGAGCTATTCTCGATGTCCAGCAGTCACCTCCGTTCTCGACCCCCTTAGAAAAGGATTGTTTACAGAGGATGCGAAGCGCTGGTGTCAACATCGATGCCGTGATCGAAAGTGTGCTCTCTCAAAAATGCGATACCCTTGCGGGATGGTGGGCTCTCCTTCTCGAAAAGGAGCAGCGCAAGATGCAGAGAAAGGAGAGGAAGCGGAAAGAGAGGGAGGCCGAAAGCCGCAGCATACGACGTTTGTCCGCAGCATCGAGTCGACTGGAACGGATAGCTCCCATCCTACATGAGGTAGACGAAGCTAATGGCATGTCACGACACATGAGACTGGAGCACTCGGGATCGGGATCACGAAGTCGAGGGAGAAGCGAGCGGAGGAGCGCCCATTACGTGGACTACGTGGTATCAGATCTCCCTCAACTACTCGAAGTTGGAAAGGAACCAGGAGCAGCAAACGCCGATGGTGACCATCCTCCCCCACCCGTCGACAAGGACTCGATCAGATCGGTTTCGACCTCTCGACAGCGCCGACCTATTCCACCTCCTAAGGAGGGCCTAATACGTAGTGCTCGATCACGGGGCTCGACTCTTCATCTCGTTACGACATCGGATGCACTAGGTACGGACGGTGGCAGTGCTCAGAGCCAGCAGAGCCAGGCAAGCGGTTCCGAAAAGACACGAAGGAAGCCCAGCCTTGCATTCATAACCCACTGGAAGAATATGACACACTGGTTGGCTGAGAACACGACGAGGAGGAGCAAACGTGGGCACGAGAGGCGGACAAGTCGGAGCACTCCCGACCTGCATAAGAAAGAGGGCAGTGCCACCAGCAGTAAGGATGGAAGCTCACGGCCGCAAACTAGCAAGTACCCGGCTTCCGGCTCACCGGGGACACAGCCAACAGCCGGGCTGCCCAAGGGAGTCGTGGCTAACGGCCATGTCGCGAGGGCACATCAGGCCGGAAGCAGTGTTCAGAGGACAGCCTCGGGAGGGTTGACATCTCCGACCTACCCACCACCACGTATCACTACGGGGTCGTCGTACAAGCGACAGTCATTGTCACCCTCGCCCCTGACCCCGAGGTCGACGGTTCGACGGTCGTCAGCTGGACTGCGAGGCCGAAAGTCGACATCATCCTCTGTGTCGTCGGTTCGATCGATACACCATCATCATCATTCCCACTCAAAGGCATCGTCCACCAGCTCGGCAGCTTCTTTTTCTACATCCATGTCGAAAACGCCTCTTCAACGAGGTCATTCACCTCATCATTCTGTCAAGGTTCTACCAGCAACACCTACTTCTGTGTCGTTTCCATCAAATATCCGCCTTGTTCGAGCGACACCACCTCCATTGAGCATCTTTAACGAAGGCATGCCATCTGGTCCCCCACAGGCACCTGGATCGCCGAACCCCTTCTCTTCTGGCATCATGTTTGCCAAGCGGAAGCGCAACTTGTTCAAGGGGCCGACACTTAACTTTGCCGGATCTTCACAAGGTCAACGCAACAGTGGATCGGGTTCGCATTCCCGAAGTGCGAGTGCCTCCGGACTGGGACGTCGATCTGGAGAAATCACCATTCAAGAGGAGGATGAGGGATCCGGAGAGGACGATGATATCGAAGAAGTTGATGTCTTTAGTCCGGTCATTGGGGGTCCAGGGGAAAAGATCGAAGAGCAAATCTTTGAAGAGCATGAAACACCAAAACTGGAACCGGCGCCCACCATCATCGAAAAGAAGCCAGAGGTCGCAGCCTCGACGACAGCCGAAACCTCGACTTCAGTGGCTGCAGGAAAGGCTCCCGCGGCATAGTCGAACTGATAGACACCAAGAATTGCCATCGCGTGGGAGAGACAGATGGTGTGGGGGTTTCCAACGACTTGACGAAAGGAATATTATAATTACCTGGGAATTGGCAAGTGAGCATTGTTATTTTTTATCCATGGGGGTTCTCGAAAAAGCTTCCTCGGCATTAGACGCCGTTTTACACCTTGTTTTTGTTGTTTCTTTGTTCCTCTGCTTCGCTACTCGAGCTCTTTGTCGCCTTCCATCATCATTATCAGTTGGCATGGACTGCTGTACAATACCTAGTCATGGATACCTCTTTTGTTATATATGCGACCACGGAATGATAGAGGCTCGCAGAGCCGTTCCTTGTTTCGTTTTGAGTCAACTATCTGTCCAAAGTAGAAGCAAAGTGACATCATTGCAAGTGAAACGACCAGGTCAATTTCGTCAAACTGTAAAAGCACATACGTATCAGTCATGGATCTCTACTACGATCTTTATGCAACCGAAATCCTATAACCTTGCTATAACCTCCCAAAGTGGCATCTTGTCCCAAGACCACCTCGTACCTCCAACCGAAAAATGACACCGTTACTCCGAGAAGCCCACCTAAACCCAAGATACGGCCAACTCCTCAGTTGGAGTACGACTGGCTCCGTCTCCTGGACTTCTTGCTCATGATGGCCTCACGCTCCTCTCGGAGGGTGACCCAGATCCAGAACCAGGTCATGGTCTCGATAAAGATGAATGTAAAGAACAGGCGGTTCTTGAGCATGTCACCGCCCCAGCCAGCAGGACGGTAGGATGGGTTGTGTGAACTCGGGTGGGAGAGACGGCTGCGAGAGGAGGAGTCGTACATGGGTGAGGAGGGGCCGAACATGTAGATGTAGACGACGAAGCCGAGGGAGAGGAACGATCGCAAGGGAGCTGGGGGCATGTTAGCTAGGTTGATTGTAGTTTGGTGTGAGGGACGGACCTTGAGTTCCCCAGTGAAACACTAGGCAGACCTCATCAGGCATAGAAAGGGAAACGAGATCGCTGAAACCGATAAAGATGAGGACGGCGGCGAGGAAAGCGAGCGGGGGACTTTGTATTTCGAAGCCTCTGGCAAAGGGCTGTGTCTGTTAGCTTGGTCTGGTCTGTGCCTCAGCGCAAGACAGAGAAAGGCATACCATTCCCATGCTCTCTCCGAGCATGAAGACGAGGGCCTGTCCATCGAGGGAGCTCGGGTTGGTGAGGAAGAAGTAGGCGAGGGTGAGGTGGAAGAGGGAGACGGAGGTGATGATGGTTTTGGCGGATATGAGCGCCATGGCTGGGATCGATCGAGAGGGTTGTAGAATCGAGGTTTGTTCTCTAGGCAAGGGTTCGATATCGTCTCGTTCAAGGCGCCAAAGTGTTGTTGAGTCGCAAGGATAGCAGTGTCCGTCTCGGCAGCTCAACGTTGTAGCTCGTGAAAGGAGGGGGGGAACTTGGAACAACGAAACAAAACGGCGGAGCCTAAAATATAGACCCGAGCATCAAAGACAGACTAGAAGCGAGCGAAGGTAGGTCACACTTGGTGTCTGTCTGCGTGCGAGTGTGGTCACGCTGGACTTTTATCCGCTGCGAATGAATGAATGCGATGCGCGATGGATAAAAGCTAGGGTGGCCCTACTGTACCTTCGCTTCGGCAGTAGACCTCTCTAGGCTGCGTCACATGGCGCGCTCAAACAATCGTGGGGAGTTTCGTGTCTCTTGACCAATTAGATTGCCGGGGGACCTGTGGCGCGGAGCGGGAAGCTTAATGCGAGCAATGTGATGTGGCGGTGCGTGGCTGGTGAGAAGCCCCAACAAGGCCTACAAGCTGAGCTAGGACTTGAGCAGTGAAGCATCATCTCAAATCGTATATCGACATTCGAGGGCTTACGTTTTACCCTCCATTTCTTTTCTTTCTCTCATTTCTTTCTATTATACCTAAACTATAAGACCTTCCGCAACAACAACCCCTTCATACCCGCAATGGCAGACTCGCCTGACGCTTCGTCACTGCATAAGCAGAAGCACATCAAGTACTGGCAGCGCTGCCACAAGACATACCTCCCTTCTCCCTACACGGCATACGACTCAACCCGTCTCACATTTGCCACCTTTACAATCTCAGCCCTAGATCTGCTCGATGCGCCCCTGACTCCCTCAGATCGCGCAGCCATCCGACGCTGGGTACTCAGTCTGCAGCATCCCGATGGCGGCTTCTGCGGGAGCTCGACCCATGCGCTTCAGGGACAGGATGCATCAAAGGGAACTTCCAACATTGCAGCTACGTTTTTTGCGCTCATTTTGTTGGGTGCTGCAGCAGAGAATGAGGACGAAGCAAGTGCTGCGTTCAAGGACGTTGAGAGGACGAAACTTCTGAGGTGGTTGAAGGGACTACAGAGAGAAGACGGAAGTTTTGGGCAGAACATTTGGGATGGAGAGATTGTGGGAGGGAGGGATATGAGGCACAGTTACTTGGCAAGCTGTATTCGATGGATGCTGAGGGGGGATGTCAAGGAGGGTGAAGACGCTTGGGTTGAGGATGTCAACGTTGATGAGATGATTGCCCATATCCGGAGAGGACAAGTAGGTCACACTCTCTTAAAAATACATCTACTGACAATTTTCAGACCTATGACGGCGGAGTTGCCGAGTCCTCACAGCACGAATCCCACGGTACTCTCACCCTCTCCCCTTGGCCATCTCAAGCTAACTTCCCCAGCCGGCTACGCATACTGTGCAATCGGCGCCCTATCCCTCCTCGACCGTCCCCTAGATTCTACCTCCGCCCACCCCCCTGAGAGCGCTCTCAAGCAGGGGATTCCCAACCGTGAAGGACTCCTCCAGTTCCTCGCCTCCAGACAGTTCGCCTACCTCGCCAAGGAAGAAGAGGAGGACGAGGTAGAGGAGAATTTCCTAGAGAGCAAGCTTGGAGAGACCACCTATGGGCATGTTGGTTTCAATGGACGGTGGAACAAGAAGGCTGATACGTGCTATTGTTGGTGGGTTGGCGGTACACTCGCAGTAAGTCCCCTTCTCTTTCGTTACAGGCACTATACTCACAGGTTAGATGCTCGGTAACTCATCCATCATCAACGCCCCTCCATCCCGGCGCTACATCCTCGACATCACACAGCACCAAATCGGCGGCTTCTCCAAGGCCGTAGGAGGACCACCCGACATGTACCACGCATACCTAGGTCTCGCTGCCTTGTCGACCATGGGCGAGACTGACCTGAAAGAGTTTGACGTTGGGCTTTGTTGCAGTATGGATACGACGAGGAAGATTCAGAGGGCGAGGGATGGGTTGGTTGAGAGTATTAGGGGGGAGAGGAAGGGATGGGGGGATGATGGGTTCTGGTAGGCGGCTGTATATCAATGGTACATGGCTCTCTTCGGTATCCTTTATTCGAATAGAATGGCAAATGCTCATGATCAATCAAGTCAAGGCTGGTAGAGTTAGTAAAGAAGTATAGGGTTGGTGATGGACCTCAAGGAGGTCTCATAAAATCAACTCGTCTGGTTGCTGGTCTAGACTCTTCTCCTTACAGAGGCGCAGAGTATCAGGTATAGTATCAAAAATTCATTAAAAAATTATCTTAGCATTAAGCCTAACATCGCATCACACCGAAGCAGCTCCTCTTGTTCTTTAAAGCTCCCTCTGATCTTTGCCTCACATGATTGAGCGCATTTACCCTAGGCCTGGATACTCAGCACTTCGGGCTGAACAGACCACAGAATGATCAGAACGAACCTGCCAGATTCAAGGCTGTAGCTCTTTAAACTTAGGCCATTATCGTGAGATTAAATAAAGCCTTGCTCATAAGGTATGTTGAGAAGTGAAATAGATCTCTACCTAGGCACGGAGGCATTCCGCAGTGGATGCCGGTGCCCTGGTTCACTACGTCATCAGGATTCTTGGTGTTTCAACGGCCGGGGATGGAAGATCAGTGATATTGAATCTACTCATGACTTGAGCCCAGCTGAAAATGAAACTGAGGATTTGGTATAGCTCAATAATAGTAAGACGGCCTTGACGCAAGTACATGCAGGTATCTATAATAAAGAACGTATAATAGACGTCAAGCTTGTAAATAACCTTGATCGAGCCTTGAATGTCTCGCATCACCAAAAGGCCCACCACAAATGCCAAGCCCCCGATCATCCCGGGCCCCCCTGTCCCCCTCCAGCTATTTATCAATCCGAATCCCCTCACCCCAATCTCATCATCGGGTATCAAACATGGCGTGGTTCAAGGACGCTCTCACAAAGGCGGTGCAGCAGGCGAGTCAGGAGTATCAGAGGGAGAGGGAGAGGCAGCAACAGGGTCAACAGCAGCATCAGGGTGGAGGAGGCTCTTCGCAGCGACAACCTCAGTCTCCTCAGTATCAGCAGCCTCAGTCGCCTTATGGACAACCCCAGGCTCAGTATCAGCAACCTCAGCCCCAACAGCAGTATCAGCAACCACAATATCAGCACGTTCCGCCTCCGCCGCCATATGGTCCGACCAGTCCCCAGCAGTCTCAAGATCTAGCGCAGATCCAGGCACAAGCTGAAGCACAACTACAAGCTGCCAGAGCCCAAGCCGCCAGAGAACAAGCCGAGGCCGAAGCTCAGTTACAGGCCGCCAAGGCTCAGGCAGCTCAGGAACAAGCACGAGCTCAAGCCCAACTCGAAGCTGCCCAAGCCCAGGCTCTCCAGGAAATCGAACGTTCTCGGGCTGCTCAGGATGAAGCAACCAAGCAGCTCGAGGCGCAATGGCGCGAGGCGGAGAGATTGGCAGCACAGTATAAAGCCCAGTATGAGGCGCAAATGAAGAGCACGGAGGAGGAAATGGCCAGGCTGAACCTCGAGGCAGAGAAGCAGCAGCGACAAGCGCAGGAGGAACTGACTGCGTTGAAGGCAGAGGAGGCCAAACAACAACAGCGCGCCGAGGACGAGATTATAAGGGAGCAGCAGAGGCTCCTAGATGAGATCCAGAAAGCCAAGGAGGAAACAGAAGTTGCGCCGCCGCCGCTGCCAAGAAGGCCAGTTTCCATGGTTGGAACAAGTCAGCCGCAATCATACCAATCTCCCAACCATCGAAACTCATATCTGTCGCCTCTTCCAGGTCCACCGAGTCACCCGCCGCCAAGTCCTTCACAGGCGCAGTATATGCCTCCGCCACCACCAGGACCTCCTCCCATTCAAACGACCAGCCCGAGTCACCAGAACCGGCAGAGCGTCTACCCATCTCCAACTTCCGGGCCTACGATTCAGTTGTCATCCGGTTCGTCGCCACAGCAGACTCCTTACTATCCTCCACCTCCACCGAGTCCCTCACAGCAGCAAAGCCATCCTCAATACAACCCCTCTCAGCCAGTACAGGGGCAGCCGGCTCCTCCGGCTCCTCAAAGCACTTTCCAGTCGCCATCATTACCACCTAGAATATCACAAGACCAGCCAGTAGTCAACCCTTCGCAGCAGCAGGTCCCTCACTATCCGCCGCCTCCACCAAGTCCTTCACAGCCCCAAACCCAGACTCAATACAATTCACCCCTCTCGCCGCCGATTGAGACAAACCTAGCTCAAGGAGAGAGCAGTGGCTCGCATCTTTCACCAGCCCCAAGTCAGGTGGTGACAAGCCCTTCGCAGATCCCTTACTACCCGCCACCTCCAGGTCTCCCGCCACGAGTACAGACAAACCCGGCTCAAGAAGATCAAAACTCGCATCCATCACCTGCTCCAAGCCAAGGAGTGGCGAGTCCTTCGCAGACTCCTTACTCTCCTCCACCACCAGGTCCTCCTCCTCTGGACTCTTCCAGCCAGCCAGCACAAAGTCCTCAACAGCAGCCTCAAGCTTCACCCTATGTCTCTCAGCCCAGACGAGAAGCCACTCCTACTCGCCCCAAAACACCTCGCGTCCACACACCGGGACCACCACAAGAACACGCCTCCGGCGCAAAGCCACTATCTCAATGCTCCTCAGCCGTAACAACAACAGCGCAGCATTGGTTCTTCCACCCCTCCGTACCTGAATTCACCATTTGCGCCTGTTGCTACGTCAAACACATCTATGACACTAGATTCTGCGATTCCTTCACAAAGATGTACTGTGATGACAAGGAACAGCGCAGGTGTCGCTTCTCATCACGTCGTCTCAAAGAAACACTCTTTCCTGAAGCTGTTAAATCAGGAAGTCTAGATGAGTGTGTAGCCTTTATGAAGAAGCGAATGACAATCAGAGACTGCCTCGAACAAATCCAGACAGAAGGAGATCCCTGGTACACGACGCCCGACGTCCCCAACAGCACCCTTTGCCAGGCCTGCTTCGAGGACGACGTCAGCGGGACATCCTTTGCAAAGCACTACCAACTCCAGACCGTCCAGGGAGCGTGCTTCTGCGACTCGGCAGCTTGGTTTCTAAAACGCAAGTTCTCAGAATACCTCAAAGAGGATAACTGGGCCAAGTTTGCAGAGGAGATGAGCGTGAGGGTTACATTACCCCCCTGTCCACGCATGGAAGACATCAAGGCTAATGACCGTCAATGGTACAAACCCAAGAACGGACCAGCCAGTCTCCAGGCATGCGTGACGTGCTACTTCGACTACTTTTACCGGTCTGAGGATGAAGACATGTTTGAGCAGGTCAACGGAGGAGATTTCCATACGCGATGCACAATGGGCCAGCTCAACCGCATCATCCCAATGCATCAAGCACTAGCCGACGAGGATAGAAGTCTATTCTGGAAAGCCGCCTTTGCAGTCGACAAGTATCCCTTCTGCCACAAGGACGGCATCAAGGGCGGAACTTGGTACACGTTGCCCGGCGATACTCCAGGTTGGGGAATATGCGCCGCCTGCTACGAAGGCGTCATAAAGACCGTCGGCGGGTCACGTTGGTTCATCCAAGACAAGGAAGTATCGCCAGATGAGACGTATCTCTGCTGCTTCAACATGAACCACGCCCGCGCACAGGGGAGTCTCCAAGCCTACGACAACGCCCACAATCTAGGTGACTGGAGGCTCCTGGCCAATTATGCTGCAATATGGACAAACGTGAGACCATGTCCTCGAGCGAAGCACAAGTCTGGCAAGAACCGTCCGTGGTGGGGATGGGGTGTGTTGGCCATCTGTGAAGAGTGCTATCTCAACTTTGCCCAAGGAACAGCACTCGAGCCTCGATATGCACTCAAAGGCGCGAGAGAGCCGGATAACGAGAGGATGTGCGATCTCTTTTCGCCTCGTATGAGGGGGCTATACACCGAAGCGTGCGAGACGGGTGATCTCCAGGGCTTGTTGGCGTTTGCAGAGCAGAGACACGTTATCTACACGCAGACTATCATGCAGTGCGAGCAGATTCTGGCACAACAACGGATAGCAGCGATGAGGGCCCAATATCTAGGGATGCAGGGGACTTTTTACAAAAATCTAGGCCGGTCGCAAGATGCAGTCATGGGCCATAGCTACACGGTAGGAAACTCATACGCCGGGTACGGACATGCGAATGAGTGGGTGTTGCAAGGCCATGCATACGATCGACAAGCCAGCGAGATGAGAGCTCAAGTCGGAGGAGGCAGTATCCTCCAAGTCGGCATGTTAGAAGCGAGGTGGAAAGAAGTCGAGTGACGTGATCCTTGTCTTTTGAATGATACACTTCGGATACATTCTATAACCACACACGGCTTGCGCAACGTCAATGTCATCAAGACGGTGAACAATCCCATTTTAAACGCCATGATACTTAAAACACCAATTCCCACACATCCAAGGTCGACATGGCAACTCTGAAGCCCATCCATGACGCCGCCTTTCCCAAGATCAAATACCGTCCATCCCAGCTAAACGCCGCAGTAGTAGCATAGCCACTCTGGAACTTGATAGTGTACAGCACACGACCAGAATATAGGTCGCTCACGTCAACGCCATCATCGGTTCGACAGCAGAGGAAGCGACAGTCGGGGGATATGGCCATAGGCCAACCCTCGCGCGTCCTGCGGCTGCTAAGCTCAAACGACTCGAGAGCTTGTGTCCCGTGGTTCCAGTGGAAGATGGTGTCGCCCCAGATAGAGACGATGATATCGCCCTGAGGTGAGACACCCAAGAACATGGGCTTCTTCCATGTGTCAGTCTCGAGCTTGGCTATGGCCTTGCGCGTCTCCGTGTCAGTCAAGCGGATCATTCCG
Source organism: Fusarium keratoplasticum (assembly GCF_025433545.1). Classification (NCBI taxonomy): domain Eukaryota; kingdom Fungi; phylum Ascomycota; class Sordariomycetes; order Hypocreales; family Nectriaceae; genus Fusarium; species Fusarium keratoplasticum. Next base: position 4,311,549 of record NC_070530.1, on the reverse strand, counting down.
TCGCGAGACTGAGTGACCAGTATCTTGCTGTCAGGAGTGAAGACGGCATGCGTCACTTCGTCCTGATGGCAGGGTATCACGACCGAAGTCTTATTGAAGTTCAGGCAATCCAAGAGCCCAACTCGGCCCCGGGTCGTGCCCACAGCAAGCCATTTCCCATCCTGAGAAAAGGACAATGGCTTTGAGCCAGGCCACTTGGGCATGGATACCCTCCTCCCATTGATGTAGTCACCAAGGTGAATGACGGGCTTCTTGAAATTCTTGCCATCGTGGCTCTGGGGGTTAAGAACCCTGCCATCCTCCTCGCTGAGATACGCCCACTGACGCCCATTCCTCGAGAAAACCATGTTGACTCCATGCTGGTTCTGCAAGCACGAGACCTGGTTCGCATTGATGTCGTAGAAGCGAGTAGGCGACTCCATGGTGCAGACGGCGATGGTGGGCTTGTCGCTGCGGATGAGGTACGCCACCTCAATCACCTCATGATTGGAGAGCTCCTTCTTCGCCAGATGTCGGAGGCTGATGCGCAGGGGACTCGGGTTGGTGATTCCAATAGCATTGTATTCGGGGATGGGGGGCTCATCAACTTCAGACGAGCCGGTTGTTCTAGGGATGTCAGCCATGGCATGTCTCTAATATGAGTCGATACTTACTCGGGGGCTGTAGCAAGAGTCGCGTTACTAGAATTTTGTCTGAGACTTTCGCCAAATGATGGTGGAGGTCCCGAAGGAGGTCCCAGTGAAGGAGGTGGTGATATCGACGGCGGAGGCGCCTCTGGTGGTGCGTCTGGTGCCGCTGTTGAGGTCTGCTCAATGTACTCTTGAATGGCATCGGCAAACTCGGAAAGTGTTGGCCTCTGGCTCTGTACACGAAAATCTTCACTATCCGAGTCTTCCTCCACTCGCGATCGCAACGACACTGCTTCCTGTAGGATCTGGGAGCTGCTGTACCCAGGGAGTTCTCGTCGACCGTCGTGGGGCTCAGAGTTGATGGCCCTGAACATGTTAGCTGTGGCCAATTGAGCTAGAGGATGGAGTTTCTTACAGTAGTATCCCGTCCAATCCAAGATTCATGGCAATTCTCAAGCTTTCGGCCAATCGAGCCAGCGGCGACAGCCTTTCGGCCGTGTGCTCCAGCCAAGCCGGGGTCCTGTCCTCGGGCTTCCTCCCAGGTTCAAGCGCATCATCTGTCTCCTCCAAAAGGGCGCTCGCCTTCTCGACGACTCCCCTCAATGCAGCCTCGAGGCGTTGGGGGAGTGTCGCGGTGCCCGCATCGAGGGTTTCGGCATTGTGGTGCAGCAGTCGCGAGACCATCTGGAGCTCAGCCAGCTCGCGTGAGAGTGACGCAAGGTCCAAGCGGGCCGAGGGGTAGTAGATGACAAAATCGCGGAGAGCATCGATGGCGCGGGCCGTCGCAGTCTGGAGGGTGCCGCAGAGGACGGAGATTGACGCTGGGGGTGGTGTTGAGGCGGCCATGATGAGGCTGTCGACAGAGCCTCGTCGCTCTCTTGCGGTAGAGATTCAAATGGCGATGTTTGCGACAGATGATGTTTGACGACAAGGCTGAGGTGGAGACTTAAACAAAACAAAACAAATACCGGAAGACGTCGGAACCAGAATCTATTGGCTCTGCAGGCTCATTCTCACAGACAAATGAGGCTGAGGTTTGAAGAAAAGAATTTTCCATGAAAAAAAGATGATGGCTTTCGGGATATAGCATCAGAGCCAAGACAAGCAAAGTCCGGGGTCGGATGAGGTGGTTACGACGCTACGGAGGCGGGGACTTTCCCTCTTACAGTCGCAGATGGGGATTAATTGGGGGAAGTCGCAGGCGCAGGCGCGATTCCGCGGCCGTGAAACGTCTCTGCCGTGTCTGAATGGACGATGTGAAGTTGTGTAACATTGTCCTCTTTGAGGTAGCGTTATAATTGTACAGACTCGGTCCAGCTCATTCTCTCAACTCTTTCAATATCTGCCAAGCGCGGGGTGGGAAATCCCCTCCTGGGGGCCCCGACCTTCGGAACTTGCCCCGATGGAGGGGAAGATTTGCAATTAGAGCGGTTTTCGGATCATGACATGATGGATACCCATGCTGACATAGGGCGTAGAATAATAGCCATAGAGGAATAGATGTTAGTGAGAGGATATAATAATGAGAGCCAGAGAGAGACTAGACTCTCGTCCAAGTACACCCGTCCAAGTCCATCGCTCTAGGGTGAGCCGGCCAACTTCGGCATCTTCTTCGGGATCCAAGCACCAAACGGAGCCAGCGGAGAGATTGCCACATGGCAGCCTCTGATCAACCTCCGAAGATCCATTTCCAACGTCCAGAAACTGTTTCTCCCGTGTATCAGTCAGTGTCGCCCTGACCGAGCCCAACCACTCAATCAGCCCATCACCGGTGGACTCGGCTCAGTTATCAGGGACGAGGCACCGTCTTACGCAGATTTTGAGAACACGAAGGAGGCATTATCTTTCCCGCTTATGAACATGGATGATGGATGTTCACGATCGACTGCACAGTAACCCGGCGGCAGGCATCGTAAGACGATCCCCTCGGAGAAAGACTGAGGCATTATACATACATTGGCCTGAAGGGGTTCTTTCTCGTCTTGGTCTTTTTGCCACAGTGCTGATGCAGCCGTGGCGGGATCAAGACGAATACAGAAGAGGCGGTGGCCTCGAAGTCCAAGTTATTCGTCAAGTCACGAGCTGCGCTGCAGAAATCCAGGCCTTTGATGCATGGCCAGGTAAGGGTTGGTTCTTGGTGGGTGTGACAAGAGCAGCTGAAAGAGGATGCATCAGCCACGATCAAACAGCTGGCATACTGTGGCTGAGTGGCTAGTGGAGATCGAGGCTTGTGCGACACGCACTCTCTGACTCTCTCCCACATCGAGACTCTTCCGCCTTATCGTGGAACACATATCGAGCCGATGGGAGCTCACAACAAGATGATCCTTGCAAACTGTCGGGATCGTCAACTTCCATTGACATCCGGCCATCCGTCGTCACCGTCACCGTCTTCCCGTCTCTGCCGTGTCCCTCCCAGCCACTCTCTTCGTCTCCTCGTCTGCCCCAGCCCCGTCCTCCCTTTGATAGGGTCTTGAGCACACCACATGTCGCGACCTTAATCGCCGAACAGGCCCTCCCCCTCCCATCCTCCAGGCCCGCACGGGGAAGCGATAGGGTCGCTGTCAAGCGCTGGCTTTCTGGGCCTCCCAGAGGGTGCACATGTCTCCCCTGGTCACTCCGCGCTACCGCTGCACAGGCGCCCGACCAAGAGGGAGGTGTAGACAGGGTCGGGCCAATCGGCAGCGTCTCCAGGACCCAAGGTGAGCTGGGCTTTTGGGCGAGGTCATGGTCGAGGGGGGGGCAGGAAGTGTGGTGAGACCATTCTGATGGCGGCGTCTCGCCAGGTTCAGGTTCACGTTTCATCGGGGGTAGTTGCTCACAACTCTCACGGACTTGTTTCCTCATGGACTGCAAGACACGGCACAGGCAAGATTTCATCATCCAAGACCGGTCTGTGTAGTATCCAGACCATGCGGACGGCCATGCGAGCCGACGTAGGCGAAAGCAGGTTGTCGTAACAGTTTGCTACCAGTCGCAGGGCCAACTTGACGGCCATCTTGATCCATGCAGGACCCAACTGCAGAGCGATCATCATCGTGCAGATGGGATGAGATGAGAGACGACAGGACGGGAGCTGTCACTGTGACAGTAGCAGCAGATGCCTCGACCGAGTTTTGCTTTCCTTCTGCTTCTATTCGCTTGCAGGCCACTGTACCTGAGAATCATCCATACCCAACCCAACCGGTTTGCCGCCTTGGGAACTGATGCCTCGTTTTTCTCCCTTAATATCCCATCCCCTTCTTCTCGTGAACCTGGGTTTTCCCTGCCATCTTCTTTCTCTCCCTTTCTTCACCGACAAGTCCACCGCCTGTCCAAACTTGCTGAGCTCCCTCCCAAAAAAGCCCTTTTTTTTTCTGTGGACCCAATCACCCTTCTCTCTTCCCCGGCGCCACCGCCAGCAAGGTCCCTCCTCTTCGTGGGTACATGGTCCGTTTAGCTGGGCCCTAGCGAGCTAGCCCCCCTAGCTTGTTCCCTGCCACAGCGCTGCCCTTCCCGGGAGGCCGCTGTAACATAGGCGCTGGGTTACCTCTGGGAGGCCCTCGTCTCGCTGAAGGTCTCAAGTACCGGCTCTGCAGAGTACAAACTTGACCGACCTCTCCTCTGCTCCCCCCGCTTCTGATCGTCAACCACATTTTTCCGTCTCTTCAGTCTCTCCACTTGGATCCCACTTTTGCGGGAACTCAAGCAACAACTCACCTCATCCCACGCTCCCACGCGGGACCGGGTGTAAATCATTCTCTTCCCTTTAGCTTTGCTTGCCTTGCTCTGGTAAAGGGATCCCCGTCGTCACGTCAAAGACAAGCCTTTACAAGGCCGGATCTTGCTTGCATTGACGCTAGATTCGCACGACCTCAGCTCCTTGTCGTCTCACACACGCACCCTCTTTCTACTCTTTACCGAGATAGAGAGACCGTTACGGACAAAAGAGAGAGCTGGTCTCCTCCTTTCTTGATTACTTACATATCAAGCGCCCCATTCGCATCTGTCGTGCTTCCTCCTGCACGACAAGTCTAGCCTCTCTTGACCGCGACAAGATCACTTAGAGAGTGCGACCTCAGCTTGACCGCCCATCATGCCTGCGCTTGAGCAGACAATCACCATCGTTAACAACTCCGGCAAGATCATCAAGACCGTTAGTCTCCCACCCCAAGCTTCCCGATCTGTACTAACCGTCCTGCAGGGCAAACAGCTCTACTCCATCTTCAAGGACGCCCAAGGCACTTACAAGGAGAAGAAGGCCGAGATCAAGTCGGAAAAGGCCGCCCTTCAGCGCTCCCAGTCCTTTGACCCTCAAGGCCTTCCGCCTCAGCAGCCCAGATACATCGACGATGACGCCCACTACTTCGCTCCCCAGCAGCCAAGATACATCGATGATGGCGACCGCTATTACCCTCCCCGCGCCTTCGACCAGCGCAGCCAAGCCAGTTCCCGTCGCAGTGGCCGGTCGCGAAGCGTAACCTCCCAATCCCGCCGCCCTCGAGACGACTACTACGATACCCGCAGCCGACCTGCCCTGACCATGGATAACCTCAAGACACATAGCGAGGTCTCCAGCGTGACCCCGAGCCGAGCGCCTCCTCGCACCTACCAGAACCCGTACGCCGAGACCATTCCCATGGATCTCGCTATTCCCGCACAGAGCCAGCTTGCACGAGTCGAGATGCGCAGCGTGGCACCCTCTGCCTACGGCCCTGGTGGCGGTGCCATGGTGCAGCGGAACCGATCGACAGGAGAGCTTGTCAAGATGAAGCCTCACAAGGAAATCGACATGGATCTCGCATACGGAAACATCCCTCCCGACCTGGCTGAGCGCACAGATCTGGACCCTCAGTATGGCACTGAGAAGGAGGCCAAGGCCCTGGTACACCGCGTTGAGGGAATCCTCACCGAAGCCAAGTGCCTTCACCATTCCGCGACTACCACTATGGCCCAGCTTCAGAAGGACCCCGATTCCGCCGCCGCCGTTGCGCTCTCTCTGGCAGAGCTGTCCAAACTAGTCAAGAAGTCATCACCGGCATTCTTGATGCTTCTCAAGAGTGGATCCCCAGCAGTCTTCTCCCTTCTCTCATCACCCCACTTCCTTATCGGCACGAGTATCGCCGTCGGTGTAACGGTCGTCTGTTTCGGAGGATGGAAGATTGTCCAGAGAGTCAAGGAGCAGCAGCAGGCGAGAGAGGCTCTCATGTATGAGCCCATGGACCGTCCTGCACCAATGCGAACACAGAGCGAGTATGCGCCGAGACGAGCGCCAACTGAGTACAGTGCCGGTATGGATGAGGCACTTATTATTGAGGATGATCTCAGCGAAGTAAGCTCTATTGAGACTTGGAGAAGAGGTATCGTGCCTTTTGGCGAGAATGAGACGGCCGATATGGAGCTCATCACACCACTGGCCAACAAGGAGAACGTTGATCGCTACGGAGATGATTTCGACGTCAAGTCACGACGCAGCACCCGAACGACCAAGACCAACAAGACGAGCAAGACAACCGATAGCCACAGGAGTCATCGCAGCCATCGAAGCGATGCAAGCGAGCGGAGTCACCGCAGCCACCGCAGCCGACGCGATGATGAGAGCATCGCCGACAGTGAGCGCAGCCACCGCTCAAGCAGGAGCAAGCGCTCAGAGAGAATCGAAACACGGTCGATCGACAGCCGAGACAGCCGAAGTCGCAAGGACGATATGGAGGTTGTTCTCCGACCCAAGTCACACCGTAACAGCAACAACATGCTCAAGGCTTTGTTCAAGAGCAAGGAGAAGAAGGAGCGAGAGCTCGTCATGGCTTAGAGTGACTGGAGTCTACTGGCGCTTTTGAGGTGTTTTCCTTTTTTCTTCTACATGAGATTTTGCATACTTGTTTTGGCGCATAGAACAAGATGAGGCGGCTATGACATACCGCGTCATCGCGACAGACGAAGACAAAGAGTTTTGGATATGAATGGATGTTTAACAAATCATGGGCGGAAGAGAAGCCCTTCACCACTAGCGATTTATTTTTATTACGATTCTACGAGAGATCTCTGGCACACGCCGGAAGACGTTTATTTGGAACTACTACAGGCATGGCATTGGATGGAAGGACATGGAACTGTTTGCATTTTGGGGTCTTTGTTCTCATCACTCTCTCAAGACAGTGGGCGTATGTACAATCAGTCAATCAATCAATGGATGCATGGGGAGCTTGTGCTTGCCCTTTTGAATCGACATATTTGTCTGTCAACATGTTGCCCTTTGAGTGAAGCTTGTCGCATGTGTCTATCTGTCTGCTGTCTGTTGCTTGTAAGCGATGTTTGAGTGTCGCTCAAGTGAGTAAGGCTTGGGCCTTGACGTGTTTGGGCACCTGCTCAATTGCATGGTTTTGAGAGCGGATGTTGGGCGTGCCAAATAGCCAAGTTGGCGCGCCCAACGCTCATGATAGCCAGGCATACATCCTTAGCAAAGCCTCATTACAATCTCATCATGTTTTTAGATGCATGTAATCAGAGGAGTTGAGGAGGTTTGTCAATCTATCGTCTTAGGGGAGTTGTCCCAATTGACTTGCCATCTGTTTCTGCCTTGAGAGTTCAAGCGCGAGGTTTCCATGGCAAAGAGCAACTTGAGTGTCAGCCATCTTGTTTTAGTTTGAACTGGAGTCTGAAAACATGCCACGAAAGACCAGCACAAGATGTGCGAGAGGCAGCTCCTCTGACGGGTATAAATACCCCCCATCTCATCTCCTCTTCACTCCATCGCATCCGTTCTCTCCCCTTATAATAGTATATATATATGGATAGAGCTCGAGCCTGGCCTGCAACAGCGAGGTAAATGCCTTCTACCCCCAGGATCACTTGAGAGTTGCTCACTGACTATTTACTTGGAACCCTAGGACTCTTTGGAATCACCTGGTCGTGCCTTCTGTCGGGTCAACTCAAGAACGGCTCACCTTGTCCCTTTCCTCTCCATACCCTGTTCTATATACCTCCTCAGCTGGAACAACACTGCCTGGCCAGCACACACATGCCGTTTCACTGGCATCCTGGTCCCGAGTTGGTACTTCTTCAAGAAGTGTGGGCGTTACAAAGCGACAAAAGCCTATCCGAGGACCCTGACAATAGGGGCGACGAGTTCGAAGGAGATGAGGATGGCTGGCTCTTTGGTCGATGGCCAGTATTGAAAGTAGGTGCCCACCCGTCTCCAAAGCTACCTTGTGATGGCTCATTGAATTTATTCTCAGGGACCCCAGGATCGTGTCGGGAGGGCTTTTTGACCTGGGGTGTGTCGCCCGGGGGCAACACCAGCGCAACTGTCCTTGCTTCTTTAATCCCCGTACTCTGTTCTATATATACCTCCCTAGATAAGCCAATACCGCCTGGCGAGGACTGAACCGATATTCTAGCAAGAAGTGTGGCAACGCAGGAACATTTCCTCCTGCTCACCGTATCCACAACCATATGAGCAAAACTCCGGGCAATCTCAGATCGAAGAATTGGTGAGCTGTGATATCGTCTGAAGATTGAATTGCCATGGCTTACTCGACGATACAGGGCGATGATGAACAGATACAACCTGAAGCTATAAGCTAATATACAATTCACTTACCGATGCACAACCACTGTCCCCCCTTCTCTCAAGCATCCCGTCTATATATACCTTTCGCAAAGAGTCAAGCCTCGTTGGTCAAGGCTTTGTCCCCCTTGTAACCCTCGGGGTCTCACGCAGGCCTTGCTAGCAAGATGTGTCACTACGACATGCACAAGTCTGATGACACCCGAACCGAATCTAGGAGCGATAACGCTCGACGGATCCGAGACAGAGACTAGGGAAGTTACTAGAAAGATGGTCGAAACGAAAAATGACGAAATGACGAATGGTTTGACCGTAAGGACGAGCGAGACGTAACCTCGGTGGTCATGGTTGTCTTCTCTCTTCTATATACTCTATCAGCAAGATTCCGACAACGAGACCCAATGACCTGGCGGATCAGGGGTTTAAGGAATACAGCCATCTTTGGGACCTTCGGGGTCAATGACCCCAGATCTTACTGCCTGATCTTGCACCTGGGTCGAGATCGACGTGGCTTGAGCCTCATCGCAGTTCGGTCCAACCCAACTTTACACATCTTCTCTTCATCATCAAACCACCAAGCCGACTTACTCTCTAACCTTGCTTCAAACCATCCTTGGTCGACCCATAGATCCCAAGGCAATCACTACTCCTATATACCTCCTCTCTCCGATCGCAAGTTCGCCTCCGGTCTTGCGGGCTGACGATATGATACCCTGATCAAATTCGGCCCTGACTGGTTGAACTTTGATGGTCTTCCGTCCGACCTTTGGGACGCATGATGCCTGATTTACAGGCTGTCTGCATCATGCGTGAGTTTTCTCCGACGCCCGAGAGAAGATTCCTCAGTCAACACATGATCTGGACAGTTGCTGCGGCGTCGTGTGGATAGTAAAACGCTCGTACCACTTCTGGAGTTCTCCTATTTTATACCCTCTTTTTTCCTCTGGTCTGCCTTTCAACCGCCCCGAGTCGGTCACAAGCAGCCACTCTTGACCGGCCTACCTATATATAACGCACGACTCCTTTTTCGCGTCGGATTAGGCCATCTCATTGGCAACCTGGTGGATAGGATAATGGTAGAGATAGAGTCCAAGGCAACACTCTTGGGCAACCTTCATGTCAAACCCAAGTCAACGACCCGAAAGCTCTGAGTGTCACATCTTTCTATATATACTGCCGACTCTCAGTCTCACGAAGCAACACTGGAAAGGCAACTCGGCCTAATCGTACGACTAGCGACAAAGGGACCCGACATGTCTACCAAAACATGACAACCGATGAGACATCGCCCTTACCATCTTTCGCAGTGCAACCGCGCCTCAGCCGGCCAAAGACCTTGAGTCTGGCAGTCATGGCGTCTTTGTGAGCGTCGCCGTATTGATTGAGTCTGAGCTTGCCAGCTAATTGCGAGCTTGCTCCTGTCAGAAAACTGGACAACAAAAGACCTGTCTGGTCTTTGGCGTTGTCGTGACTCCCCACCTACTTGCTATATACCACTCTCGACAGAAGCAACCCATTTGCTCGACAGCGGCGAGGAAGATCTACCGGCTAGACCAGAACCCGGTTGTCATGACATGGAGAAAGCCTAAAAAGCCCATGCCGTGGCTTTGGATGCACGTCTTCACATCCAAAACTATATATCTTGGGCGTCTTTGCTGGCGCCTTGTCTTCGCAGACAGAGTCTGGGACAATCCTGGTTTATCACACTTTGTTCCCAGTTCATTGCCTGATATATATACATTCTCTCAAGACCAGCCCTGGGACTTGTGGCTAGAGGCACAGTCTACCCCTGTGACCAGATAGCTCTGAGTTGATAGAACTATTGAGAAATAAACCATGCAGACACGAAAGACAACCTTAAAGCATTCTTGTTGCTTCTTTTTCCCTAGGATTCCCTTTGATCTTGAAGAAGACCCACACGAATTCTAGGAACTGCAGGTCTACCACAGCGGATTGAGACCACGGGGAACGACATGCTGTTACATATGCCCCCTCTTTCGTCGAACTCTCGGAGCCCAAGACACCGAAGTCAAATTCAGCCCCCCCTCCCCAAGCCCTTCATATATATATCTAGATAGCGGCCGCAATCGACATGGACAGGCTGTGGGGTGTTGACGAGCCTGTCCTGCCCGGAAGATTCAAGCGCACTCTTTGCTCACCAGTCTTGCCGCAATCAGGGACAATGCGGGTTCGGGTTCCTCACAACGCTCTCTGCATGGAAACGAGATCAACAGAAAATCCTGTAGTCGTTTTTTTTTATGTGCAGCCTCGAGAAACTCCTCTGCTCATCGGCGGTGTCAAATTCGGCCTCGCCTAGCAATTGCAGAGTAGATCGTTGAGCTTCGACTATATACAGCCGTCTCTGCCTGCTTCGCACACAACTCCCACACGAGACGTCATCGGGACCATGAACCGTCAACTCATCCTTGAATATAGTATAAGCTCTTGGTCCTGTTGTACATACTATTGGGGTATCTGGTAGAGGTGGGTGCAAACCTCGACTTTGCGGATTGCTCGATCAGTTGATCCGTTGAGATGATCAAGAACATAACCGAGGAGCGTCAGTTTGAACCCCCTGAACAAGAGCTGGGTTACTGTTGGGCCGGCCTGCATCATGGCTCTGTCCTCCTTTTCTTGGGGGCATGAAGAAAAACAGGCATAAGCAAAGCCTCGGTTCCCTACCAGAGAGTGCCTCTGATCGATCATGCTGCGCTTTGAGCAGAGGTTGGTGTCGGGTCCCTTTTTGAAACCTGGTCTATCATCTTGTGGGTGCTGTGTTGAAAAATTCGGAGCCCAAGCAGCCTCTGTTATATATACAAGACAGAACGAAAACTGTGAATATAACGGATGATGACCTTTTGTTCTGGTTGGAGGATCTTCCTCATGATATTCTCCTCAACTTCGTCAATGGTGTATCAGGGTGTGACGTGATATATCACCCACGTTCGGGTTGTCCTGGCATTGTTTGGCAGCAAGCGACGCCCCTCGGAGGGGTCCATCTACATCTCCGGACATGATATCACTTAGCGCATTCTGTCTGAGGAAGAAGTCAATGAGCGGTTCGACGCCGCCGCTCACAAGCTTCATTCACCGACAAGATTTAGGGAAAATGGCTTCATCGCATATAAATCCGCAAACAAAAGTTGGAGTATATATCAGTTGGACACAGGCTATGGCGATCTCCCCACTCGTATCAAGGCGGACCCGAGTCTAGAAGGGTGGTTCCAAGAGATATCCAGGATATAGACTATAACTCACCCGACTCATCAGACACCATGAGATGAAAGACCGAGTGTGGGTGCTCGAGGGTGAGTGTTACTTGGCTAAATGTCTGCCTGGCAGGGACGCTTTCTTCTGACGCAATTCGGCGTTGGGTTCGGTCCTGGATGAAGCGAAACAAGCCAAAGGAGCAAGCCAATTTTGGACAATATCCAGACATAGTAGTACATCCCTGTCACTCTTTCGCTACTCTCAAGCAAGTGAAGGGAGCTGGTGACAAGATACTGCCGAGTTTCAGCGGTCCTTCTTGAGGGGGATGTATCACCCTGAGCGTCGATGGCGCCTGGCGGATGAGGTTGAGCATCTGGACAGACGGAGGTCATATCCATTGCAAGGGCTTTAGATACAATGCGTCGCCGTTTTTGCTCTCCTTGTTTCTTATTTGTAGGCTCGACAGAAGAAATGCTGCTCGGGTCTCCATTCGCCGTCAGGCTCGAATGTGGTCACACTCCCACCCAAATGAATGAGACCCTAAAGTCATCTCTTTCTCATCAGACTTGTGCCTAAAGTGCACCTAACTCCTCTCTGGCTCTTACTCTTGATTATATATATCTTTAGACTATCCCACGGTAACCCCAGACGATCCACCACCCGAGTTGTGGCCACCTTGTCAGACCTCTGGAAATACGAGAACTCGAAAGAGACGCAGCAGAGAGACCACTCATACCTATGTATATTTTTACGTTTTAGCAACGTTCGCAAAGCCTGCCTTTTCGCCGCCGAGGTAGAACACTTCAATTTTGTGTCTAGCCTGGTCAAGTCTGACGACACCCAGACTGAGACGACTACGACACTACGAGCTGGGATGGTTTTTATAGCGACGAGGTGTACTTGCTGGATATGTATGATACCAACGGCTGGTCTGGCCTAATGTGGGATTAAGATGGCGGGAGTGAGCAGGTACTCTCGAGCGTGTCATACATGAGGTGCTGCATTGCTGATGCCATTCGAAAGGTTCAACGCTGGTCTGTCTCTCGACGAGGCCGTCATCGGGATTCAAAGACGTTTCGAATGATACAAGGTGGAAGAAGGATCCCCGCCACAAGCTGAACAGCTATATATACCTTGACACCAGAGCTGATTGAGCTCCTTGTCAAAAATAGACCGGGACTACACCATTCATGTCAAGGCTGTAGTGTGGATGGTTCATCCTTGTGGCTCTCTTCACCGAACTTCTCAGCTACCAGAGGACGGAGAGGGTACCGACGTCAACTATGCTGCTCTCCTTCTGCCAATTGGCATATGATTATTCTCTATTTACCCTATAGAGTATATACCGATCTTTGAGACGGAGAACAAAACGTTGCCAGCGAAAGCGCTGCAAACCCAAATTTCCGGATCACACCGGGTCTCCGACTGCGAACGTTGACTGAGGCTATATATATCACGATTCCATGAAAGCAGCGGCCAAGGGTAGGATTTACTGTTGGGTAGACACACTGGAGGGGAAACTAGGACAATTATAATGGTGGATGAACATGTTCGACGATAGTGAAACATCACAACACCAAGACTCACATCACGACTCAACATTTAGATAACAATTTTATTGACTCCCAAGATAACCTGCTTCTCCCACTGAAGCTCCTAAAACATGGCTTTTGTCTTTTATCGACCCATCAACACGAATAACGTGATGACATCCATTCATCCCCCCCTCTGTGACAAGCCATCAACGTCGACAAGGCATTGACAACCTCGGAAATAATAACAAAAGGTATATAAATCCCTCCACGTCCATGAATCCCAAAAACCATAACAAAAAACGCCGACCCGCCCTTCCATGCATGCAGTCACTTCGTAACCATGTGTGTATGCGTAAAGTAAAACTATGCGACACCATCAACGCCAGAGGCTGTTTGTTTCGTCAGTCGTCCATGGCATGCGGCGGCCCAACTGTCGTGGATCCATCCATCCATGCAATCCTTCCCGTCTGCCTTCAATACCACTCACGGTTGGTAACCTGGCAGCACTCCCTAAGTTTCATCCTCGATCATAGCTCGGACCTCGGGCTCGTTGAGCAGGATACGCTTGCCAAGTTCCTCCGGGGGCTTGCCATCTCGAACAGCTCCAAAGTCGAGAATCTGCATCATGTTAGTTACTCTCCTTAAACACTATGGTGGACTTCAACATACCTCGACATATGTCAGCTGGTCTCGCTGGACGGCAGCCACACATCGTCTCTCGTCAAACTTGACCTGCCAGACGCCGCTGAGATCGCTCAGCAGGTCCTGGACACACTCGCCAGTTCGGACGTCCCACATCTTGACCGTCTTCTCGCTGCCGCTAATAACTTTGCGGCCATCGTGCTGGAAACAGGTGATAGCCCCAGTATGCGCCATAAGAGTATTACGGCACCTGCCATTCTCGGGATCCCAGATACGAAGGGTTGAGTCCGCTGCCGCCGACACCAGTCGCTCATCTCGGAGATCAAGTAGACCGACGAGCAAGCTATGCCCCTCAAGTGTGTACAGGCAAGCACCTGTAGCAAGATCCCAGATTTTGACCAGAGAGTCCATCGAGCCCGAGATGCATCGGTTGCGTTCATGGTCGAGGACAACCGAGTACACCTTCTGCGAATGTCCGTGGAGAACGTGAAGAGCCTCACCAGTGCTGATGCGCCAGACGCGGACGGTGCTATCGTAAGATCCACTGACGAGAGTGTCGCCATGAGCAGAGATGGCTCGGACCGAGTGAGTGTGGCCAGCGAGGACACGAATGAAGTAGGGGCAGTCCGACTCGTGAGCCGGGGGGCCTGTTTGGATGTATCGACGAGACCCGACCTCTGGAAGACGCCAGACTCGGAGTTGGCTGTCTCGAGAACCGGTGATGATCAGAGGCTTCTCGGGTTGCATAATGGGGCTGCCGCTGGAATCTCTGCCCGTCTCGGTAGGCATCAGGATCTGCAGGCAACGCACAGTGCTAGTGTGCCCATAGAAGACCTGCTGACAGAGCCCCCGTTCGATATCCCACACGCGAACAGATCGATCGGTACTACCAGAAACGAGCATGTTGCCTTCGTACTGCAAGGCCCAGACGCCACCCTCGTGGCCCTCCAGCTTCTTGCGGAGCTTACCAGTCTTGGTGTCGTAGATGTGGATGAGGGTGTCGTCGCTACCCGTGATGATCTTGTCCTCGTCGAACTGGAGGCAAGTGATGACGTGACGGGGGTGAGCAGCGAACGCGACGTGCCCGGGCTTTACCTCGCCGCTGGTCCAACTCTTACGGATCATGTGGTGACGGCGGTACAAAGACTTGAAGAGGTGCAGCTCGCGGAGACTGGGGAGTCCGAGCTGGGGGTCAGGCACGGCGGCGGCTGCGGCATTAGCAGCAGACAGAGGGCCCTCCGACTTGTGCTGTTTGGCCTCAGGCTGGGCCTTGTCGTCACGGGTTACTGCCTCCTGAGCGCTGGCGCGTCGCTTGGATCTCTCGGCAGCCGAATAAGTGTTGAGAGCTCTCTTCCGCTTGGAAGCCCGCGACTTGGAAGCTGTTTCCTGTCGGAGATTTCGAGTGAGCTCGTGCTCAGTCGAAGTCAGTCGGTTTCGCATGCTCAGGTCCTTCTCGTAGCCGGAAGCGCCAACAGGATCCTGCCAGCCCCAGCCCTGAAGGATGGCCTTCTGAAGCTCACCGGGAGGCAGAGTGTAGCCATCACGGTCAAACAGCTCCTTCCAGCCAGTCTCGTTTCGGTCGACAATGTTACGCCAGTGCTTGGAAACCTGGGCGGCTCGGCAGAGATCGCGGTGGTCGAGGTGGGACAAGACGGTGTAGCCAAGCTCGAGAGGCAGCTGTCGAAGAAAGTCGCACTTCAGAGCAGGGTTGACAGCGTTGGCAACAACTCGGAGGGTAGGTCGAGGGCAGCGGCGAAGGAACTGGTACATCATGAATGTCTTCATCTCGGTCTTCATCGAATCGAAAGCCTCAAGCAGAGTTTGCGTGTCGACCACAAGAGGTTGGCCAGACGAATCAGTCCGGGCAAGGGCATAGTTGTCATGAGATTGGCCAGCGCGGACCAGGGCTGTCGAAGCACCGTCCTCGGTCAACTGTGATTCATCAACCCAGGTGGACGGGTCCGTGTGGGAGGTCTGGAAGCTGGACTGGGGGTCTTCCTCGTCTTGGTCGGCGGTGTGTAGCTGAGCGGCTGCAAGTGTCGGAGACAATCTAGGACTAGGAAGACTGGCATCCTGAGCGGTAACAACGTCGATGCTCGGCCGGGGGTTGAATGGTCTTAGCGGCTGGTGGAGAGATCCATCGACGTCAGCGAAAGGCTCAGCGTCGGCATCAGTAATCGGTGGGGTGGCCACATTGCTGCTGAAGACTGTGTGGGAGTCGCTCTCTACAGGGCTGGTGGCCTCGTAGTGAGGGCTTTGTGCGGACGATGATGCCTCAGGTGAGTGATGTCGTTCGAGATGAAGCGATCGTCTTCGAGCTGACCGATCAGCTGCTCCAACGACTTCTGATGTATCGGGAGTGGCCAGGAAGCCTGAGGAGCCCCGGGGTAATCTTTCTGTCGGATCACGGCGGCTGGAGCTGTGGGCGATGGAGCGTCGGAGCTTATCCGACACGGCGTTGAGTTGGGTGGATCGGGCAGGTCGTCGAGAAGGGTTCGAAGTCGGGGCAGAAGAATCGGGAGATTCGATGGGACTTGTCCGAGATGCACGAGCACGGCGAGGGTAGCCTTCTGATGGGGACTGGGATCGATGCTTGGGTATCCGGGTGAGGGGAAGGTTCTCTTGAGGGGACTCAGCCTTGAGGCTTGGAGTATATCGTTCGTTTGTATACCGCGTCATCTGCAACGTGTTAGTGGCGCACTTTGTGGTGAGGTTATTCCATTTTTCAGGCAAGCCACTGTCCAAATAAAGTAGGACATCGCAAAACGTACCTGCTGGCCCATAGACCGCTCCTCTTCGTCGTCATCTTCGATCTCATTCGTTCCAGGCATGTTGTACGAGAACTGGATCAGCTCAGGAGGTGTAGGCTTCATGGCGAGCGGATATTCCTTGGTATCGAGATTCTCGAGAGGGACGGGATCGCGAACAAATACGTGGGGGAACTTTCGGGTGAGGCGAGTCGTGGTTGTAACGGTCTTTGTCTCGACGCACTCGCTCACTTCGAGTTGGAAGCGACGAGAGCGGTTCTGGGAGCCTTCCGAGATGTTCACCGAGACTGTTTGCGTAGGTTTAGGATGCCGAGGCTCGAGGGCCTGGCTTGATGGTGAGGGTGTCATGGTTCGTGTTTGTGCAGATGTTTGTCGTGACTGGCACGATCGGGTTGTCGAGTATGCGGCTCGGCAACGTGCCTAGATAGACAGAAAGGGTAAGTGAATGAACTATCGTCAAAATCGACAAGCGTGGACGATGAAGAAGACCCAGGCAGATCCAAAACGTTTTCCGTGCAGCGTGGAGGTGCGTACTTGTATGTGTCAGGTTGCCAGTGGTAGGATGGCAATGAATGGCCGACCAACGGAGCGTCTCACACGGGCCGACGATCGAATATGTACCGTGAAATGCGACCGATATCGAACACGTCGACTATGACCGAAGTATGGGATCGAGCTGACCCCAAAATGTGCGAGGGACGAAGACGCTTCTTCAGAAACCGGGGGGCAAGCCAGATATCGACCACGATGTCGACGCTGGGAGGCTCCGGAGATGTAAGCAGGCCTCGGGGCCCGGGGGGCGAAGAAGGGGACCACACGATCAAGATGTGGAACCGGGGATATCGAAGCCGATGGAGAAGATCGTAGGGAGGAAGGTCGAGGGAAGGGTTGGAGACGGGCTCGTCACACGCGTGCGTTGGGTTGCGTGCGCGAAAGGCTGGGGGAGGAGAGAAGGGCAAGGGCGAGCAGAACAAGGGAGCGGTTCGGCGAGGCAGGAGAAGAAGGGGAAGTAAAGAAAAAAGGAGAGAAGAAAATAACAAGAGAAACCACGAAGGACCAACCCAATTTCTGTCTGTCCTGTCCTGTCCGGGTGGGTTCGTGAGTTGCTGACAGAACGAGGCTTTGGTGAGAGGGAAGATCTAGTGGTGCAGGCTGATGTGACGGAGGAGTTGGTCTCTCTCTGGGTCTCTGGTCGATGTGGGTTTGCTTAGTGGAACTGGCACTGGGAGGCGTGGGGCTAGGCCGCGGTAGGTCTAGCGCAGGGAGGGTACAACAAGCACCGCATTCCCATCCCCTCCCCTCTGAGAGGCGGTTCTTTCACAGGGTCTAGCCTGACGCTACGGGGACGCCATTGGCTGGGAGTGCAGCTGCATTCAGGGAAGGGGGCCGAGAGTCCACTGTACTGGCACTGGCAGTGGCCATGCCGCTCCGCACGTCTTCCAAGGGGTTTTCCTGGGTTGAAGAGGTACCGGTACATTTCAAGGAAGTGCCCGCCAACTTTTCTGCTGCCGACTCGCACACTGCAGGGCCTTTTACTCAATGACAGTGGCCTGTCGTTTTTTTTCCTACCAATACGCGGTCCAGTCTCTGATGCAGGAGAAGGAAGACGCGACAGGGTTCGGCCAACAAAACGCACCAAGCCTGGGCATTTGCTTCGTAAGAAGCCCGACCTGGGGCTCGGCTAAGGCTACGATACGGCTACGGCCGAGACTCGATTCCTTGGAAGTGACTTGGCCTGGGGGGATTGATTTTGGGTTAGTCAGCTTCAAACCCTCGATTCCAGACGGGGATGTTTTGTGGCTGCAAGTGGCTGAGTCTTTGTCGATCAGAAACCTGTTCTTAGAACTTTGAATTCTTCCGTAGAACAAATTGAATGGATCTTTGTTCTTCCAAAGAGGGGAAATTATCGTTTTTTTTCCTTCTTCACGAAAGAGGATTCACATGCATTCATTTCTCCCCTTTGAGATGGAAATCTCCGTTTAGAGAGTGCCCTGTGCCCTCTTCGGCAGCGCCGCTTTTCATTGATTGTGGCTTGTCCCAATTTAGACGAAAACGAGTCTCAAGATCTCTCTTCCATTTCCTTTTATAAAATAAGTGAATTCAGAACTTCATTACACTGCCCCTTCACGTGACCCCCTCCGAGTTTCACCAGTCCCCCGTATCCGGGTCGGCGGCGGGGCGCAGTGCCGTTCTGAATCCGGGGAGGGGGAGGTTTATATTAAGACACAGGAGGCTTGTCTGTGGGGATTGGAGATGGGAACAGGGAGCCTCAATCGATGCGCTCAGCTCAGCTCGACTGTAATTACAAAAATCGATTTGCTGTCATTTATCGATGAGGGAGAGAATGTCAACAGATCGACATTGCACGAACCTGAAACCGCCTCCTGGCCTGTCAACCCTCGCTTTTGTCCCATGATGGAGACCCGGCCTGGTAGGGCTCTTTCCAGGGCTCTGGTCCGACGCTCCCTGGTTCCCTGGTTCGTCTCGTTCCTCGGCCAATAACCCATTCTGTCTCACCGAGCACCGATTATCTCAAGGGAATCTTGTCCCCCTTAGAAAAGCATCCCGTGCCCTCTCCCGCTGGCCATTTTCCGTCACCAGAATACCTCGGGAATAGCCCGGTCCGGATCGGCGCCCGTCTTCGGCCGCAACCGATTTGGCCGCTTCTCCGCCACATGGCCTGTCGTCTGCTTGGAATTTCTTTTTTCGCCTCCTCACGTGCCCTCATCATGGGTTAGTCAGCATCATCCTCATGCCCAGAACAGGCATGCCGTCGGCGGAACCGAGTTGCCGCACCGGACCGGACCATCCATTTCTTTTAGCGAGTGCCGTTGCGCGTGGCCCGATGAAGTGAAGCTCTTTGATGTGAAGATGGTCAGGCAATTTGATCCTTTGGAATGTGACCTAGGCTTGCTTATACCGTGATGATCGAGCGGAATAATTACAGGCACGCCATCAAAGAGTGACCTGCCATCAAGGCGTGTCCACGCAGTGTACCCCACATCTTTCATCCCGACTTGACGTTATGACGATGTCCTCAGAGACATGATGGACGACTATTCACGCGCAAGAATGACCATTTATACCATTGAATTATACCGTTGATACTATGCCAATAAAACATCGCTTTTGCCAAACACATTCTGAACCCAATGACATCTACACCCATCCCATCATGCCAAATGCTATATATGGTATCCAATATCCCAAACAAATGCGCTCCCAAACCCAACCCACCCAAGATGCAAACACGCCTCATGAGATATAAACCGGCATTCGACTACCCAACAGTTCCCCCTTGCTCACCTGCACGTCTAGCTTGTTAAAGTCGTGCAGCATCAACCAGCAGATCATCCGGAACATGAGCGTGCACCACACGTCGTCATGTGACACCTCCTGGATGCTCAACGGGAGGAGGCTCTGCTTCTCATGGTCCTCTGTCAACGCCACAGAGTCACCTGCAGCGCTGCGGGGCCTCTCTGCCAGGGACGACCGTCCGTTCGGGATGGATGTGGTCAGCGGCGGCGGTACCTCGTTGACCGTTTGTGGCGGCGCAACCGCCCGCGTCGGGGAGGGCCCTCGCTCAGTGCCGCGGATGCTGCTCGCCAGGGTTTGTCCGGTACCTTGTCTCCGGAAGCCGTATCCTGGAGGAGCCCCCGCGGGAGGAGCGACGAGGCTCGCCCTTCGGTGGTCCGTTGATCGTGTTGCCCGGCTGATGACGCTGGGACGGATGACGTAAAAGTAGACTTCCATGAAAATGTGCTGTCGCTCATCCGGGCTGGCTTCGTGCATGTCCTCAAACCCGTTGGGTGTGACTCTGGGTTGTCCGTCCCGTCGCGAGCCTTGTACCAGGGGGCTCCAATCGGCATGTAGAGAAGAGTTGTCTGAGCGGTCGTCGCCGTTGAGAAGACGGAGCACCTCTTGGATGTGAGACCGCAGAACGTCTTGAACAATTTCCCGACGTGCCGTCTGCACCTCCGTCTCGTGGCCTGCCTTTCCTAATTGAAGCTCGGGCGGCGGTGTCATGGCGTCGGTCTCCTTGGCTGTCAGTACACGGTCGCAGTCGTCGATAGCTTCGTGAAGGGCCTTGAGCAAGCACATCTTCTTCCTGAGGTCCTGGTCCTTGTGGAGTTCCAGAATATTCTCGGTGTGTTTCCTGATTCTCTCGATAAGATTCATATTCCGGTGTACTACAGGCAATCCTTCAGGGACCAGGTCCCGATACGCCTCCATCACCTTGATGAGTGACACTGAGCGCTTGTCCCAGCGATCCGGTGTCGGGTTCGGGATATGAGTGTACATGGTGTCCTTGATGTGAAACGTGCGGCTCAACATGCCCAGAATCTCAAACGACACTGAACTCGGTTAGAAGGGGTCATCTGTGATGGGCACCATGACTTACCAGGGAACAAATGCGAAGTATGCTTTTCAGGGTCCTTAAACGCCCTAACGGCATTGTTGTTGCATCCAATGCGAACCAGAGTCTGGGAAATCTCCGCCTGAGTCGCCAGCTGAAGGAAAGCCAAGTTCTCGGGGTCGTCCTCGGGAAATCGTAGACGTCGCTTATCCAGCGTCACACTGTAGATGGTCGACACATAGCCAAAGCAGAGCTCCTTAACCTCGTCGACTGGAATTACTCGGTTGGCTTCGAAGCGACTCCTGCCGTAGATGCTAAAGTTGAACATCAAGCCAAGGTCGGCAACCTTTTCTCCCAGGACCATGAAGCCATTGCCCTCGGCGCGGTAGCGGTCTCGCTTCCGGTCGAACTCTTTCCAGTAGATGCCCAAAGCAGCCACCATCTCGACCAGATGGCACATGGTAGTAGTAGCATATGGGCGAGCAATGGTAGAAGGCATTGTATCCCAGCTCTTGCGTTTACGCTGAAGAGCCACTGTCAATGTATGGGCATCTTGCAAGGTGGGAGGGTTCTCGGCGAGGTTGTTCACCATCTGGTCAGTCGGAGGTCCAGTCTTCTTCTTCATCTCGTCGTATTGGCTCTTCTGCCACTTTTCCGACTCGTGTTCCATGCGCTGCACGGCGCTGAGGAGCAATGTCCAGGAAGCACGCTCGTTATCGGCAGTGTGAACGCGTTCTCTGGGTGTCTTTTGGGCATACTCGTTCCGCTCGTTGATATCCAGCTCCGACCAAGTGTTTTCGAGACTCTCTTGGGTTCCATCGAGGAAGTAAATCTCGGCACCGAGAATAGGACCATGCTTGTTGTCTGGAGGGGAGACAAAGATGACGGGGGCCTCGAATTCGACCTCAAAGCGGAGCTCGTCCCAGGAGAAGCGACGGGATTTGCTCAAGGCCCATTTCCCCATGACCTTTTCATTGCATTGAGAGTATCCGGCAGCAGAGGCGTAGTATTGTTGCATGACCTGCATGAAGGTCGCTACCAGAGCGACCAGGGAGACGATGAGAGCCACGATGGCCACGATGACCTCGGGGTCGTCGTTGCTTTTGGACGCCATGGTGTAGGTATTCGCAGGTTCCGATTCGCAAGTCTGGTTCGATATCGAGGCTTCTGGCAATGGACGGCACGTTTAGGGGTCGAAAGGGTGCTGCTGACGATCTGGGGACGTATACTGCAGCTCCAGCAGTCGGCAATGGGAGGTCCGATCTCGAGGCGCAAATCGAGGAGGGAAAGGGTCAAATCGCGACGATAGGGAAAAGGGATGAAGCAGTCGTCGCGATGGCACAGCATTCGAAGAGCAGTACCAAGAGCGAGACCTGCTAGATATCAATCAAGGCCAAGCCATCATGCAGCAGCAGCAGAAAAAAGTAGAGTCAGGAGGGCTCCAGAGATCAACGGAAAAGAGAGAAGAGCGCAGAGCCTCGTTTGAACATCCAATTCTCCAGGTCCCCCAGCTTCCCAGGACACGGCCCGCAGAACGGAGCAGGGGGTGCCAGAGGAGCGCCACAAGGCTCAAGATGTCACAGGGCGTTATTGGATCGACAGGCTAATTGGGCTCCAGCTGTGTGCTGCCCTGGTTCGCAAACGGGCCGCACGGGGTCGAAGGTGCAGGGAGGCGGAGCAGCATATTGGGGTCCAAAGCTGCAGGAGGAGTCGGAAGTCGAGGATGAATGAGGCAGAAGAGGCATCACGGCTGTGGCAAGGCGAGATGAAAGGTGCAGTTGAATTGGCCAAGGGATGAAACCTTTGACCTGAACACGTTCGTGACCCGACGGGATGACGTCGCAGCGGGAGCATCCATACCTATCCAATGCACCAAAGTTTAGCGGTTTGGCCCTGGAACGGATCCATTCCATCAGTGGACGCGGGGCTCGGGCGCTAAGTCATGGAAGCAGCACCAAGCCACAGCACCCAAGTGGTCCACCAACGATAGACGACTTTTGGTGAACTCGATCATGGATGATGCTTCTTAGCAGACGGGTTAAAGATCAGGTCATGCAGGGTTTGTTTATTGGTGAAGTATGACTCGCGAGATTGATCGTCTCTGACGAACTCTCTGCCCTGCTCAGCATCCATGATGCCTAGCCCATGGTTACAACACCTTTGCAACATGACTTGTCGCCAAGAGTAAGCCCTTTCAGCCTCTCAGCAAGTACCACACTCAAGCCAAAAAGATGGAAATTCTCTGACACTTTCATCTCCCAAAGACAAGGAACCCTCTTCCTCGCTTCTGTAGGCCCCGGTCTGGCCCCCAACGCAACGGCGGCAAGCGTGCATCCATGGAGGCCAACTTCAACAAACATGGCAGGTCTTTATCAGTGGCCCGTCTTCTTCGTCTTCTGCCGCGTATTGGCATTGTGGCTCAGCAACGTTCCATTGCCTAGCTTTGATGGAGTAACTGAAGCGAATGTCTCAGCTCCTCTCCGAGATCTCTCTTATCGTGTCAAATGTAAGCTTAACCTTTGCTCTAATGACGTCCAACCCCCAAGATTCAGGCAGATTTCACACTCGGTGAGCTAATTCACCCACACACACATATGCAGCTGATGCCTGGAGATGGCCTCAACACGCAACGCCCGTGTCTACAACTTGCCGCTCCGCCCAAAGTTCCGCTCTCCATCAACAGCCAAGGCGACATGATTGCTCAGCGCCACGACATCCCCCACTCTGTCAAAGATGACCACCTCGGCGTCGTATCTCCCATTCCGCACCACCTTGGCAGCCACGCGGATCCTCAGCCACTCCTCGCCCTCCTCTGGAAGCGCCTTCTTCACCTCGAGGCTCATGGTGACTGTCGGGTACCAGAACTTCTTGTCAAACGCGAATCCTCCCTCTGGGATTGGTGCGTCTGGGTCCGTCGGTCGGAACGTCTCGACGAGGAGTGGCGGTCCTGCGTCGGCGACGTAGCCTAGAGATGAGGTTGTGAAGCGCTCACCGCTGGCCATGCGCATCCACAGGTCGTACGTAGCCGGGAGTGGACTCTCTTTCTTGGGCGTGTAGAGCTCCACATTGTCAAAGATGCGTAAAAAGTCCATGATGACGAGCTGTAACTTTTTCCAGTTTGGATCTCCATCAGTTGAGAGCCTCTCCAACTCCACAGGCGGAGGGGGGTCCTTGATTTCAAAGCCCGTCGGTAAGGTAACGCCCTTTTCGAGTTCAAGCCTCGTATTGGTGATGTACGCCACAACCATCTTCTTGGACTTGTCAGAAATCCACGGGCTGGAAGAAGTGAGGCCCTCTTGATAGAGTGTAACATGAACCACAGACGTGGCACGACCTGTCTTGACCTCCTCAACGACAAGGACAGCTGGCCCAGCGTGCGTCGCGTTGAGGAACTGCCAATGCCCCGCAAAGGGATCTGGCTGGTTCCTCGGCGTCAAATACGCGCTTGCGACACGAAGAAAGATGGACGCGACGTAGCCGCCATTGGGAACTGTCAAATCGTAAGCTACTGTGAATATGCCTGTCAAGATAGTCATGGCGTTTACCTGTCCCGACGCAGAATGGCTTGGTGAGATTGGCTGCAAAGGTGGTTACATCGAGCTGCGTCACCCGCGAGTCTATCTCGAGCGATGGTTGTTTTGTCATTTTTAAGATATCACTTTGTAATGGACTATGCGATATGCAACTCAATTAAGCGGTGTCTGGCTGTATTTATCGTCTCATCCGGCCCCGATGAACTTCAGCTGCTCGACTTCGTTCTGCGATAACCGAGCCGAGGCATTGCACCATTGGAGCGGGTTGCAAGGATGCCGAGATCTGGAACCGACACTCTATTACCATCCTAGCTATACAATCTTGACTGTCCTTACCTATCCGCGTCCATCTATGCTCCACTATGAATGATCGTAGCTGAAGCAGCATGCCTTCATCTAAAGAATGGCCGCCGCAGTCCCCTTGATTGCCTCCCTCTCCGCCTCACTAAGCTCAAACTTGCCATGCCCAATAACAGCCTGAAGGAAATCAACCCGGGCCGCCTCAGAATCGAGCACCTTTTCAAAGACCTTCTCACCATTGCGCCTCAACTTGGCCGTGTTGCCCTCCAGTATCAGCTGGCCATCCAGCGGAACATTCCTGCATTGGTCCGTGTTCAACACCTTTAGTGTGCCGTTTTCGTCGACGACTACATCCTCAGAAGTCACGAATCGTGTTGCAATTAATCTCTGGACAAAGATGCTTGTCAGAGTCGTCGACGGCTTGAGGTTCATGATCTGGATGTCCTCGGGGAGGAATTCGACGTCGGTGAAGCAGTACATGGGCGTCCAGTTAGCCGTAGGCTCCAGTCTCTGCTCGTAAATCCAGAATTTTGCTTTTTGATTCAGCGCCTGAGGCAGAGGAGAATGTCTAAGTCTCATCTTGGCCTGACCCAGGTGGTCAACCTCATCCTCGGTACCATCCATGCCGAGAGGGAAGATGGGACCGTTTGAGCCAAAGCCGACGTCCGCCACGAACTTGTTCCCGTGGACGGTGACGATGTTGACACAGTGATCGAATCCCCCGAATCTTCCGAGATTAGGATTATACACCCTCGAGCCAGCCATGTATGCGTCAAAGCCGAGGTTCAGCAAGATGGTGTTGAACAGAGTGTTTTGCTCCATGCAGTATCCGCCACGTCCCCGAACCACCATCTTGTCAAAGAGGAACTTTGGCTCGACATTGATGACGCGATGCCATGAGTAGTGCAGGGAGATGTTCTCAAAGGGAACGCTTCTCAGGTGGAATCGTTGGAGGAGGAAGAGAGTCTTCAACTGCTCAGTCGGAGTCAGCGACTTGAGTACATCTCTGTCCAGGGTAGCGCGAGACTCCTGAGGCAAACGGATGCGATCAAAGTATTGGTCCAGTTGAGCCTTGCTCAGCTCATAGTATTTGGAGTCTGCCATGTTGTGTAGATGCTTCTTTGTGTCTCTTGATGTCAAAGGAAGAGCCTATTCATGACGACACCTCTTGGATTAAATAGTCTCGGGCTCCATCTGCTGGCTTCTGACTTGTCCAAATTAGGGCATGGCCAGAACAAGTGGAACAAATTGCTTAGAGAGCTTCATTATTAATGTCCATATTATATATATTTACAATCAATCACCTCTATTTGAAGCCAAGAATTGATTCCATCACTTCCAGTGTCTCCCGTCTTGGCGTTGTCTCGTAAGCCGGGGAGATTTGCCCGACTTCCACCTTGATTCGCTGGTTGAAGTTGAGTTTGAAGCTACTTGTGTACCTGGACACAGCACTTGCACACCACGCACGCGTTTTGGATTGCGCATGAACGAAAGGATATGACTTTACTATCCTAGATTGAGAAAAAGGACAATGCGGGATATCACTAGGGAAGACAATATTTTATGAGTCTTCTGCGTATGATTTTGTGAGTTTTGCAACATTTCTGTAGGCATCCTTTGGGGATCAAGCGTTGATACCTTTGTCTTACCTGGGTGCCCTTCCCACTATCCATCCAGCTTTTGGATGCTGACCGCTTGACAAACAACGGCGATGATTCACTTTCCCGATATCGGCCTTTCCCAGGCCTACCATCTGGAATGAATTGCTATGAAGCATCCATCTTATGAACTGAGGGTGGAATGATTGCTGAGCTTACCCTGTGCATCCGGACGTCATCCATCGGTGGGTTCATAGGATGGAGAGTGTTTGGCATCAGTCTCGCCAACAAAGAGGTTTAAAATGTATCTTTGTATTGATGAATAACTGATCCACACTGTAAAAGCCCTCTATCTTTCCAAAGTCCCTTTGAGCTGATGCTGTCGAGATATCGCCTTGCGATCTGCCCCACGAAACCATCTCCTACGCCAATCTGGGGTCGCCTCCACTGTAATAAATTAGCATTCAGCCTTACGGCCCCTAGAATGTTTCTCGTTTAGCGGGGTCAATGCCTAGGCTTCCTTGGTGGGCATTGGATGGATCTTTGGAGCTTGGTGAAAGGCGCAGCACAGGGGTTCATTTAAACCTTCCATCACTCTAAGGCCTCCGACTCACCGGCCAACTTGATGGAAGCTCGAACCGGCCTGAGTCACCGGCAACAAACACCTTCCGACTACAGGATGTGGAAATGAGCAGGCGCGATCGAGGTGAATGTCAAGATGGCTAGGTATAAAGACCTCCAGCCACTCCGTTGAGGAGTCTCTTGCTCTCCAGATCATCATCATCAACCATGGCCAAGACTCGTGGTCCTCACGACCTTTTGGTCGTCCTTGACGCTACAGCATCTATGAGTGAATTCATCGACGCTCTCAACAAGTCCCTTCCCGAGATCATCAGTTTATCCGCCCTCACCGGCTGCTTCGAGCGCATTGGCGTCGTTGCTTATCGCGATTACTGTGGCGGCGAACTTACCGAATGGTCCGGCTGGTGCTCTCCCTCCGGCGCTGTCTCCGGTCCCGACATCGTTTCCCAGGATGAGGTCCTTTCCATGGCTCGAGGCATCGTAGCTGACTCCGGTGGTGACTGGCCCGAAGCGACCAAGACTGGCCTTGCGCTGGCGTACCAGAAGATGCGAGAGGATGCCACGACAGTTATGCTCCTTTACACCGACGCCCCTCCTCATTTCGCGTCGACAAAGGGATCAAACTACAAGAAGGAGAAGACGGTGCTGCAGAAGATGGACAGCTATGGTGGAACGGGCTTCCTCTTTGCCGATTGGATATCAGCCGCTTCGACCCTTAGAACCGGGCCCAAGAAGGCCGTCGTCTTCTCCATCCTGAGCGAATGCAACCCCAGTTCCTGGAGCGCCTATCTGTATCTGTCTGCTGTCACCGGAGGTGCCTTCTTCTCGGCGACTATCACGGCTGAAAACATCTCGCGGTTGACCCTGGGATTTCTTCTGACGTGGATGGGTGCGGGCAAGGCAGTTGAGGGAGACACCAGTGTCGTCGGCAGCATCAAGCATTACTTGGCCGCTGATGACATTCACAAGGCCAAGTCCGAGACGAGCTCGTTACTCAACAAGTACTACACCACCGGATATACCCGAGACGGCTCGAAGCCAGTCACCACCAACATCAAGGACACTACACTCGCCCTCAAGGATATGCCCACGCTCCTCAAGGCCCGAGGTCCCAGTGTACGCAACTTTGCTAAGCGCTACGTCGAGGACGAAGGTTACAAGAAGCTGGCTGTGGAGCAGCTCCGTCGCATCATCGCATCCAACGTGTCGGCTGTTTCTGTCAACCCCATCTTCGGAACTCTCTGGCGAACCGTCTGCAATGATCGCACCAGCGAGTACCGTGATGAGCTAATCACCATGTTTGGGCTCGAGGTCAGCCGTATCGCGGACGCTAATGAAAAGGCACGCATGAAGGCTTGGTTGGAGGAGTCTTACAACTATGCCGCCGAGATCCAGGAGCAGATTGCGGCTGTTTCTGAGGAGGACCGCTTCCCTCTGGTGTACCTGGATCCAACTGAGGACTTCACTTCAGCGCCTGGTGGTGAGGGCGAGGACAACCGTCCCCTGAACGAGTTCACTCGAGCGGAACTTCTCGAGATTGGACGGTCCTGCGACTACCGCATTCTCCGACGACTGGGCAAGGTCTTGACTCGTCTCAACTATGTCGACAAGAAGGAGAACCTCCCTGCCCATATCAAGGCCGCCGATCCCGCCGAGGTCCCTCAGATTCCCATGGCACTCGCGGATCCCAAGTACAACCGCAAATTCTGGAAGATCTTGCTCCATGCCGTCCTTCCTGGCACCATGATCACCTCGCGCCCAGCCGCTGTGCTTGCAGCACTTGCTCTGCGGATGGGAATCGCTCCTCTACGCGAGGTGGCGGACGAGGAGCTCATGTCTTTCTCCGACAAGTGGAACACGATCGATATTCCTGAGACATGGAATACCGGATGCCTTGGTCTCTTGCTCGACGCGGACCGAGACTACGAGAAGCGAGTGTCTGAGGGCACCACGCAGCGCCCCAACGCAGAGGCAGTTATCCTGAAGGAGACGGACCGGAAGCTGTTCAAGACTTTGGTGGACTACAAGATGCTTGAGATGAACCTCAAGACGACCCTACAGGCCAAGATTGGCTGGCGTCCCGAGATGACCAAGGTGGCTCTGGGCCCCGTCGTCATCTGCAAGACCTGCAAGTTCCCTCGCTCAGTCACCATGATGAGCAAGCGAGGAGTCTGTGGATTCTGCTCTCTCAGGGCAACCAAGTGTCAGTGCCAGGCCTGCACCCGTAGCGAGGACTTTCAGGACCGGGTTAATGCGAACGTGTCCAAAGACCACGATGAAAAGTCTATGGGCACCTGGGTAGAGTGCTGTCGATCCGAGTGTCGAGCTCAGTACGTCGTCTACAACCCCAAGGCACTTCGGGTTCGTCCCAAGTGCTTCTACTGCCGACATAATGATGGAAAGGGGACAGCGGGTACGGCTCCGCTGGTTGAGTGTCACAAGTGTCTCAACCGAGTGATTTGGCCCGAGGAGTATCGCCCCAAGAACCTGGACCTGACCAAGTTTGAGTGTTCCGCCTGCGCTTCCAACGTCGTCACCATCATCAGCCAGGATACCACCGCTCAGGCCCTTGCTAAGGAGAACGGTACCAAGTGGATCTTGCGAAACGATGACAAGGCCATCGCTGAGACCTTCAACGGGCGGTCTCTGTTCTACACTGCGTCGCACTGCGATCTCGCTCACCTCCCCGAGAAGGTCGAGGTCATCCCCGGGCAGGACACAAGCTCCCTCACCATTGCTGGCAAGCTTGTGCGGAACCAGGACGAGGTCAAGTCTTCATTGCAGCGCTGGGTTCTATCACGCCGCACCGAGGCAGGCGTCTGCAGTCTTTGCTTCTCTGACTTCCGAAAGGACTTCCTCAAGCGAGCATGTGGTCGAAGTGGCTGCGACCAGCTCATTTGCAACGGCTGCTCCAAGGACTGGTACGGCATCAACGCCCGGGGACGTACCATCAACGTTGCTGCTCTCTCTTGTCCCTTCTGTCGACGCCGCCCTGCTCCCAAGACAGTTGCAGCATTTGATCTCACGCACCTGGGAGACCTGCGCAAGGCAGTCGATGACGCTGGCTCTTGGGTCTACGCCTGGTGCGCCGGATGTGGCTTCGCAAAGCAGTACGTCGAGAGAGCATGTGCCGCTGGTGCCCCCCCCGAACTTATCGACTGGCGATGCGACGACTGTGCCAAGGGGGAGAAGAAGCTGGCCTCGAGAGAGTGTCCTGGCTGCGGAGTTGTGACGCAGAAGGTTGGAGGCTGCGACCACATCACCTGCCCTTGTGGAGCTCACTGGTGTTATGCTTGCGGAGCGCAGAAGGACTATAACACGATTTATTCGCATATTGCAAAGGCGCATGGGGGGTTGTTTGTTGAGGGTGATGACGATGAGGAGGACTGGGTGAATGATGAGTATGCTTGAGGCGAATGGCGTTTCTAGTTTTTAGCATTCACAGCAATGAATTTTGGGTTCCGTATCACGTCGCGGCCTCTATGGTATGGGCGACAGTCTAATATTCCTTAAGGTTCGTACTTAACAACTGTTCATGTTTCCTCCTCCGACTCCAAGAACGTCACTCTGTGATTCAACTTGAGAGGGATAGCATCATAGGGCTCCTCCCAAGACTCGACTTTGATAGCCCTAGGATCATGCTCCCAAACTTGAGAGTGATCTTTTGTGATTCGGATGCATATGAAGGACCGGTATCTTAAGAAGTTTGACTGACTTTGGTCCTCGTTTGACATACCTACTTCCATTCAATCCGTTCAACTTGTCCGTGCGAATGCCCCGACGTTCAAATGCAATGAGATCGAACTGTGCTTATGATCACTTCTTCGACCAATCAGCCGAGGAGATGCTTCTTCAGATTGAGAGAATACCTACCGTCAGTGGTTGCCATTGACAAACACACCCCTGCTGCCCAATTGCATGCTGCATATCAAACCCGCAAGGCGTTCTGCCTGCCTGATGCCGCCAGCCCCATTGAGCGTTGCCACCATAATTTTCCCTCAATATCCCTCCACCGGTATTCTTTATCAACATTGTAACCATGGTTCCAAGATTGCTTTGTATCTTCTGGGCCTTCATCACCGGTGCTAGAGCCAACGGTGATGATGGGCTTTCCGACTTCTCCAATGACCTGGCTACTGACCTGGCCCCCCTTCTCGTTTTGTTCGGCGATGCCATGACCAAGCAATACCTCAGCGAGAGTACCTCTTTCCTCGACTATTTAATCTTTGCCATGGGCCCAATTGGTATCCTAACCGCAATGGTCTCTACGATCCGTGTCTGTGGCCACTCATCTCTTCGCGCTTTCATCGGCAAATCTCAAGAAGGCGAAGGTACGATAGAGGCTGAGCTGTGCTCCTCTACGAATCGTGATGTGTGCGAGCTCTTCAACCGTGGTGGTATCGCACGTGTTCTGGGCCGCCCCAATGTCCTCGAGCTTGTGTATACCCCCCAGGAAGGCACCGAAGGGCCCCGGTCTTTGGCTGATCCAGATGATTTCACGTTGGACCTATCTCGAGATTATTTTGTGCGAGCTTCTGAATTTGGCTCCTCCACTGGCTGGAAGAGAATCAAAGGCACTGTTCTCGAGCGATCAACCAAAGAACAGGTATTGGCAGAGGAACTTGCCCCAAGTCCTAACCTGTCCCTCAACGTGGGAATCTTCAAGCGGGCGAAATGGGTCTCTATTGCAATATCTGTGATAGGAATCTTCCTTCAAACTGGGGTGCTGGCTCTCGCTGGTGTAGGTGTCTGGTTTCTTGGATGGAACCTCAATGGAGGCCGCACCTCGGCCTCGAAGAACTACGCGCCTGTTATGTTCATTGCTGGAACAGTTCTCATGTGCCTCGGCATGTGGAGTTGCGCATACCTCATCGGCCAGACCACGCGAGAGGTCCGCTTTCGACGGTGTGATCCTAACTCGACGGATACCACCTCAGAAGACTCGTCTTCCGTTGCTACTGGAGCCTGGTCTTCCTCCTCCCAAAGCTCGTCAACCGGTATCTCGTATGGACCAGTGCGCAGAAGAACAAGACCTCAAGAGGTTCTTACCCAAGATGCAAAGTCACGGTTGTTTTGGCTACAACCTGGCCCACAAGTCATCGGGGACCAAAGTTTTGACCCGTTTGGCTACGTCGAGGATCCAGCAAACCCGGTGCAAGTTTGGACGTCTTCCCGAAAAGAGTTCAACGATGCCTTTGAGATGCGGACCTACTTTGCTGTCTTGGCTGTGCTGATTGGGTACGTTGCTCAGTTCATCGGCCTCCGCGGTATGAAAGCTTGGGTGTCACTTGCGCAGCTTGGCGTCTGTGTCACAATGAGTATCCTTCGGGGATGCCTCAGGATGAATCGGCTTGATAAGGGGTCAAATCAGTTGGCTGACCGGCTCGACATAGTTTCTGGATATGAACTGGACTGGCTTTCGCTTCAGATGGTGCCACAGGAGTTGGAATGGACCGTGAACACACGCTGTGCCAAAAGATTTCGCAGTTCCCGAAGAACTCGCACTCACCGCACCCAGGGATCTGGAGACGACTCAAGTTCTTATGAATACAGACCACCGCAAGCTTCGATGAACTCTCGCCCAATGGAGGGGGATGAATTTTCCCTCCACAGGCTCATCGCAATTCGAAAACGCCTTGCGCGGCTGACGGGCCAAGCCTCGTCATATGAGGTCCTAGCCTCTGGATGTCAAAGGTGGAAAGATGAATCCGTCAAAGTCCGCTCCAAGGCCCGGCAGGTCTCAGCAGCGATCTGCCAGGTAGCTGAGAAACACCTGCCCAAGTCCGCCAGATTACAAAGGTTGGAGAGAGGCCGCATATCGATTCCAATGGTAGCTTATAACAAGCATCTGGATGAGCACCGTCGAACCGAGCTTGGTGTCAACCTGCATCTATCGCTTGAGGGAGGGCGGCCTGTGTGGAAGCTTGATCCTGTAGAGGTAGAGGCGCTCCTGGGCCTCTGGATGTGGGAATTAGTTGATGATTCCCTTCTCAATGACGATTGCCTTGCATCTAGGGAGAGGCTGGATCTCATTCCTGTGTCAAGGATAGTCTCACTCACCCCAAACCACGAAAACTCGGATGATGATGCCGCAAATATCCACGCAGAAATGAGCTTCTGGTCCCTCTCATCACTCAATCTCAGCCAACAGCATCTCCGACTCGAAGGCCAGCCTTGGTACAGCGTGAAGTCGCTGTGGGCCGCAACTATTGAACGTCCGTCAATTGACATGCACTTCTACCGGGTGCGACCAGGGGCGACACCAGGGGCGACACCAGGCGTGCCTCTTGGTAGGTACTGTGGCTGGAATGCAGTCCAGGGAGATCTTCAGCCAGGGTATCGAGGCGTGTTCAGAGCAGTGATATCCCAGCTCGGTTCTAACGAGGGCTCACTGCTCAATGTAGTTTCCCAAGACTTTTTGACCACGCTACTCGTGTCACTATCTCGTTACATGACCATCGACCAGACGAAGGTTGTCGTGAAAGGTGGTAGAGCACATCTGGAAAATCCGACGGTCAATGACTTGGTGGATGCCTTCTCGGAGAATGGTCTCTGTTCTCGCGAAACTGCGCTCCTCTGCATCATCCCAGCCCTGCGAGAGCGACTTCTGCTGTCGGCGCCCCAAGACCTTCTTGACGCGATCATCAACACGAGATGGGAGAGCCTTAGATCTCCCGATCCAATCCGATGCCTAAAATGGAACTGCGCTCTATTCAGCCCCTTGGATGGGAGAGAACGCAGAGTGTTTGCGCAAGCCTTGCGAGCTGTGGGAGAATTCTATCGCACTTCGTTCAGAACTTCTCGGTTAGGCATCAAGAGCTATCCCTTCGTCAGTGATGGATTGGTAGTGTGGATGCATCGCACTTACAGTGGCCGAGCCCAGGGGGACCCGGTTGTCAAGGAGATTTTAGAGTGTTACTGGGCAATTGCGCAAAGGCTTGCACACATCTCCAGAATGAAAGCATATACGGTGCAAAGCGAGAATGAAAAGAAAGAGGCCCATTCTAAACTCTTGGAGGCCCTCAAGGATGGCGATCGAACAGAGACTCTGTACAGGCTCTGCTTGGTCAGCGCAGAGGCCTTTCGTTCCGATACCCTGCAGCCAGCCTTGCCGCTCGCTGTTCGCAATGACTGGACTGAAGTTGCCAAGGATATTCTGGATCTTCAGGCTGATCTCAGCAGTCGAGACGAGAATGGGAGATCTGCAGTCTCATACGCTGCCGAACTTGGGTTTGAGCACCATCTCAAGACCTTGAACGAGCGTGGAGCCAACCTGGACCAGCCGGACGACAAGCAACAAACTCCTCTATACTATGCTTCAGATAATGGGCACAAGGGAATTGTTAAGCTTCTGGTCAGTCATGGAACTGTCGATATTCACAGGACAGACAAAGAGGGTCATAATGCATTGTGGGCTGCCTCCAGGCGCGGACACAAGGCCATCATGGAAGACCTCTTGAAGCGAGGCGTCAGCCCCGACTGTCGAAAGGGAGAATATGAACAAGCTCCATTCTTCCTCGCGTCCAGTCACGGCTACACGGCTCTTGCTCTGGACATGGTTGACAGGATGTCGAAGTGGGAAGACGCCGAGACAGGACGCGAGTTGTTGGCGGTGGCGGAGACCAGGGGCTACACGGAACTGATCGACAAATTGCGTGGCAAAGTGGCTAATTTCTCGTGAGTGAAGTAACAGAGCGATGTGTTTTTTGCCCTGGCAGTTAGACTCTGGGGGTCTGAACATTGGGTACCATGCGCGGCTAGTGAGGTTGAGCCGTGAAAGGAGGCACCTGGGAGAATCTGAGAGATTGTCTCCCACATATTAGTATAATGATTGCGAAAAGGAGCAGGGACTTGTGACACAGACTTGAATATTTGGGGTTCATTCGTCGTATCTATATACCTTTCTGGTTTGATCGAAGGGCGCCGCAGAGAAGCCATCAACTAAACTGGGTAGACCTCGTGCGAAACACAATCGGGGTGGATTATGCAAGCCTTGAACTCCCTGAGGAGCACCAGACCCTTCGACATGAACTCAATGCGCTGGTATTGAACCTAAGGTAGTGGATCTGCGTCGTTGGGACATGTGTCGGTCTCTATAGATGGTTTCGGGCACAATACCCCATTGCCTTTTCCCCAGGTTTGGCCACCCATCTCGAATTGGCGAGAATCATCTGCCCACAGAAGAGGCCTGGGAAGCAAAATACGGAGGCTGGGACGCTCCTTATGCGAGGACCTTCGGCGGTCTTTTATAGCAACCTTCGGGGTCCTTCAAGGACAAGACCATGGCTCCTGGAGCCAGTGTCTGGAAGGTTGGCGCAACGTCTGGGCCGACGAACGGGACCTTCAATGAGTACAAGGTGAAGTGCACAATTAAGGATGATTCTCACGTCACCGGCACACCAAGATGCTACTCCGAAGAGTTTGCCATTGTTGGCAATGGTATATCTAGCCAGGGGCAGCGCGGGAGGTTCTGCGGACCTGGAGACTCGGGATCTGTAGACTTTGACGCTCGTGGCCAGGCGATTGGGCTACTGTTCGGTGGGCAGGTGCCGAGACAGACGGCAGGGTATGGGCTCGCCACGCCCATCGAGGATGTGTTTGGAGATATCAAGGCTTCCTCAGAAGGGAAGATTGAGGATATCCGCATTGCGACCTGCTTCTAACCGTCGGGTCTGTGGCTGCTTTGACGATTCGAGGCTATTCTTAGTGAATCCTTATGAGTATATCTGTATAATTTTGTACAATAGTGGTCTATAACTAATACAAAAAGATCCAACTTAGTATGAAATCTCAGTGGTTTCTTCTAACTGTTTGTCAAGGGACCTTAACCCTCTGTTCAGATCCTCTTCATAGCATGGGCATTATCCGAGGTTAGATCTCACAATAGAGGGTCCCTCTCTGACTTACATGGGCTGGACCCTTCGAGATCGTAATGTTTGTCCTCGACGCCTTGTTGTATCGCGTCTTCGCGTTTTAAACCCGAACCAAAACCGAACGGTCGCCGTTATCCAACTCGACCGCAACTCGAAAAACATGGCTGTTTCGGGTCGTCGGCTAAGGCCCCAGGCAAGCGAGGTCGAGAGGTTCTGTAATTGATTGGTAAAACGGGCACAGACACAAACCAAGTTGGCGAGGAATAACAAGGATACCCATCCTTCGGTTGAGTTGGCGAGCTTACGCAGGTTCCATCGCGTCCCATTCTTGAGGCACAGGGCTGACTCTGAGCAAGGGTCTTGGGGATCGAGAATGGGGATTTGGCCAAGTATAAGATGCCTTTTGTTGCTACAAGTTGGTTCCAATTTTGTCTCAAATCTCTGTCTGCTGAGTCGAGCTTTTGTTCTTAACCCTGGCTACCCACACTTACAAGATGCGTTTCCTCTCTGATGACCGAGAGGTCGACTCCAAGGCTGCTCAGATGCAAGTCCTCTGCCTGGGCCTCTCACGCTGCGCAACATCATCACTCCAGGCAGCCCTCGAATCTGATATCTTGAACGTGGGCCCTTGCATGCACATGGCTCATATTGCGCCCCATGCCGACCGAGAACAGATCGTCATCGACGCCATCAACGAGGAGGATGCCGAGAAGAGGCAGAAGCTGCTTCACAAGATCTACGACGGGTACGCGTCGGCATGCGACTTTCCAGGATGGTTGTTTGTGCCTGATCTCATGGACATGTACCCCAATGCAGCTGTGGTCTTGAACACGAGGAAATCATCGCAGGCGTGGGCGGAGAGCATCGGCAACAGCCATTCCTTCTTTGGCTCACGATGGTACTACTGGCCCACGTTTCTCTGGAGGACAGACCGACTTCACTACGCGATTCACCGAACCAGCTACGCTTGGATCCAGCGTCGCTTTGGCATCGCAGACATGTTCACCGCCGAGTTCTATGAACGGTATAACGACTGGGTGCGCGAAGAAGCTAAGAAGCGAGGGAAGAGAGTCCTAGAGTGGCAGGCGACGGACGGGTGGGAGCCCCTGTGCGAATTCATCGGCAAAGAGCCGCCAAAGGACAAGAGGACGTTTCCTCATTTGAATGATGCGAACCAGATGACTTTTGTGAAGCGGATACTGGTTGGGAGAGGGTTGGTTGCTTGGGCGGCTTTGTTTGGAGTCGTGTGGGGTGGATGGAAGTCTTGGCCTTGGGTATTGGAGAAGTTGGCACCTTTCAGAGGATGAATGCCATTTTTTGATGATATACGATAGTTATGAACTTGAGCGACCTTGCGATGTTGAGAGTTATGTTGCTTGCATGAAGTTAAGTCGCGACAGCGGGAACGTCCCAGAGGTTCAACAAACAGATGCCAAGGGCAGTTATGTAGATGCTGATAACATGCCATTGGACAACAAGACGTGGCTTGCAGTTGAGGTAGATGGCCAACCTTAGTCATCAGGTTTTTGGAATCAGCCTTGAAGGAGCTGGGAAGGATTCCTAGTGGTGTTGACAAGAGTGATATTGAGTAGCATCGAGTATTCCTTCGTGGTTTGGTCAGAGGGCGCGTTGGATGTCTCTCACTCACGGTCTCATTCTAGACCCATTATCTGGTGAATATTGCCTCCGGTTCAATGCACAATGCCAGAATAATGCCATGCACAAGCATTCTAGGCATCCGAAAGGTCCAGCTCGCATGAAGACGCCGTTTCAGGACGAGGTTCGTGGCGGAGGCGCAGACCAACGAAAACGGTGCTGACTAAGGCCATGACGCGGTCCCCTGGCAAGGGTGAGATCCTACAACTCGTAACGTGATAACGATCCGTATGTCAGCGGAGAGGATTCATCTATCGTTCCTTTATCTCTCTTCTTCTTGAATCGAATTCATCGACCAACGATATACCATCATCTCGAACCTATACATCAAATCCCTCCCGAAACATCCGCAACCATGTCCCGGTTCTCCCGCTACGACACCGACGAGGAACGCCTCCCCGAAGGCATGGAGCGAGTCGGCTACGACGCTGACGAGCAAGTCTACACATTCCGTGACGCCGACGGCAGCTACTGGGAGAGCGCTCCAGGCAACCAGTACGGCCGCCTCACAAAGGTTGGAGAATCTCGCATCCCCGAGGACCACGAGCCCTTCATCGTCTCAGAGCAGAACAAGAAGCTGTCGTGGCGGAACGAGATGCGGCCGTTCCTCAACTTTATGATGCTCATCGGCCTGTGCCTATTTGGCATGTTCTGGTTCTTCCACAGCGCTGGGGGAGGTACACCGACCGAGGAGGGCATGCCTCTGCCAAACTGCCCGGATACCACGACGCCCTATTGGATCAAGAGTGGTGATACGTGCTGGGAGATTGCGAAATCGCACAGTATCAGCGTGGATGACCTGCTAAAGGAGAATGCTGAGATCTCCTGTGATGCCCTCAAGCCTGAGCATCGGATTTGCCTGCCCAACAAGGGCACCAAGGACATGAAGACCAGTGAGGAGTCCAAGGGCAAGGAGGAGAAGGAGACCTAAGTAACAAAGGTGGTGCGATAGAGCCTGGGATAGCTCTCGGTACGAGCTGGAATGGGATCAGGACATGGCGCTGGACCAGAAGCTGTTGGGTATGAACAAGTTATCGGTGCTTTTCGTGTCCAGACAAGGGACCTGGAATGGGTAGGATAACGGAGGAAAGGGCAGATTGTTTACCATTTTGGCCGTACACATGTGGACAGGCAGCTCTTTGATGGTGTAGGCTCTGCTTTGGCGTTGCAGGCATGGCGTTGATTGCT
The DNA here is from genome assembly GCF_025433545.1 of Fusarium keratoplasticum. Taxonomy (NCBI): domain Eukaryota; kingdom Fungi; phylum Ascomycota; class Sordariomycetes; order Hypocreales; family Nectriaceae; genus Fusarium; species Fusarium keratoplasticum. The sequence goes on along the minus strand of NC_070530.1, from coordinate 4,273,129 downwards.
TGAGTAAATGCTTATCGATTCGTCTTTGGTGTGTTCCTTGCTGACTTACGTGAAGCATCCTTGTCGCCTGAGCAGATGACACTCCAAGTTGATTGAGCTAATGTAAAGAAAGCTAGCTGCAACCTTCGGCCCATATGTGCAGCTTGGCTGGTTGCTAGGCAGAACTAAAAGCAAGGCAGCGCAGAGAGGGATATGACCGACGTGTACCAATAATTGTGCATGGGATAATTTATCTCAACAGGCAACAGAGAAGACGGCAGTTGTGCCCAAGCTTGCCGAGAGTTACATGGGGTTTCAACAGGGTGCGAAATGAGGGCAAGCAAGGGATTATTTGGGCCGCCATGGATGTTGACGACAAATGAGGACACCAAGTTATTCGCGTCTTGTGCTGGTACAGATGCAGCATGCAATATACACCACCACAACTTGTCTAACAACACTCTAGAATCATTCCATCTTCTTATCGACCGTTTATTCACCCCCTCTTAAGCGGTGAAGCTTCCAAAAGCTCTTCAATCGGCACCAGTTTAACCCGCAAAGGAAATCATCACCAGAAAAAAGGGCCCCGCGCCAAGTGGGAATAAACGAGGGGCAGCTCCAGCAGGGACCTTCCATTTTCTGTGCCACTCAGAGCGGGGCAATTTTTTTTTTTTTTCCTGTCTTTTTTTTCTTAACCGTAATTTGAGATTCGGCCCAAATAAATTTTCCTGGACGCGGGTCCTTCCCCTCGCGTTTCTTCCTCCCTTCATCATCACCACACACCAAAAGCCTTCGGGTTATCTTCACTTCTCTGTCTTTTTCGTTGCAGAGAAAAAGAAGCCATGGACAAGGGGAAGCTTGCCCAGTTGCTCGAGGGGAGCCAAGTCCGTGAGTCTTTCTCGCGTCAGCTCTCACCAGCTTCGTAGCTGTTGATGCGCTGTCCACTCTTTGCACAAAAAGAAACACGTCGCTGATTTGACCTCCCTCGCAGCCAACACGGAGCAGGTCAAGGCCGTCACTGCCGAGCTCCAGAAGAACTACTACTCCCAGCCCGAGTCGCTGCTCGCCCTCGTCGAAGTCTCCCTCACCCATGGCGACGCCGGCGTTCGACAGCTCGCCTCGGTCCAGGCCCTGCGCCTAGTCCCCAAGTACTGGGAGAAGACTGCTCAGGACCAGCGACAGCTTGCCCGCAACCACCTTCTCGAGGGCACCCTCAAGGAGCAGTCTGCTGGTGTCCGCCACTCGCTCGCCCGTCTCGTCGCCGGCATCGTCAGCGCCGACATGGAGAATGGCGAGGGTGAGGACTTCCTCCGACAGCTTCTGCCCCTCAACAACAACGACAATGTCGTTGCTCGCGAGGTCGGTTCGTTCCTCCTCTACGCCATGCTCGAGGAGGACCCTACCCACTTCAGCGACCACACCCACCAGCTCCTTGAGCTCTTCCAGGCCCGCATTGAGGACCCTCAGAGCAAGGAGGTCCGCATCAACATCGTCCGCGCTATTGGTGCCATCCTCATGATCATCGAGCCCGAGGAGGATCCCCAGGCCCTCAAGGCCATGCAGGGCTTCGTTCCTAGCCTGGTTAACATCCTCAAGGCTACCGTCGAGGCCGAGGATGAGGAGAGCTACAAGATCGTCTTCGAAGTCTTCCACTCCTTCATCGCCTACGACTCCTCTCTCCTCGCCGTCCACCTCCGGGATTTGCTCCAGTTCATGATTGAGCTTGGTGCCAACTCCAACGCCGAGGACGACGCCCGATCCCAGGCCCTGGCCTTCCTCATCCAGTGCGTTCGCTACCGCCGCATGAAGATCCAGGCCATGAAGGACATGGGTGCTCAGCTGATGGTCAAGGCCATGCACATCATCACTGAGCTCGACTCTGACGATGAGGAGGAGGATATGTCCCCTGCCCGCACCGCCATCAGCCTCGTCGACACTCTGGCCAGCGAGCTTCCTCCTCGACAGGTCATTGTTCCCCTTCTCGAGCAGTTCCCCAGCTTCGCTACCAACCAGAACCCCAAGTTCCGCATGGCTGCCATGCTCGCTCTTGGTAACGCCGCCGAGGGTGCCCCCGACTTCATCTCTACTCAGCTTGAGCCTCTCCTCCCTGCCATCATCAACCTCCTCTGCGATACCGAGACCCAGGTCCGACACGCCTCTCTTGTCGGTCTGATCCACCTCGCTGAGGAGATGGCCGATGAGATGGCTTCCCATCACGACCAGATCATCAGCGCTATCCTCAAGAACCTCGAGGCTGCCTCCCAGGCTGGTTCCGACAAGAAGAATGTTAGCATCATTCGCTGCTCTTGTGGTGCCCTCGACACCTTCGGCGACGGTATCGACACCAAGATCATGGCTCAGTATGGTCCCAACCTGATCCAGCCCATGGTCCGTCTCCTTGACCACGAGGACTTTGGTGTCAAGGCTGCTGCCGCCTCCGCCATTGGTGCTATCGCTTCCTCCATGGAGTCTGCCTTCGAGCCCTACTTCAAGGATGTCATGACTGCCCTCGGCCACTTCGTCGCCATCAAGGACGGTGAGGAGGCCCTCGACCTCCGAAGCTCTACCTGCGACAGCTTGGGACGTATCGCCATGGCCGTCGGCTCTGAGGCCTTCCAACCTTACGTTATGGACTTGATGAAGGCCAGCGAGGAGGCTCTCAACCTCGACAACCCTCGCCTCAAGGAGACCAGCTTCATCCTCTGGTCCAACCTGTCCAAGGTCTACCACGAGCAGTTTGACCACTTCCTTGAGGGTGTCTTCAAGGGTCTCTTCGCCTCTCTCGAGCTCGAGGAGGAGGAGATTGAGCTCCCTGGCATCGATGCCACCCAGCTCAGTGACGGTGCTATTGTCATTGGTGGCAAGCGTGTCAAGGTCAAGGCTCCTGAGACCCAGGACGACGTCACCATTGCCACTGGTGGTGATGATGACTGGGACGATATCGAGGACCTTGAGGACTTCGATGCCGTTACTGCTGTCGCTCTTGAGCAGGAGATTGCTCTCGACGTTCTCGGTGATGTCATCTCCAACTCTTGCAACAGCTCCAACCTTGAGAAGTACGTCGAGCAGACCCTCGCCAAGGTCACTCCCTTCGCCGAGCACACATACCAGGGCTGCCGAAAGACTGCCATCTCCACCCTCTGGCGCACCTATGCCCGCGTCTTCCAGGTCTGGGAGGAGGGCACCGGTGTCAAGTGGGAGGCTGGTTTCCCCGCCAAGCAGGCTCCCCCTGCTTCTCTCGTTGCCATGAGCCAGGCTCTGCACAAGGCCACCGCCAGCATCTGGGGTGAGGATGCCGAACGGTTAGTTGATCCCCTTTCTTTTTCTGTTATTTCTTGCCAAAAGGATGAATACCTTGCGTTATACCCAGCTCACTCAGAGCAAAATGCGTTGCTGAGAAAGCGTCTAATCTACTTCTGATTCATGGCACTGTTACACACTTATTCTTGCATTCACACTGCTAGAAGCATATGCTAACAGCTGAATAGTTCTGTTGTCACCGACATCAACCGCAACGTTGCTGCCACCCTCAAGGCCTGCGGTCCCGCCGTTCTCGGCAACGACAAGACCCTGCTCAACGAGATCATCACCATCACCAACCTCATCATCACTCGATCGCACCCCTGCCAGCAGGATCTCGGCGACGAGGAGGAGGAGCAGGATGTCGATGCTGGATCTTCCGAGTACGACTGGCTCGTCATTGACACCGCCCTCGATGTCGTTGTTGGTCTTGCCGCCGCCTTGGGCGCTGGCTTCGCTGAGCACTGGAAGATCTTTGAGAAGCCCGTTCTCAAGCTGGCCAGCTCTACTGAGGATCTGCACCGCTCGACCGCTGTCGGCACCATTGCCGAGATTACTAAGTATATCGGCGAGGGTGTGACTCCTTTCACCGAGTCCCTTGGTCAGGCTCTTGTCCGCCGTCTCTCCGACCCCGATGCTCTGGCCAAGTCCAACGCCGCCTATGCTATCGGCCTGGTTGTGTTGAACTCTGCCGACACTGGCAAGACTTTCCCTCTGTACCCCCTCCTCTGGGAGAAGCTTGAGCCTCTCCTGACCGTCAACGAGATGCGTATGACCGACAACGTCGCTGGTGCCGTCTCCCGCATTATCACCAAGAACCCCGACAATGGCTTCGTTGCCCAGGCTCTGCCCGCCATTGTCAACGTCCTTCCCCTCCAGGAGGACTATGAGGAGAACGCCCCCATCTACCAGTGCATCTACAACCTCTACCAGCAGTCCAACTCGACCGTCGAGCAGCTCACTCCTCAGCTGATCGGCATCTTCGAGAAGGTCCTCAGCCCTCCCGAGGACCAGCTCGAGCCCGAGACCCGACAGATTCTGCAGCAAATCGTTCAGATTCTGTACAAGGCCAAGGCTGACCTGTTGGCCAACAACCCCGGCCTTCTCAAGCTGGCTGGCATCCAGTAAACAGGACAAAAAAGTAAAATTACAAAAAGCAGCATCACGACTTGAATGAATCAAGATGGGGATGAAACACAACACGAGCCTACCATTGAAGTAGGAACGAGGACATGACATGATTTTGATGAAAGACGTACATATCTGAGCACTGGGTTTGCTGGATAGAGTATATATGAGGGAGGGCTGGGCTTCATGCTGCAAGCATTGTTGAGGTGTTGGGCTGGAAAAGGGATAAAAAGGGCAATTGGGAATGCAAGCGATGTGGAATTATCAAGGATGGAAGGATAAAGAAAAAGGGGGCTTTGGGCATAGAGATGGGGTTTGATACCTACCGATCGTTTAGAGAATGATACCTCTCCGTATGGAACAAGATGATGTTCATATGGCATACTTGTCGCATGTGAACCAAGAGCACGACTATGATGCTTCATGTGAGATGGTATGTGTCAGACTTGATATTATCATTATCGAGCCTTTCCTGAAGACTCTGCCAATCTCAAGTAGTATGTAGTCCGCATCAAGCAGACCTCCAGAACGCCATCCCATGAAGACCGTACCAGTAAGAAAAACTCCATATATACACACCATCACCATATCCTCTTTGCAACCATCTCATACCGCATAACCCCCTCGAAATCATCCCTCTTCTTCTCCGCCTTTTCAACTCTCTTCCCTGGTCCTTTACCACCCTTCAGCCCTTCATTCTTGTCGGCGTGTATCCACCGTTGTCTCTCCTCCCCAACTTCAACGTGTCCGAAGCCGCCGATCCGTCTGCCGCCAGGCGTGTCGTATGTTTCGGTGCGGCCTTGGTGTTCGGCTTGCTTCATCTTTGCGTACCGGTTGCGGGAGTACTTGAGGAGGACCATGCCGAGGAGGAGTTTGAGGATGAGGAGGACTAGGAAGGCGATGAAGAAGACGACAATCATGGTCACAGCGGCGATGAAGTCATCAGAAGTCCAGGAATACCAGGGTCGTGAGTTCAGGGGTGAACCGTAGGGGTAGCCGTAAGTTGCACGGCCGAGAGAGTCACGGATGAGGGTGTCGAATCTGTTCAGGGCGGCAATCATGGCGGGTGACGATGGAGCTGCTGATTCTTCTGTCAAAGAAGTTTGCGTTGACTCGAGAATAGGCATAGGGAGGTGAGTGGAAAGTAGCATGTGGTAGGTCTGGATAGAGGCGCGGATGAAGAGGCATGAGAGCGGTATGACGGCGAGACCAAGGCGACGAGTCAGTGAAGGTGTCATGAAGGCCTAAGGAAGTCAGCACAGACACAGACAGATAATAGGAAAGGGAGACATACGTTGGTGTAGTAGTCCTTGCACAGAATGTCGAGAATACGACTATAAAACCCCGGCTTGATATTGTTAAACTTGGTCACGTACGCATGCTTGACGGTATCAACAAGCATCTCACTCCCAATGACAATGAGAAAAGGTGATAGAACTTCACCAGACATGAGCCAAGACGGCAACACGGTGAAGCTATGAGGAAGGATAGACGGGTTATGCAGCGGCACAGTTCTCGACTCGTCAAAGCTCAGCTCAGAGCCAGCACCTGGAACACTCAAACCGCCGACTTCGACGACGTTGCGCATTCCAATAATGAGTAGCATGATCCAGAGTTGGAAGCGTTCCACAATGTCGGCACAGGTGAGCTGAAACAGATTGTCCTTCTCGAAGCGTTTAAAGACTGTGCTCTTGATCTCGACAAATTGGTTCGACAAGAGTAGTGTCAGGAGAGCGTTTGAATACGAGTTGACAGCCACGTTGAGAGTAATGACTTGGTAGTACAGCGCAACAGAATGCAGACAACAGTACGCAAGAGCAAGCAAAAACATGCCGCCTGGAAGAAGCACCTTGGACCTCCCAGACGCGTTGCGCGAGAGTGTCTCGCTGCTGAACAGACACTCGAGTATATCCTGACCGAGCGCAGAGAGCAGCCGGTCGCTGACCTCGAGGATGTTGTATATGACATAGAGCTTGATGGCCGACTGGGCGCGGATAAAGTGGTACATGCGACTGGCGTCGAGGGTCATGAGCGCCATGGAGCTGCACACAATGACGGCGCCCTGTAGGAGGTCTGCTTTGTGAAAGGCTGAGAGGTTTGAGGGCATCGACTTTGTCCTCCTATGACGAAAGGGGCCCTTGCGGTGTGTGTTTCTCTGGTTAGGTTTAAAGTGCCCGTTGCCATTGACAGAGTGATCTCCTGAAAGACCGCGAGGACGACTTTCACTGCGTGATCTATCGTCGTCGGAAACATCGCCGGCTCGAGTCCTTGAACGTCCACGTTCCCAGAGTCTACCCAGTCCAGACCATACAAAGTCAACAAGCCAGCGGACCTCTTTGAGGATCACATATCCCCACCAACGGACCAGCACACCAAAGGCCAGCATGAACCGCATGGGAAGGATAGTAAAGTTGTAAAGCCAAGCGTCCAGACATGCGAGGGCTCCAAAGTTGAGAGTGCGCTCAAGGAATGGGGGTAAGAGCAGCACGTTCTTGAGACGCTCAAACTTGACGGCGCTGGACTCGTAGGGCACGTCGTAGGCGTGTGACTGGTGGATGTACAGCGGGCTTGGGCGTTGAGCTGCCAGTTCGAGCTGGAGATGTGTGGGGAGTGACATGGGAGGAAGGGGGATCATGGGCGGTATTGGTGATGGAGGTCGAAGGCCAGATGAATCAGTCTGCTGAATTGGAATAGCCGTCGCTGGAGTTGATCGTGGACCAAGCGTAGGAGATATTCCACCGACACCATCAAGATTCAAGTGAAGAGTCGAAGGACGAGCAGCAGGATGAAAAGACGAGTATCTCCTTGGCGAAGCCGTCCCGCTCGAAGCTCCATCGCCAACGAGCACGCGACTCGTCGGAGGAGTCGACAACGTCCTCGCCCCAGGCGAAGGCCTCCTCTGAATATCCCGATGCGCATCCCTCGGCGTCCACAATCCCGCAGAACGAGCCTCCACAGCGACACCGTTCGGCTGCAGCGCCGGAAACGTCTCGAGATCCCGCATTATCGACTGTCGCACCGACTGACGGATGGCCTCGCGCTGGTCAGCAAACCGAGAGACGGATTCCTGGTCGATTGACCTCCGTTGCGGGGGTGCAGGCGCCACAGGCAGAGAGTCGGGAGAGTTTGTGAGGCGCTGCATCTCGCTCGCCGATAAACGACGGACGTTGGGGTTGGTGGTGTTGCTTATGGTGCTGCTGCGGCTGGCCCGTCCAGAATGCACCGCCGTGTCCTGTTCCTTGTCCGAGACGTACTTCTGAGCGTCGTCTGTTTGCTCGGTTTGTTTCCCGTCCTGCTCCTTCACTCTCCGCTGCCGTCGCTCCTCCTCCTCTCGATCCTCGTGCTCGTCATCTTCGATCGCCGGGTCCGAGATGGAGGAAGAGTTGGAGCCTGCGCGCCGAGGGCTTACGCTCCGATGCGAGCCCTCTTCAGAAGAGCGATCCTCGTCAGAAGGGATCGTGGGCAATTTCTCGGCAGTCGACGCCTGGGGAGAGGTCGCCGTTGTCGCTTCGTTCGCGCAGGTAGTGGACGTCGGAGAGGGAGTCGGAGAGGGAGTCAGAAGCGGTGGGAAATGATGGGGCTTTGTCGAGTCGACGGAGGCGGCCATCACCAAGGCTTTTGGTCGTCAAGCATGGCTGCCTGTCGCGCGTCGAGTCTATGCACGTGTATCGCCGGCTCTTATTCGCAAGCGGCCAATCGTTGATGCTGCAGTTTGAAGGGTAATTGTCTCGGAGTCGGAATGGATTGGATCACGAATATTGAGCGAGAGGTGGTTGGTTGGGCGGTGTCAGAATGGATGATCCCCTGAAGCAGATGGGAAAAAGCCACTGAAACCTTGGGGGAGTGGGGTCCGTGGGAACGGGTGGAGATGGTTACCGTCGCGGCTTGTGTCAGTGGCTAGAGCCCCTGGGGGATGCCCTGAGCTTCAGGGCTTTTGTTTCGGGGCGAGACAGGGTTGAACCTTGAAGTGCCGGCTTGGAATGCCAAGACGTCATGATGAGCCGGGAATGAGTCTCGATCTATTGTCTTTGAGCTTTCTATCGACTTCTTATGCTATATACGCGGGTCTTTCTCTCATTCAACTGCTCTCACAGCAGATGCTCGTCAAACCACGCCACAGCCTGGTAAAAGGCCTGCTCCTTGGCAAACTTCTCAACCTTGACATTAGGATCTCCACGAACCGCAAATCCATGCACGACACCCGAGAACAGGTTAATCTGGAAAGGAAGACCGGTCTTGATGAGAATCTCCTCCGACTTGTATCGCAGCTCGGTGGGGAAGATGGTGTCAGTCTGGGCGGCGGCGATGGAGAGGGGCCCGGTGATGGCAGCAAGCTCTTCCTCCTCGACGAAAGAAGGGTGAGCGAGGTAACCGGCCTGGATGCCGTCCTTGTAGTGTCTCACGACATACTTGACGGTGTTAGCATTGAATACAATATTTGGGGAGAGAAATGCTCACCTTGGCGCCGAAGCAGTATCCAACGGCTCCAATCTTGGTGATTCCCCGCTCCTTGAGCGCATTGATAGCATCCACGATAACAGGGTCGATAGTCGCCGGCGTGTGAGGGCTCTTGCCATCGGTGCCGTTCTTGATCCACCCCATGATGTCGAAATCATCGGGCTTGGGCTCGGGCATCTTGTCACCGAGGAACAGGTCCGGGATCAAGGTTGTGTAGCCGTTGGCCGCGTACTGGTCCGCCAGGAGCTTGCTGTTTGTGCAGATGCCCCAGATGTCGGGGATGTAGACGATGCCGACACCCTCATGATTCTTGTCGGCTGGAGGCGTGGCGAGGTAGGCCTGGGTGTTGTTGGCGATGGTGATGAGCTCGCCAGTGGTTTCACCTCTGAGAAGTGTTAGTGAGTTTCGCTTGAGGAGACTAGAGTCTTACTGATGGCGCACGCCGACGGTGCAGCACTTGGCAGGTTGGTTAGAAGCCATTGTATTCTATGATGTTGTGGTTTGTGTTGTCAAAGGTAGAATAAAAGCGCCTGCTCCGAGGTTCTTTGCCCGACTTATATCCTCCCCCATCCCGGACCCTCAGTGACGCAACCGAAACCCGAAATCTCGAGTTTCACCGCACAAAATAGGTATCCCACTCGCCGGACCAAACTGCCGTCTTTGCCCCGCCCGCAGAAGAGCTTTCAATGCGTCCACGGGTCCCGCGGTGCCAGTGCTTATCAATCCCTGACTATTGCGACCCATGTATGCTAATTGGTGCAATTCTCAGTTGTCGCGAACTGACCTAAAGCAGAAACCTCTGGGTCCTATCTGATTTGATGCGATCAAGGCAATTCCGGATGTCGGAACTGTAAATGCGGAACGCCACGGAACTCCGAATGATTAATGGCAGAGGTCAGCCCTCTCGCGATACTAAAGAGTCGAACAGCTGCAAGGATACGAATCCTGGAAAGACTTGAGCCTCATATCTTTCGTGGTATCATTGAATGCTCCAAATACAAAGTATAATACAACCGAGTCTATCGCTACTTTTGTCGAATGCCCTTGGGTTTCCGCTTCTTGAACACCACCGTCTGAACCCCTGATGTCCCTTCTTCTGGCTCGGGCTTGACTGGCGGATCAACATCTGGCGCTTCTGCCTTGACGGCAGTTGTGTCTGGCGCCGTATCCCCTTTCGTGTCCTCCTCAGTCTTGACGTCCTTGTTATCCTCCTCTTCCTCCTTCTTGACCTCATCTTCCGTCGTCCTGGGCGTGAATGTCGATCCGCTCAGCAGCGCATCCAGTTCCTTATCCTCTTCTTGCGGCATCGCTTTCGAGTCTCTTCCCCATCGTCGAGGTTTCTTGAAAAGTCCACGCACAGCTTCCTCCTCCTCCTTTTCGTCTTCTGTCGCCTCGCGCTTCCTCACGCCGATCGCGATCGATTCCACCTTGGCCTCTTCTTCCTCTGTTTTCGTCTCGATAATCCGTGTATTCGTAACCGTCCATTGTCCAGGGATCGCCATCTCCGGTCGAAAGTCACTCGGCACCTCCACGCCCAGCTCAGCGAGTTGCTCCCTCTGCTTCTTCAATGACGACTCAGACGGTGCGCTCGGGGGCGCGCGTGGCGCAGGCCTCGACGAACTGGCAGTCGATGATGAAGAAGATCCCGCGACGACGCCGTTCAGTCGTGCAACCTCCTGCCGGGCGCGTTCCTTCTCGCGCTCCTCTCGCTCGTGGCCGCGGTGCAGGTCACGTAGGAAGCGCTTGAGGGCGCCCTGATGTTTTGCTGTCGACTCATGGTTCTGGCGCTCGAGTTTTGTGTCGCGCACGTAGCAGGCGCAGTGCTTGCACCAGTATTTCGGCGTGGATTTCCAGTATTCGGACATTTTGGTTGTGATGTTGTTGATTGTCTGCCTGGAGATGTGTTTCCTGAGAAGTTGATCCTTGAGCGAGAATGATTATGTCATCTAAAACACCAAACCCATGGACCCACAGTAAAGCTGTAGGGTAAGCAGAAGGATGACAGGCCGTCGAGCAGGAATGATGCGAAGTAAATCCGAAGCCAAAACAAAAATGCAGGTGTTGTCTTGATCATAGATGTGTTTCTCTTGTGATATTCCAAGTTGCTTCAGGTCAGCTTAGGGCCCTATCTTTGTAAGAAGGCAGCTGGATCAACCTTCTTGACGCTTCGGAGGACGGGGCCTATCCGCCCTCGCGAACTCCACACCACCAACATCAGTCAAAATAACGAAGATGTCCAAGAGTCTAGGATGACTCCCAATATAAGATACGAAATCGCCTAAGAGTGTAGCTCTAATAGAAGTAGATAATTCCACTTTTGTTAGTCCGTAATGTAGTCTGATTTGACTTTGCTTCTTGGGGCCTTGCAAGGTAGGTTTTGTTTAGCAGCTCTGGAACTGTCAGCATAGAGCCAATTAAGCTTCAGCAGAGCACATATTAGATCTCACTTATCCCGACCAGTCATCAAGGTCAAGGCGAAAATGAGATGCCAGTAAACGGACTAGAGTAAGAATAAATAAAAATACTCTAAATTGTTACATTATGTTATAACCTTTTCTATAGCCTTATCTACAATGCTTAAGAGGAGTTAGGCAGCCCTCTCAATATTCCGGCGTCTCGCTCTTGTCTTGACCTGGGTGCCAGCCTTATTACGAAGCCCGGTACATTGTTCCCAAGACTCAACCCTGCACAGCATTTGTCTTGGCGCCTAGTGATCGGACCAAGCGTCTGGATGATCGCCTGGCAGACCAGCATCAGGGACGACACAGACCCTGCTCATCACCTAATTGACAGACGACAATAGAGGCAACAGGACTCTTTGCTGCGCCGCAAATAACCGCTCTCAGACATTGCCTAAATGGGGTCTTGGGCAATCGGTGATTCGATGACCTAGCTAATGTCGCAGCGCGAGACAAGTCTTGTCATTGAGAGCCTGGGCTCTCCCAGCGAGGAAAAAGCGATGAGCACTTGTCGTTAGCTCTGCCGCTGAGCCTCATCCAGCCGATGCCACGCCACACGACGCTAATCACTGCAAGCCAGGGACAGGCACGGAAAGTTATCTCGAGCTTTTTGCTAATCTCAACATCGATTCGAGAATCTCTATAGTTTCGTAGTCTAATGTGAAGGCAAGAATGCTATGATATCGGGAAGACTTGCTTGTTGGAGAGTGTAGAGGCACTCATCGTGTCAGCACAGCGTACGCCTTGGCTGCCTCTCTAAGAGATGCCCGTCCTGTCAAATCCTTCACAGTCTCCAAGGTTACAATCATTTCACGCCAAGAGAAAAAGATGCAACCACATGGTACGATCCAATCTCTTGGACTCGGGTCAATTGGGAATATGTAACCTCTCCCGTGGGTCGGGAATGCAGCCGAAGCCCTCGGCTTTGGAAGCCGACCGCTGGACTCGTCAAACTCGGGATGACAAAGGCAAGGTTCGAAACGCACCATCTTTTTCTCCGTATCCACAGAGGAAGATTTCCGGGTGTTTTCTTGACACATCTTGCATGAACTACCTTGCTCAAAAGAAAACTCTTCGAGAGAATGGATCCGCTTTGCGCGCCTTTGCCGCACTCGAATCATGCTAGCTGTCACGTGAGTGGCCAGGCATCGGTTTGCGACGGGACACGTGATTGGGCGGAGGAGAATGACTCGGCCGAACGACGTCATGGTGCTTCTTGTTTATTGCCGATGGTGGCTTGGCGACAACCTCAGGAACAAGGGCCACGACGTCAGCCATTGACATCAACTAAAGGGCAAGCCGAGGAGGACAATTATCTGACTTCAGTTACTGGCAGACGGCTCGCGGAGAAGCTTGTCTATCATCAACGGCCCCAAAGACACTCGAGCCTGACCTTGTTTGATGGAGACTCACTCGACTGATGACGACCCAAACAATCCATGGCCCATCCATTCATATCTTCCATGTGGAGACTCGTGTTGCTACGATATCCACTAGCTGGGGGACAGATTCAGTCGGATCTCACTCTTCAGAACCAGGACCCATTTGAGTTTTACCCTGCTCTGCCCCTTATGACGTGATGATTTCTATCACTTTTCCCACGGCATGGGTTCTTTTCACCAGAGGATCCTGTCATAGGTTCCACATCCTCTCCACTAACAGGACTTGGTTCTCGTTATGAGTGTCTCGCTCTTCCCGTGCTGATCCCTCTCATAAAGGCCTGTCTGTCTGCTTTCCAAACGGTTTTCCTTCTCTCTTGTTTCCATCTATCCCCACATGTATTAACCCCAGACGCCTTTGGTGGTTTTCAACTGTGGTATTGGGCCATCTCGACGAATCCTCAGCCACTCGACAACATGTCCTCTGACGAAAAGGACTCCTACAAGGGCGTTGCCAGCCCCAACCCGGAGCTCAGCAACAACAATGAGGGCGACAATGCCGACGGTCTGCACCGTCGTCTGAACAACCGTCAAATCCAGCTCATCGCCATCGGAGGCACCATCGGAACTGGTCTCTTTATCGGTATCGGCGCCGGTCTGGCCAAGGGTGGCCCTGGTAGTCTCCTAGTCTGCACGGCTCTCTACTCTTGCGTCCTGGCCCTCGTTAACAACTCGATCGCTGAGATGACCACCTACATGCCTGTATCTGGTGGCTTCATCCGCCTTGCTGGTGCTTGGGTCGACGACGCTCTCGGGTTCATGGTCGGATGGAACTTTTTCTTCTACGAGGCTCTTCTGATCCCCTTTGAAATCGTCGCCCTAAATCTCGTGCTATCCTTCTGGAACGACAATATTACCAACGCCGGCCCGACTGCAGGATTCTGCGCTGCCATCATCGTCTCATATGGGTAAGGACTGAACCATGAGTTGAATCCTGATGTCCATCGTCAAGGAAGCGCTCTACATGGTGTCGTCTCATACTTCTCCCGTGCTCCTTTCTGTGTGTATGCATGCTAAACTCTTTGTGCCCCTATCTAGTGTGCTAAATGTCCTTGCTGTCGGTGTCTTTGGTGAAGCCGAGTTCTGGCTCTCTGCCGGCAAGGTGATCCTCATCTTGATCCTGTTCGCCTTCACATTCGTGACTATGGTCGGCGGAAATCCCCAGCATCACGCTTATGGCTTCACCTACTGGAAGGATGCCCATGATGCCTTTGCTACCTATCGCACTGAAGGTGACCTTGGACGTCTTGAGGGCTTCATGGGCGCCATGGCCGCCGCAGCCTTCTACGTTGTGGGCCCCGACTACATCTCCATGGTTGCTGCCGAGGCCAAGCACCCCAGCAGGTACATCAAGACGGCCTTCAAAACCGTCTACTTCCGCTTCGGACTGTTCTTCATTGGTGCTGCCCTGACATGCGGTATCGTGCTGGACCACAAGGACCCCAAGCTCGTGTCGGTGCACCTCGGTGACGGCGACAGCTCTACTGCCGCCGCTTCCCCCTATGTCATTGCCATGAAGAACATGGGTATCGATGTTCTCCCCCATGTTGTGAATGCGTTGCTGTTCACGACCATCTACTCTGCCGGCAACACATACACATATTGCGCCACCCGTTCGCTCTACAGTCTCGCCCTCGAGGGACGTGCCCCGGCTTTCCTCCGCAAGACGACTAAGAACGGCGTGCCCATCTACTGCTTTGCCGTCACCATGCTCTTCCCGCTCTTGTCCTTCCTGCAGCTCGACAGCAGCTCTTCCGAGGCTCTGAGCATCTTGCTCGCCCTCATCACGGGCGGAGGCATCGTGGACTACATCACCATGAGCATCACCTTCCTCTTTTACTACCGCGCTTGCAAGGTGCAGGGCGTCGACCGCAAGAAGATGCCCTACTACGGTTACTTCCAACCCTACGGCGCCTGGATCGCCCTCGTCCTGCAGATCGTCGTTGTCTACACCTATGGATACACCTCGCTGGCGCCATTCAACGCCAAGAACTTCTTCTCCAACTACACCATGCAGATCATCGCTCCCTTCCTTTACCTCGGCTGGAAGCTGCTCAAGGGAACCAAGCTCGTCAAGGCTGAGGAGTGTGACCTTGTCTGGGACCGACCTGTGCTTGATGCGTATGAGGAGAGGATGATGATCCTGGAGCCGCCGACGAGCTTCTGGACTGAGACGCGGGATATGTTCCGCTTTAAGCAGAAAAAGTCTGTTCCTGATGTGCATGTGTAAGGCACAAACCAACGTCAGGTAATGGAAGCAGATGATGAGGCATGCCGCGCTCTGGCTAAACGCCAGATGGGTGAGCTTTGGACCTGCTGGCCAATTGTTCTTTGAAGAAGGCAACTAAGCTTGGTAGGCCAGCCAATGGCTCCTTTGATTTCGGCGTACATGAGCACAACTGCTCTGCCTCACGCTTCGTGAAGACCGCTGGGCGGTTTCTTTGGTGATACCCCAAAAAGTGTCGCTCCAACAATGGAGGTTATACGACCGCGCAACTTGTATCTAGACTGCATTTTGTAATGGACATAGAATACATATTATTCCACGGGCAATGTCTTGTGTACCAATTGATGCCATTCATGTTACGCGATGAACAACATCTAAGCGACGTGGATAAATGCGATGGAAATCGTTGGACTGCAGCAAAGTCATGAAAATGCTGCTCTCGGCCGACGAAGCCTTTTTTATACGCTTTCACCACCCGTCAGCCAGGTTCGCAATCTCTATCGGAGGTGTGGTCTTTGAGGGGGGGAGAGGATGTTTGACACACCCACGACGAGGACGACGGAGGAGGGGGTATAGCTAGGGATCTTCCATAATTAGGCTCATCAATATCTCTTCATAATTTTATGATGCCAATCTTTGGGTACCTGTGATCAGATGATTAGGTAAAGTTAGGGCTTGTTGCTGTTTTTTCTACCTATTCTTTACAATCCTTATTCTGGGATGTACCTAAGTATCATATGTGCCATATTTCTGGCATAAAAAATCTGGGAAGGAGGACCATGCTCCTCGAAACCGGCTCGCCAAGGTAGAGAGCATGCCCACCACATTGCTTGGTTGTCTAAGCATGGACTTGAAGTTGAGAAGGACGGCAACACGAAACTCTACGGTTAGGATGCCAAATATTTATCCACTGGAGATGAAGTTTCTGGAGATGAGCCTGGTGAGGAGCATGGACTCCAATATACCCGCAAGCTCGCTCCAGCTACAGGCCCAGAGATCATCACCTACGAAGCAGCCCCCCTTTTTACCGCCGACTTGTTGAAGAGTAATTTAACCTCATAGCAAACCAAGAAGTGACCTGGACCAAATCAATAATGGCAGCCTGACATCGTATGATCGTAGACACATCGATGCTGTGTTTCTAATTTTCCACCAAATTTGCGTAAAACTCAGTGGAAAAGCAACGACTGGTGCGACAGACCGTTGGCCAGATTGTTCCCAGAATGCCAACTCATGGGATTGTGTTGGCGGAAGCGTCTCCGGATGGAACATCACCCGCAACCATTCCTATCCTGGAGGCGGAAGCCATTCCGCCAAGCGTTTCTTCTATTAGGATAAAGTAGGCTCGTATTTAGATATAAAGAGTCTAGTACCAGTTCCTCACGATTTTGGTCGGGCTTCCTCACATGCTGTTCGCTTTCTACCATGGCGCCTCATCTCCTCCCTTCCAATGCCACCGAGGGCCTTCGAGAGCTCCTTAATAGTGCCTGTCGGACTGATCTGCCCTGTGCCAGTGCTACGGTTGTGAGTGCCACATCCGAGCTGTTTCATCAGGAGACAGTGCCAAGCATTGGTCAGGACGATGATGGGCAGTTGGCGCACAAACATGAATGTGACGATCGAATCTACTGGCTCGCCTCTTGCACGAAACTCGTCACGGCAATTGCCTGTATGCAGCTGGTGGAGCAGAAAAAGCTCTCGCTAGATGATGGCAATCAACTGGAAGGACTTTGTCCCGAGTTGCGAGACGTCAAAGTCCTCGAGAGTGATGGATCGACGACAGAGAAGAACAAGAGGATCACATTAAGGATGTTGCTGACGCATACCGGTATGTATATTTCTCTTGTTAAAACCTAGTCTCAGCTTCTGATTTCCTCTCAAGCCGGTTTCGGATACTCGTTCCTCAACAAGAAGCTCGACAAGTACAACGAATTCTCTGGGTCGGTCCCAGAGATGCATCAACCGCTAGTAAACCAGCCGGGGGAGCGATTTGAATACGGGGTATGGCAACGTTTTGGTATTCTGTCCTTTTGAGCTTTTTGTCTAACCAAGTCTCCCAGATCAGTATGGACTGGGCAGGCATCGCCGTCGAGCGTGCCACGCAAACCAAGCTTGACGACTATACGCAAAAATACATCTTTGAGCCATCAGGTATCAAGGACATGTCTTTTCTCCCTTCGAAGGACATGAGAGCATGCCTAGCTGGTTTTTGGCAGCGTGACGCAAACGGCCGTCTGAGCCCACGGCAATACCCTCTGAGCAAACCCTTGGTCCCGGATCAAGCGTCGGACATGTTCCAGAGTGGTGGCGCCGGGCTATGGGGGACTACTCGCGAGTATAGTAGTAATGCGCCCTCCCAACTAGTCTTGATGGAAAACTATTGTTCTAACCATGTCAATAGAGCTTCTGAGGGTTCTGTTAAACAACGGGACCTCTCCCCTTACTGGCAAAGCCATCCTCCAGCCCGACACGGTCGAAACGATGTTTGAGAACCAGTTGACTGGAGATCCGGACTTTGCTCGCACCAGCCTCCCAGCGGTGAAACCTGAGCTGGTATACCCGTCCGAAGAACTGTACCCGCTCTGCCCGGATGGTGAGCCGCAGGGATGGGGACTCGGCTTCATGATCTCGCCAGGCGTGACGGGACGTTCTAAACACACGGCCCACTGGTCCGGCTTGTCCAACTGCTTTTGGTGGTGTGATCGGGAAAAAGGGGTGGCGGGTATAGTTGCGTCCCAGTTGCTGCCTTTCCCCGACCTCAAGGTAGTGCAGCTATGGGCAAATGTTGAAGAGGCCACCTATAATGGCCTCCAGGAGAATTGAGGTTCGATGTGTTCGTCTAGACTGGAGGGTGGTGGGTAGTTACTAAGGGGCAATATCTGCTGTCCCATCAAAGAATGGAGCCAATGAAAACCAATCCAGACCGTCTGTGTTTACCCAGTTACTATCCTCTTCGCCGAGGCCAAGGGCGAGTGTTGAGGGGACGTCCTTTCCAGTAATCAGGTCGAGTCCCAAGTGTCTGGCGTCAACGGAGAGGGTAGGCTGATGTCCCTCTAACGACGATGTATGAGGCTCGTCCATCATTCTATTTCCTTGGCCCACTTAGTTATTATGATAATCGCTGGTGGGTAAAAGTCTTGTACATACCACTGTTGTAGGATGATGCTTCCTGCTCCAGGAGTTCCAAGATTCTGATACAGCGTGATGCAGATCGGCTTTGTACTTGATACTCGCGAAGAAAGGTCAAACATCGATTCCAGTCAGTCATCAGAGAGGGTTGGTCAACGTCGTTATACTTGGACAAACACAAAGAACTCAGAAGAAGAACAAGAGCGCAGCCGTGTATATCTACCGTGGTTAGCACTGGGGGCATGTCTCGAAGAATGTCCAACTGGTAACTTACAAAGTACGTTATACCAGGGTGGTGGTAGGAGGTGAGCACGAGAGCGTGAGTTTTCTGTTATCAGATGAACAAGCTCTTGTGCGACAGACGCACACAAATTCCCGGTCTTTATCAACATGCTCTGTCGCATGCTCGCATTGGCTGTACCAAGCCGGGCTGGCACCATGTCTTTTGAGTCGCAGAGTTCCGACAATGAAGGCCTTAGCAAGATCAGACGCACATAAAGAAACCTGCAATGCTTAGCCGACGTGCAGGGGTTTGATGAATTCACAGTAGTAACGTACCTTGCTTTGAGTACTGTAGCTTGTCGGCAAAAGATGGTTGACCTCTTCGACCGTGGACCGCCCAAAGACGAGTTCTCGATCGAGTAGCTGTCGACTTGCAGATGCGCCGGTAGATTTCGGTTCCACGCATCAAGCTCGCCATCTAAATCAAGCAATTTTTGTAGCCCGGCGTTACTAATTCCCTTGCGTTGTGACTCGTCTACGCCGAGGCTTGAGGTGGACGCACCCTCATTCTCTGAGCCTTGGTGGTAAAAGGAAGTGAGGACTTGGCCGAGAATATCTTGTAGCTTGATGGCATGAATGTAGCATTCCACACGGCTGGGCATATCACTTGGCTGAGACCCTGGACTATGGGGAAATCGCGTCAATAGTTCGTCATCGATGGTCGATGGAAGTGAGAGTCGGCTGTGCGCCGCACCCGAGTGTATCATAAGGGGGCGTCCATAAGTAAGTGAGAGGATCCTATCAGAATATTAGAGGAACGAGGTTGGTAAAGCCTGTAAGCACTCACCGGTCGAGCAAGACACACCCAGTCCAAGCGCGTCGGCGCATTTCCTCTTCGAGCTGGTCGGCTGCCTGACAGTTGCTAGCATCGCCTTCTTCCCGCTCTTCAGGTTGAAGGTGCAGTCCTATTCCCTGGGCGACACGGATTGCCATCCCAATGATATTCCAGCACGAACTCGTGATGTCTCTGGTCTGGAGGTACTGGCCCATGAGAAGAAGTACCTGTACCAAGGGCGTACTTCCGCTTTCCAGCAAGTCGAGGCCGAGGAGGCTCTTTGCGCGCCTGAAGAAGGTATAGCTGATGTCGTCTCGTTCCTGTTGAGTGAGCTCCGTGTTGTGAAGCACGCCCAAAGCAAAGACGACATTGAGCATGCAGTGAAACAAGGACTCGTTGAGGGTACTGTAGTATCCATTCATGGAACAAGTGGCTCTGTTTTCTTGTGGAGATGTCTGAGGCGTCCAGAGTGTGAGATAGCGATCATAAAATGACGGCCAATGCAGGAATGGGTATAGAGAGTGCACATATGTCCAGAAGAGGTTGACGAGGCGATCCGCGTCAGTTCGAGGGGGAACATTCATTCCAAGCATGGGGTGGAACTTGTCGTACCCAGAGTTGAGCCATATAGATGACATGGGCGATGGTTCGCTTGTTGACACCATGGTGCCATCTTTGCCCGTCGAACAGTTACCAAGAAGCCAAGGCACGTGTCCGCAATTCCGTCGGCCCATGACACTCCGGGCCTCACGGAGAAGGCTGATTGTGCTCGAGGGGCCGAAGTAGTCAGATGGGTGTTTTGATGATTGGGGATTCGCACCATGTATGGACACGACGACTCCCATGGCGTCCATCGCGGGCTGTTCTGCCCCTGTGTCGGCCATGGCTGGTTTTTCGATCCCTTTTTCGGGATGATCTTTTGGGGGAGACACAAATGCGGAAAGTGGTCCAAAGCTCAAGTTGGCCCAAGGCGCAGAGGTTTGCTCTGAAGCATTATCGATAGGTGCTACTGCCGTGGATTCCAACGGCGAGGGTATTCCTAGATGGTAAGAACCCATTGCATCCGCCCCGTCAGGTGCATCATCTTCGGGCACGCGAAGACCATGGTCAGTATCGAGCTGTGGCCTCTCATCTGGGCTGTCATTGTGGTCGTCACTATCGTCTTGAGCAGGGGGTACCACAACCGGAGAGCCTTCTGGCAAGACGACAGGGCCACCGAGTTCGCCCTCAGATGGAGGGATGTGTACGTTGATAGTACCTGCTAGCCTCTGTGTATCCTCCAGCTCTCTGACGCGACTTTTGAGCTCCTGAACATAACTGCAAAATCGTCTTAGACTCGGGATGTGTAAGTGCTCACGTGGGCTTACTTGTTGCTCCACCATCCCTTGCTGTTTCTCTCCTGATTCCATATGCATCGCGGGGCGGAACGGGTTTTGCATGCTCCACATACGGGCTTGACTCCATCACACTTGCGCTTCCTATCGCGGCACTCCTCGCAGGCCAGGGCAGTTCGGCGCCGTTTCCGGGGAGCTCCTGAGTCAGGAGAGTCGAGTGTTGTCTTGGAGGTCGGAGGAGCCATGGGGAGGGAGCAGGGAGCTAAAGGGGGATTGCTTCAGAATTAAGATGTTGCATGTCTCAAGGCCACGAGACTCGTGAGAGGAGTTTGGAGGGAAAGTCAATTTATTCGCCTGTTTCTACCCCGCATTCAAGGCCCGGAAGACCGCCACTAAATCTGAACTAATCTCTATATCCGGGGTGCCGAGAAGTTGTGGTGTGGGGTGATGGGGACCAGGAAGACACTGACATCACCATCACAAGGGGCCACCTCGGACATCGAGGACAGCTGGCTTCGGCCTCGCGGGAGGGCTCATGTCGAATAGAAGGGTCTGAGAGTGGGTACGGGGGCTCAATAGCTTCATATTGCAATCCATTACTAGGCAAGGAAGATGGCGCTTGGGAGGGCCGTTCATGCAACAACGATCCATTTTTACGGAGTCTCTGGCAACCAGCCTGGTCTCGTGGCCAGTCATACCCAGGATCTAGCCTACTGCACAGCCCATTGTCAAGTACCTACAGTATCCATGTCCCGGAGCGTTCGGCTGGAGGAGGTGACTTGTCCGTGGCTGGTCTGGCGCTAGCGGCTATGCTTCCGCAAGTACCTCGCTAGGGGCGGAAGCATATCCGGACAACAACCAAAGCCAGTATCAACGGCACTGAGCCGAGAAGACGAGGATACAGGGAAGCCACGGCAGTTACTGGCCTATATGAGTGCCGGGATGGAGATCAGGACATGACGGCGGCTAGTCCTGACTGATGTTCTGCCACGACAACACCGGCTTGATGACCTGCAATACACAACCCGTTAGATATCACACATTCGTAGTGCTTAGCGGTGGATTACTTACCCGTCCTGCTTTGAGATCTTGAATCGCCTTATTTAGATCCTCCGCAGGGTAGCATTTCGAAATTCTGTCGATGGGGAATTTGTCGCTGTAGTATAACTTGAGCAGCTCCGGGATCAACTTTTGTCACATAAGCCATCGAGTATATCACGGGCAAGTAGGGAGACTTACTTCTTGAGGATTAGAGAACCCTTCGATGATTCCGACGATGCGTTTGCACGACAGCAACAGGTCCAACGCATTGACTTGAATTGTTGCTGTTGGCTGTGGGACACCCACCAGCGCCAGCGTTCCCTCGTGAGAGAGCGCCTGGACAGACGCCTGTAGGAGAGTTGCAACTCCTGTCGTATCGATGATGTAGTCGACCCCATCCGGGAACTTGTCTCTGATCGCAGCGTTGAGGCCCTGTCCAGTGCTCGTGTCGATGATATGCGTGGCTCCTAGCGACTCGGCTAATTGGAGTTTTTCATCAACAAGATCGACTGCAACGAGATGTTCCACCCCGATCGCTTTGGCTGCAAGCATGGCAGCGAGACCGACAGCACCCATGCCTAGGACTGCGACTTTGCTGTTGTTGTGAGGCCGGAGGACGTTCAAGACTGTTCCTGCTCCTGTCAGGTAGCCGCATGCGAGGGGAGCCAGGAAGACCAGGTCTTGGGGCTTGGCCGATATCTTGACCACCGAGTTCTCGCAGACAACCGCCATCTTACTGAAGGATGACTGTCCAAAGAATTGGCCAAATACGGGTGCACCGTCGGGCAGTGAGATCGGTGAAGTTGCTCCGGGACTCTTACGTCCAGGGTTGATAAAGTTGGTCTCAGTCATTTGGGAACAGCTACCGTATCGTTTCTCGAGGCACCCTCGACACTGTCGGCATGTGTGAAATGAGAGCACAACCGTATCGCCCTCCTTTAGGGACCTGCCAGACACGCTTGATCCGACGCCTCGTACAGTACCGAGTCCCTCGTGGCCGAGCACCACTGGATATCCCCCAATTGGCATGCCACCTTGCTGAACAACAAG
The DNA here is from genome assembly GCF_025433545.1 of Fusarium keratoplasticum. NCBI lineage: Eukaryota > Fungi > Ascomycota > Sordariomycetes > Hypocreales > Nectriaceae > Fusarium > Fusarium keratoplasticum. The sequence goes on along the minus strand of NC_070530.1, from coordinate 4,250,528 downwards.
ATCCTAGAGCTGCATTTTAGTCTTCAAGTCCACTATTTGATCTAGGTAACGTACCGTATGGCAAAGTCCGGTGTATTTGATCTCCACTAGAACTTCATTTGGTTGCAGTCCGTCGAGCACAACATCTCTGAGTTCAAAAGGTCCGCCTCGCTCGGCGACGACATAGGCTTTGGTAACAGTCCTTTTAGTATCGGGCATTGTTGCAGGGCTCTTGAAGACAGATAAGAGGGAAGTCTAGACGGGTTGCGAGATGGGATAGAATAAGTGATGGACAAGGTCAGGGGGGATGCCATGATGAGATCCTTAGGCCTCTTATACACGAGGCTGCCCTGGCAGTCCGCGGGAACGTATCCGCCACGCAATTTCCGCATTTCTGGCTGTAACCTGAAGCTGATCCGCATGAAACTAGGACGAGGTGAATATTATTCTGCTGTTGGGACTAAGAAGCACTGGTTCACTTGCCATTAATTTCAGACAGACAACAACATGCACTTCACCTCACCATAACTGATGACGAAACATAGAAGCACTCAAGCACAATTCTAACGTGCAATTCAACTGCCGTAAATTTGTTCCACACGATATCCGATGTTTAATTTGTTAAACTATAGGATACTGTCTGAACCATACATCCAAATCTCTGCGGTCCCCGGATCAAGTTCCGCTCTCAATTCTTAAAACGGGGGAACAAAGAGAGAGCGTTGTCGCGGTTAATCTGGTTAATCAAGTCCGTATCCTCAAACTTGTACGAATCAAGCCCACTCGTGTGGAAATCGATAATCCCGTCATTGGCATAAGGCGTGTCGCTGCCGTAGAGGAGATGTCCCGGCTTGGCAAACTTCTCCAGAACCCGCAGCACATTCTCTGAGCCAGCCACGGCTAGATCGTAATAGAAATTCCGAGCATCGTCCAGAAACTCGTCGAGCTCTTCCTTGGACTTGGGCAGGATGCTCGCAGGTCTTCCAATGAGGTAGGGCAGCACACCGCCTCCGTGAGAGAGAATGATCTTGCAATTTGGGTTATTGCGGACAGTCTTGTTGTAAATCATGTCCAGAGCGGTCGTGGTGGACTCGAAGGGGTAGCGGATCACTGGCTGAGGAAGGCCGCTGACTTGACTCGTATCGACAGGATGGGTAGGGTGGACAAATACGACGGCGGAACGGCGGTTGAGCTCAGCCCAAATGTCCTTGAAATCAGGGTGGCCCAGGTAGTGATTATCAGTCCCGTAACGGGTAAACAAGGTCACACCGTCCGCCTTGAGGGTGTCGAGGGCGTAGGCAATCTCGGCAAGGGCCAGCTCCTTATCAAGAAGGTTCGGTAGAGCGGCAAAGAAGCCGTATTTCTTGGGGCTATCGTCTCGCAATTTGGCAGCGTACAGGTTAGCCTTGCGGGCGAGCTCTGCCGATGCTGCCGGGTCCTTGAGGATGCAGGCACCCGGGGCAGTCAGCGACAGGATGGTGACATCTATGCCGAACTTCTCGTTGACGGCAGCATCTGACTCTGGGGTCCAATCAGGTACGAACCAACCTGAAGGGTCTCCGCCTGAGGAGATGACAGCTGGAGGGAGGTGAGATTAGGACGACGAATGTGCATGGCAGAGAACGGACCTTGACGATAAAAGTCGGGGACAAAGTGGTGGTGGACATCGATTCTGTTAGAAGCCATGTTGAGTATAGATCCTTGTAGTCAATAAAAAGTGAGAGATGTTCTGAAATGTGGAGTGAAGATTTTGAGTTGCAGTGAGACAGAGTCATTACCAAGGCATATCCCGGCCATATATTTGTAGACTCACTCGCTCGCACCGAGCCCGAGAAGCCGGAACACATCCCCAGCTTCCCCAGATTTCTGCCAGATTTCTCCGCGGGTTTGAAATCCAGACATGGTGTTCCCGCCTCAGCCGCCCCGGATGCTCATCCGCAAGGTTGGATGGTGTGGCGACTCTTCCCCTTTTGACCACAACTCCACCGGCAATCGCTTCCCCAGACTGTCTTGACAACAGTATCCGGATCAACATCCGCAGAAACTGCAAAACCAATTAGATGAGAGCCGGATATCGGCCTATTTTAACGCCATGTTCTACTACCAGGCATAGACTCGTCATTGATTCACGCATTCATCCCCACCAAGCATCCTTACATATCACGCACGCAAATATGGACACCAAGTCAGCTCGGCAATTCGATGGCGTATATGACGTTGTCATCGTGGGTGCAGGAATATCCGGCATCAACGCCGCCCACCACATCCAAGAGAAGCTCCCAAATCTCACCTACACGATCCTCGAGGGCCGTGACAGCCTCGGAGGCACCTGGGACTTGTTCCGCTACCCAGGTATCAGGTCCGATACGGACCTGCATAGCTTTGGCTTCAGCTGGTTCCCCTGGGTGGAAAAGCGTGCCATTGCTGATGGGGGATCCATCGTGCGATATCTGCGCAACGCGGCTGAAAAGGAGGGGATTGATCGCCACATGCAGTTCAAGCGCAGAGTTATCTCTGCCAACTGGGACTCGTCGGACCAGTCATGGAGTCTAGTGGTTGCAACCGATCTGGGTCAAACTCTCGAGTACCAGGCGCGGTTTCTGATCCTGGGAACAGGTTACTACGACTACACGGAGCCACGAACACCTGACATCCCAGGCCTCAACAGCTTCAACGGACAAGTGATTCATCCGCAGTTCTGGCCCGAGAATCTGGACTACGCCGACAAAGAGGTTGTCATCGTTGGCAGCGGCGCCACGGCCATCACACTTCTACCCAACCTGGCCAGCAAGGCGAAGCAGGTGACGATGTTGCAGCGGAGCCCGACGTATATCCTGTCCATCGACAACAGCACCGGCAATTCGTGGTTCCATCGCATGCTACCGGAGCTATGGTCCTTCAAGCTCAGCCGCTGGGCATTTATCTGGACGACTGCCATGATCTTCTACCTCTGTCGCGCGTTTCCCCGCGCTGCGAGATCGAAGCTTCAGCGTTGGGTTGGGGAGCAGCTCCCGGCACATGTCCCCATGGACCCTCACTTTACGCCTCTCTACCGACCATGGGATCAGCGACTTTGCTTCAGCCCCAACGGAGATTTCTTCAAAGCTATCCGGGAGGACAATGCAAACGTGGTGACGGACCGCATCAGTCAAGTCAAAGGCGACGCCATCATCCTCTCTTCGGGTAAGCAGCTAAAGGCAGACATCATTGTCACCGCGACCGGCCTGAAGCTCAAAGTCGGCGGGGCCATCAAAATCATGGTGGATGGGGAACTCGTCCAGCTCTCGGACAAGGTTGCATGGCGGGCATCCATGCTGAGCGACGTGCCCAACCTAGCCATTATGATAGGCTACGTCAACGCTTCGTGGACTCTCGGCGCCGACGTTACAGCACGTCTCATCTGCCGTCTTCTCAAGCATCTTCAGGAAAAGGGAAATTCAAGTGCTGTCCCTCGGCTTCCCAGCAATGTCCAGCCGCGGCCGCTTTGGGATCTCGACGCGACATATGTTAAGCAGGCCGAGAAGAGCATGCCAAAGTGTGGAGATTCTGGCCCTTGGAAGGGCCGCACAAACTACATTTACGACCTGTGGCGTGCAAGACATGCGAGCATCACTGCTGGACTTGAGTTTTCTTCTAGTGGTGCCAAGGTGTGATAGGCGTTTGGGACTCAAGGCTGATAGGCAGCCGAGGAGAAGCAGTGATCGTACTTTAACAGGTTATGTTCAATAGTAGTGTCGAAGTAGTAAAACATTGTTATTCATAGATTCGTATAAATGACTCGATAGAATTTCCCGTGCGTTAGCCACACTAGATAAAGGCTCCTGCCCGTGATACTGGGCACAAAGATCACGTTTGCGAGGTTCCAAAGCTAAAGAGCAACCAGGCGCTTCGCCCGGCGCAGCTTCATGACAATTGGCTGTGGTTCAATAAAATATCCTGGGCGAAGCTGCTACACTGAGGTAGAATTGAAATAACAAGGCGTGCCTAGGTCTAAATTGCGGCTCATCGGATCTAGGCAGTTTCGTTCATATTCGGTGGGCTGTTTGTCATCATAGCTGTTGACCCCCATCTACTCCGGGACCATTTCCCCTCTCAGCTGCAATAATCTTTCTCATAACCTCCAGATCAGAAGGTAGTAGATCCTCAAGCAAACTGGTCGATCCATCAGCCACAATGGTCGCGTCTCCTGGCCTGGCCACTGCTAAAGCCATTCCCCCACGGTATGTTCCCTTCTCAATCAGGTCCTTCATCCTCTCGGCGATCTCACTCGGCTTTATCAGGACGGTGCTAGTTTCATCTCCGTTTTGGCTCTCCATAATGCTCTTGAGAAGAGGCGTCTCGACAAGTCTAGAATTCACAGGTTAGATCAGTTCACACTTTGTTGCTTCATAAACACTTACCCAGGACAGATTCCGACAACTTTGACCTGGGCTTCAGTTTCAGCTTTGGCCAGACTCTTGATAAGTCCAATCGTTCCGTGCTTGCTTGCAACATAGAGAGCCGTCGCGAAATGGCCATTGACTCCTGCGATGGATGATGTGACAATGACGACGCCTTTCTTGTTCTTCCGGAGACATGCCCGGATCGCGATGCGGCTGAGCTTAATGGGATGACCGAGGTTGATGTCGAGCTCGGCATATCTTTTAGTCTCACGGTCACCCCAGAAACTCGACCATTCCTTGGAAAATCAGACCATGAGAAAGACACAAAGGGGGTGTCACGTACAGGTTCTCCAACACCAGCGTTGGCGGCGTAAACGTCTGGAACATCACCAAACTCCTTCTCAGCGAAGGGAATCAAAGCTTCAAGATTATCCCATTCTTGGACGTCGCACTTGATGAAGCGGACGTTAGGGTCGTTACGCACGAGGGGTTCGGCTGCTGGTGACAGGGCAAGGTCGGCGATGATGACCCTGGCGCCGCTTGCCAAGGCCAACTTGGCAAAAGCGAGGCCGATGCCTATTCAAGGCGTGAGAATGATTCTTAAACTCTTGGTTTTTACTTATGAGTAGTTGCCGAGTGAAGAACGTACCTGAGGCACCGCCGGTGATGACCACAATCTTACCGTCCAAGGGGAAGTCGCCTAGCATGGTGATGAATACAAATATCAACGTATAGGGATTGGACCCATGAGAAACTACAGGTACAGCAAGACTTATACATGCCTAATAAATGTATCAAGGTAGTCTCGAGTTGAGATGAACGGGAGCGGCTATGCTGCCGGACGCCCGGCGGATCTACTCCCGCCTCTAGAACGCCGCCATCACTCACCTCCGCCTTTTTCGGTAGATGCGATGGATCATCTACCGCCCCTGTCATCACAGCTGTTGCTCACACTTCCTAGTGGTAAAGCTAAACCGAGCAGAGGTTCTTGATTAGGTACGCTAGAATCATACCTGGGGCGTACCATTCACAGAGGCTTGGTGTACTTTTTGGCGACAGACAAATATTTAAAGAAACCGACCAAGCGCAATAAAACTCTTCGGTTCAACCTGATATGCAGTCCAGTCCAAGTAGACGCACCAGCCTTCACCATGAATTCACACAGCGAAAACAGAGTGCCTCTATGGATCGATAACGAGCCCGTCCACACAAACATCGAGTTTCTAGTCACCAACAGCGCGACTGGAAAATCCATTTCTGCCTCGGCAGCTTTACCAGAACACGTGGATCGCGTCGTCGAGAGCTCGTACAGAGCATTCGCCCAATGGAGTCGTACTACGATATGGCAGCGTCGAGGCCTGTTGCTCAAGGCAGCCAAGCTTCTCGAGGAGCGGAGGCGCGAGATAGAAAGCATACTCAAGGTAAGAAGAAGCACTATAATTTTTAAACTTGTCAATAATCGAGTCTGACGGAGCAGGTGGAAATCCCCATCGATGACTTTGTCATCCAGCAGATCAACATTCAGAGCTCCATCGACCTCCTCCAGGAATTAGCCTTCCACGTGCAAGACTCCGAGACTGGAACTCTCCTCCCTAGCAAGCAGCCGAACTCTTATGCCATGGTCATCAAAGAGCCGTTGGGTGTCCAGCTAGGCATCGCTCCTTGGAATGCATCCCTCTATCTCGGCATCAGAGCGGTGGCAACCCCAATCGCCTGTGGCAACACTGCCATCCTCAAGGCTTCCGAGGTGACACCCCTGGTGCACAACTATATAGGGGTTCTGTTTCGAGACGCCGGCTTTCCTCCTGGTGTCCTCAACATTGTACAGCATAGGAGGGAAGATGCACCAGGAGTTCTCGACGCTCTCATCAGCGACAAGCGTGTAAGAAAGATCAACTTTACAGGGAGTGCCGCCGTGGGCAAGATCATTGCCGCCAAAGCCGCAGAGAGCTGCAAGCCTGTGCTGTTGGAGCTGGGAGGGAAGTCGCCGCAGATTGTCCTTGAAGATGCAGATCTGACCAAGGCTGCTGAGGCTGCAGCCACAGGAGCGTTCGCCCACGTAAGTTTCAAATGGAACGTCGGCTCACCTGTTGCAAGCTGACGGATAAATCTATAGCATGGCCAGATCTGCATGTCTACCGAGAGGATCATCGTCCACGCTTCAGTCATGGAGCAATTCTCAGAGAAACTAGTCACAGCTGCACAAAAGATACAAGTCCAGCCTGGGGCTTCTGCAGAGCACGTTGCGAAGGTAAAAGTACTTGTGGAAGACTCAATCGATAGAGGGGCGAAGTTCCTCTTTGGGAAGGGCATCGAGACAGAAAACTCTCATATGAGTCCGCGGGTGCTCACCGAGGTCACGCAGGATATGCCCATCTGGCGTCAGGAAACCTTTGCGCCTGTTGTGACTCTAGTGCCGTTCACGACGCTCGAAGAGGCTATCGATCTGGCGAATGATTCCGACTACGGATTATCGTCCAGTATCTTTACTTCCAGCGTCATTAGAGGCATCGAGGTGGCTCGGCGTCTTGACACGGGGGCGGTTCACATCAACTCCATGACGGTCCACGACGAGGCACATCTACCGCACGGTGGAACAAAGGAAAGCGGCTGGGGACGCTTTGGAGTCCCGTGGGGTAAGCAGTAATCCTGATTACCACTTGAGCTTCTGGCTAACCATGAATAGGAATCTCGGAGTTTACTCAGCTCAAGACTATTACAGTGACGGATGAAGATTTAGGAAGCTGCTGTTAAATATGAGATGCAGGGAAGATTTTCCAACACTAGGGTTTTCGTGCAACGACAAGAGAATATGAGATCAGGCTGCCTTCTATCACATAATGCTTCTCCCTCAGACCAGCTGAATATACGTGTCAAGGTGCTGCCTAGCTACAACATCGATGTTTCTTGGAAAGGGGGTATTGATCCTCCACGAACCTTCTCATTACCAAGAAGAGGACAAAATAGAAGCGGAGAAAGGAAAATAGGAATAGACAAAGGGCACTTTGTCTCGCGCAGTCGCGGTATCGCGGCTCACAACGATGTCTTAAGGAATCAATCTTACGGTTATGGGAGCTGAATTAGGTATTTCAGTAGTATATATCACTATTTAATATTCACTCTCGACGTGGACCGCCAATATCTACCCTCGCCGAGCCAACCGCACAAGTCGTCTTCTTAGCAACCATGGCGGTAAAGATGCTCTCTCCATCCGGGACCTGGTTGACCACTAGATACAATGTCTTTCCATCCTCCCCTCCCAGATAACACGCCGTAGCATGTCCGCTCACACGAATTCGAGCGTTGATGTTGCCCCGCTGGTCGAGGCGGATGAACTGGTCGTAGCCCAACAAAGAGAGCCAGATATTGCCCTCAGCATCCAGACATCCGCCGTCAATCTTGACCATCTTCCCGGCGGCTTCTTTCTCGGCAAAGTCTGGTAGAGAGGAGGGAGACCAAAAGAGATGCCTGTTGGATAGCTCACCCCCAGGCCCAACGTCAAACTTCAAGAGCCCTTGTCCAAACGTCTCGGCCACAAACAAAGATTTACCATCCTCGGTGATCACCAGCGCGTTCGGAAAGACCAGATTCTCTGCAGCCACCTGGGCAGTACGGTCCGTATCTACCATGATGAGGCGGCCAGGCGAGGGGTCTTCTCCGTGGAGGACTCGAGCCCCTGTATCGTCCAGGTAGACCCTTCCAACACTGTCGATATACATATCTCCACAATACCCGGTCATGATGTTGGAGAGGTCGGCGTAAAGCGTCGTATTTCCATCCTTGAACTGATAGAGCTTGGTATCAAACATGGACGAGTAGATGAGCGACCCGTCGGGATGGAAAAACATGCCATTGGGTTGCAGGTCAACCTTGGCCAAGACGGTCTTCTCGCCAGACTTTGGGTTGATGGTGTAGATGGTGCGGCCAATCATGTCGCTGACGTACAAGAGGCCATTGTGGTATCGAGGGGCTTCGCCGAAGAGCATGCCATCGGCAAGGGGCTGATATGTGAATTCTTTGACGGCGGACATAATGCACCGGGGCCAGGTGTGGCTTGGGCTGAGACGAGGTGAGATTGAGTTGGCGAAAAGGGGGAAGATATAGCAGGACGCGATGCTGGATGTTGAACACTCTGAAGTCGTGGAGCATAGCCTAGCTTTATACTGTCCGTCCTTGGACTCGTTCCTCCCATCAAAGCCAAGAACCTAACATCCCTTAGCTGTTCTGTCTTTCTCTGGGGAGAGGTTTCCCCGCATTGGGATCGAGAGTGCTTCAACCATCATCCGCTAACGTAGACGCCACGAGAACCAATTTGCGGGGGTGGATTGCAATCCAGGATCCGCTCGGCGGATGCAGATCCGCATGCTCGACACTTTGTGGGGTAGCTCTGCCGCCTAGCCTCCATCTATCAGTATTCCGTTTCTTGTCCTGCCTTGCAAGATGTTCACCTGCTACCGCATACCTTGGTTCAGACGGTCACCTATGACTAGAGCTGAAAATAAGTTGCAGCACAATCTGCAACACAACGGCCCAGGGGCTTCGCCGCTGGGCGACCCGGTACCGGTTTCAAACACCAAACTTATGCGTCAACAGAGCCAAGAGATAGCTTATGACGATAGGAACATGTTTCACTTCAATTTTTAGTAGAGAAACACGGGAGTTTTGGAGATAATGACCACACAGGACATATTACATCTGCAATTTGCGGGCATTGTTGGCATGTGTCTGGAGCTGGAGATATTACCCAGCTAAATAGTGTTCCTACTTAGCTGTACAACTTTTGACCAAACCCACGATGGAGAAATATTTCGCGGGTAGAAGGAGAATGTATTGGAAAAGATTGGGCATGCCGCATCAGCTCCCAAGCCGTAGAATTTGCGATGGTGTAGCAGCCAGGATCCCAAAGACAGGACAGGCCAGCACAAACTGCAGTAATGGCCACACAGTAGAACAATGATCCCGGGACCAATTAACAAACCTCCGTGACCAAGGCCCGGGAATTGCGGACTCAGAGGCCAGTTTCGGGGCTGATGGGGATTGTGTTCGGAACCAATTGCTTCCGGCTTTGGGGGAATGGCGGCAAAGATTCCGTGAATGATATGTTGCGGCTGAGCATCCGGGGCAATGGGCAAAAGACTTGATCGAACGGCAAAGAACGGGTTGTGGCTCTTCCATCTGAGCAAACTGCCGAATTCATATCCGCTCTGATGTGTGCTTGTCACAGATAAGAGGCTCCGCGACATGACAATTCCACGGCCTTCTGGCACATGGATCAACTTCAACACACCCACAGCTTGGAAGTCGAATAAATATCACAGTTTGCAACATGAAAGTCATCATCAACGGTGGAGGCCTTGGAGGCCTTGGGGCCGCAATCGCTCTCAAGAAAAAGGGCCATCAGGTTACGGTGCTTGAAGCAGCTCCAGAATTATCCGAGGTGAGAACACACGCGGCGCCTCGCTCCTCTGTCCAGGGCCCAGACCCGAAGCTAACTCTCCTGTCCCTTAGGTCGGTGCTGGTATCCAGATCCCTCCCAATTCAAGCCGAATATTGTGCAGCTACGGCCTCAAGGACAAGTTCCTAGAGAAGGTTGTCTGGCCTCAGCACTTTGCCTTCAAGAGATACGAGACGGGGCGGCTATTGGGAACGACGCCATTGCACCCTCACCTCTCGGAAAAGTACGGATCCCCTTACTGGCTCATCCATAGAGCCGACTTTCAGGGGCTTCTTTTTGACGCCGCAAAGGAGTTGGGTGTCGATATTCGCCTTGGTTGCTTCGTCGAGTCGGTCAACGTCGATGACCCAAGCGTGAAGCTGGCAAACGGGGAGATTTTGGCGGCCGACCTGGTGGTAGGAGCAGATGGCATCCGATCCAAGACGCGGGAGGCGCTTCTCGGGAGGATCGTTGAGCCAAACCCAGCGGCCAACTGCTCCTATCGCGCAACTGTCCCTGTCGAGATCATGTCTGCTGATCCGGACATTTCCCACCTCATGACGGACATCAACGCCAACTGCTGGATTGGGCCTAATCACCACATTATGGCCTATCCCATTCGTCAGGGTGCCATGTATAACCTTGTCCTGTCTCACCCCAGTGGCCTCGCAACGCCTGGCAAGTGGAACGAGCCCGGCAACCTAGAGGAGATGCATCAACACTACAAAGACTTTGATCCAATCATCCAAAAGGTCCTGTCCAAGGTTCAGAGCTGTCTCAACTGGAAGATTGCTGACTTGCCTAACTTGCCTACTTGGGTCAGTGAAAACGGCAGAGTCGTGCTGCTGGGGGATGCAGCCCATGCCATGGTGCCGTTCCTAGCTCAAGGCGCAGCGCAGGCTATCGAGGACGGCGCATGCCTCGCGGAATGTCTAGCTCGTGCCAAAGACCCTTCCGACATCCCAGCTCTCATGCGCGCATACGAAGCCATCCGCAAGCCGCGAGCCGAGCGGGTGCAACAGGCGACTCGAGACTCCAGCCGTGTCTGGCACTTGCATGACGGACCTGAGCAGGAAGCCCGTGATCTGGCATTTGCATCCATGGCAGCTAGCGCTCGCGACGAAAAGATGGATGAGGCTTTGAATAAGGCAAATCCCAATAGTTTAAGCGGTAGGGACTTCCAGCCGTGGCTTTTTGGGCACGATGAGATAGCGTTGACGAACGTGAAGCTGAATGAGATGTTCACGCTTCAAAAGTAATAAACGAGTTTTCGATCTCCCTCTCCTTCTCTATCTTTCAGCTCTAATATCATCTTGGTAAACATCTAGGTATGCTGAGTATTATGTTAGATAAGCGAGGCGTAGTATCTGTCTTGTCTTGATTATGTTGATCTTCGTAGGTATTGAATGGATATGACTGATTTCTGGCCAGGCGGAGTTTCCATGCGTGTTGAACAAAATGTAGAGAGCCACGATGTCATTTCGCAGAGAATATAGTCGCCATTGAATTCATAGATTCTTAGCAAGTGAATAAAGTGAGCCCTCGTAATCACGTGGCGGTAGACCCTATGCTTGGAAACATGATGGTAGAGTTGGCAGGGTACTGCATCTTCATCAGAGAGCACAAGGCTGTGAAGGCCTAAACATCAAATACTCACACTTCCAAAGGCAGAAAGAATTCGATTGTGTTTGGGGTCCCAGTTGAACAGATCATCGACAACCGTCCGGTTGTGGTTGTGCCCCCATTGTGATATTTTCGTAGAGTAACCAAGGCTGTTGTGAAGAGCGTAGCCGTGACCAGGACTGTAACTGATAAGAGGTGGATGAGTTTATGGGCAATGGTGAACAGAAGAAAATTGTAGAAATTAAATCTGGTTGGATAACTCGGCTTCTCACACTCATCTCGGCGGGTGCGGTGTCCTGGGTATTTCGGTCCAGGGCCATAGGAAGGTGACGAATACGGCGGCCGAGGAGCAGGGGTCGTGGCATTCGACGGGGAGAGCCCTCGCGTCGACGGGATTCGACGCTCCCATCAAAGTTGTAAGATGGCCGTTGCTAACCAGAGACCACTCTTAAGTGTCAAGGTGACCGTAGTAGGCATGGTCGCATGCTGGGGTCGAGTCTGGGGATACTGGCGGCAGGACCAGGGTCGCACACCCGAGTTTAAGCTGCGGCACCTGCGCTCCTGCCGAGGTTGGGATTGGTTCTCATAGTCAGAAACAATTGGCTCCTGAAAAGGGGCAGTGGCTTCTGCCTTTATTAGGAGGTTAGATATGGCGCGGTGTAAGTTCATTGTACGATTTTCGTTGGGCATGAAGGGGCGCTGTGGACATGGGTGGTGGGCAGGGCATACACGAGGCACTCGCAAGGCGACATCAACGATCCACGAGAGCCTAGAAAGATGGATGCAGGAAGACAGGCTAACAGGTCAGGTGGAGGCTGGTGAGGCATTTTAACCAACTGCGTCTGCCAAGCCTGCAGGTGTGTCGGTGTGCTGGCCAACTCAACAAACGACAGCCTGGTGCGGTCAAACAGTGACCCGGTAGATCACAATCGGGCCCCCGTCAGGAGTCCTTATTCTTGCTCTAAGGCAGAAATAAGGATTGAAATAATTAAGGTAACCAAGCCTAACAACGATGGGTAAAAGAAAAGACATGCGCTCAGGAAGAGTCATGTCTGGGTGGCGTACACTTGGCGTGTTTTCTCTTTCCGCTCTCGCAACCTCTGCCCATGTTGGTATGTATGCACCACTTGACTATGGCTGCTTACGATCCACATCGTACTGCAGGCTCTTTCAAGGCTCTACTAGGGCACAATTTGCCGGGAGGCATTGCTGCTCCAAGTATGCCTCAGTTGCGCTACGTTAGCTCTCTTCTCTAGGTGATTGGTTTAAGCAACCAAAGGTATAGCCACACTGCCTAATATTTGAAACATACAAGGGGCAGTGAACAATCAGATAATTTTGAGCGGAGATGCAGAATCAGGCCGACGGATTATTGGCTTAGCAGCCTTTATTGGGCAAGGAGACGGACACACAAGTCGGCAGCGCCAGGCTCAAGCGCATAGGTACAGTACCTACCTACATGAACACGCATTTACCCCTCACAAATCTCATGGTGTCTTCAGCTTCTATTCACCCAACTCCAACATGAGGCTTGGGCCTGTCTTTTCAGATGCCCAGTACCTTCTTATCAGGTAGCCCGTTCCCACTCTTTTATCTCCCAAACCAACGATGGAGGCTGCAGCGAGCATCGCAGGTCTGGTGGCTCTCGCCGATCTCGTGTTTCGCTACTCCATGAAGTACGTCAAAAGCTCGAAGGGGGCGCAAAAGGAAGTCGAAGCTATATCTCGGGAGACCGGGGATCTTGCTCTTGTACTGCACCGCTTGTCATTTGTTACTATTAGACTGGTGGAGACGCAGTCTTCCGATGGAACCGAAGTGCCATCCAACATCACGCTGCATCACCTGTACCACTGCGAGGAGCTCCTGATACGACTCAAGAAGCGCCTTGGCGATGCAGAATCCGACATTGGCTCCGATTCTCGCCTTGAGAGACTTTCAAGTCACCTGAAATGGCCATTTTCTTCATCAGAGGTCAAACAGATTCTGCAGGACTTGGAACGCCACAAGCAAACCATCAACCTTGCACTAGCAGCCGACTCTTTGAGCAGCCTGATATTACTCCTCTCCCGTCAATCGGCCACTAATACCGGAATCAACAAGGTACAAGACGTTGTCAAAGAGATCTTGGACATCGAAACAAAGATTGTTCTTGACAAGAAGAGGAAGAACGTGCTTGAATTCTTCACCAAGGTCAACCCGTATTCCGAGTTCGACACAAACCGGAGACTACGACAAGGTCTCACAGGCCTCTGGCTCACCCACGGCCCTGAGTTTGAGAAGTGGTATACGACGCGCGGGTCGAAAATCTGGTGCAGCGGCATCCCGGGTGCGGGCAAGTCGGTCCTTGCGGCTGCCATCATTGACGATTGTCTACAGAGGAACGCAACCAACCAAGGAACAGCATTGGCATATTTCTTTTGTACATACAGAGACGAAAAGTCCCAAGAGCCTACCTCTATTCTCTCCTCCCTTTGCTCTCAGCTAGCACGGCAGGGGGAGAATGCGTTTGAGACCCTGAAGGAGTATCACGACGAACTGACATGCGAACGCCAACTTCAGGCAGAGCCCTCGACGAATAAGTTGATCAAGATTCTCCGAAGAATGTGCTCCTCATTTGATCGAGTATATCTCATTGTTGACGGACTGGACGAATGCGTCACTCATGTCGAGGAATGCGTGGAAAGCCTGGCAGCCCTCCTTCCATCCCCTTGTGATGAGACACTCAACTTGGCCGTGCTCAGCAGAGATGAAGCTCCTATACGGGCTATTTTGGGAGACCAGTTTCAGAATGTCGAAATCGAAGCACACACTGAGGACGTTGACCGCTATGTGACCCAGGAACTAGACCGGCGCATCGCCTCGAGAAAGCTGAGGCTCAGAAGCCTGGCGCTAAAGGATAAAATTAAAGCGAGACTGGTGATTGGGGCCAAAGGAATGTAAGTGCCCGAAACAAGCTCAACCCTCTTGACATGATTCGGTACTGATAGATGAGACCCCAGGTTTCGGTGGGTGGCTTGCCAGGTGGATCATCTCTGCGAGCTTCCAACTGATGGGGCTCGGGAAAGGGCATTGGACAACCTACCGCCCACACTCTTTGCCACCTACGAGCGCATCTTGGCCAGAATCGACGAATCTCATGAGCAAGTCAGACAACTCGTGCAGAGAACTCTACTGCTGATCAGTTCGCCTCATCATGGGCACCTCAGTCTCCGACAGATCTGTGAGGCCATCTCCCTCCAAGATGGCTGGGAGGAACTCCCGGATGAGGATATTGTGGATGGAGAGGAAGTTCTCCGATGGTGTGGCAGCCTCGTCCGAACGAGGACAATGGAAGAGCACGATGAACTGGGCATTGAATTCTCACACTTTTCAGTGCAGGAATATCTCCAAAACAACTGTCACTGGCATCCTACGCTCAGTGCGTACGGTATCTCTCGGGAAAAGGCCTGCCATCTCCTGGCATCTCTCTGCCTTGATTACCTCGCCCTCAAGAACCACGAGCAGCTACCGAAGGAAACAGACGAGGCGATCAAAGCAATGGATGAAAGAGACTTGCGGTATCCTTTCTACAGACATGCTGCGACGTTCTGGCCGTTCTATGTACGCGAGGGCGGTGAAGGCTGCTGTCTTGAGCGCATCCATGACCTTTTCCAGCTTCCAAAGACACCCAGGTTTTGCTCATGGGCGACGACGCTTGCCACTCACTCGATGTCGATGGACCGTATGGAGTGGTATAACGCTGCCGACCTATGGCTTGAGACACGAAGTTTCAGTGAAATGGACGTTGTCTTTAACCCCTTTCACGTCGTTCGGCCGGACTTTACGCCTCTACACATGGCGGCTGCCTTAGGGATGCCAGAACTTTGCGATCATCTACTCAAGCAAGGCGCAAATATGGATCTCAAGGGCAAGTTCGGTACCCCTTTGCACTGCGCAATCGCTGGCCTTGGGATTTTCGCCTTTGATGGCCCGGAATCCAACTTGTACGACTCCAACATGTTCGACAAAGCCAACTTTTTCGACGCTGTGGGCCAACTGCTTGGACGACGGCAATCTGGCCAAGTTCTACTAAACGCAAAGGCAAATCCGCACTTGTGTTTTATAAGTGGCCAAGAGGAGAGGTACTCATCTCTGTCCCTTGCTGCAATCTGGTTATCCTGTGACAAAGGTCTAGGGATTGCCGCCGATCTCATCAAAGCTCGCATTGCCGTCGGGGAGGAGGACCTGCACCATTTCACGGAACGGTACGACTACCTTGTGGATTTAACTGAGTGCGGTGATGAATACAGCGACAGACACGCCGTTTTGAGCCTTCTCGAGGCCCTCGGCCCCCCTACCATGGAGACTAAAGGCACACCAACATCACGTTTGTACATCGAGACCTACAATTGGGCAACAATGATGGAAGTCAAGGGCTTGGACCAACTGTCAATACACCAGCCAACAGCCGGGTTCAGCGATGATGAGATTGTTGGACTCGTGACCGGATGGATCGTGAACAACAACGCCGTTGAGTTGAGTCGGTTTCTTGAAAGCAGCCGATCCGAACTGGTGAAATCCACCAAATTTGATACTTACATCGAAACAACCAACGGAACCGCTCTCCACTTGGCTGCAAGACACAGTTCACTGGATGTACTAGATGTACTTCTAAAATATGGCCTCGATGCAAACATAGCTGATGAAAACGGAAAAACTTCAGCGCATTGGTGTGGCGGTGTGGACGAACTCCGAGTGCTATTGGCATATGGCGCCTCTACGCTTGTGCCCAACAAGTCCAAGGAGACGCTTTGGCATCACATGGCGAGTCAAGGCAACATAAAATCTTTGGATTTTCTCGCCGGGCTTGACGTAAGACAAGAGGCGTTGCAAATGGTCTCTTCAAGAAACGAGACGCCAATCTGCTCAGCCTTGAACAACGGGCAAACAGATGTTGTTCTATTTCTCCTCAAGCACTGCGACTCGAGAGCGTTCTGGCAAAGTGGTGGGTCTATCTTTCGAGCAGCAGCGAAACTGGGATCTTCTGAGATTGTGAAACATTTGCTAGACGTTGGCATCGAGGTGGACGGCATGGACGACATCACAGGGAACCCGCTGCACTATCTTTCCAGGGATGCCGGTGTTGAGTGCGTTCAGCTACTTAAGGACCTGTTTCCTTTGGACCAGCGAAGAAAAAGGGATCACAGAACGCCGCTGGAATCACTCTTGCTTCAAGGCGTCGAGGAGGGCACGGAGCTCGACGACAAAGTCTTGGAAGCTATGCTGCCAGGCAATATCCTATCATGCCCCAAAGAAGCGAGCAGACTGTGGTCATTTGTTGGCTCCCTGGTGGCTAAGCATGCGCTGGCTGAGCATGCGCTGCCTAAGCATGTGCTGGCTACGCAAGATTATGGCGTGTCTTGGATTTGGCTCTCAAAATTCGTTCCGACTCTAATCGAGCTTGGCGTCATGGCCAAACACGAAGACACGGGACAGTCGGCCTTGGGCCCGTTTGCATCGTGCCTTGTTGCGGATATCACCTACAGGTATGAAAAGATGTTGGATGGTCTCTACATTCCAGGGTATACCAAGTGGTTCTGGTTCTCAAGCATGATACAACAGGCTATGAGAGAGGGAGGGCGGTGGGACAGGGCGGGTGAGGTCGACGGGGTTCGACTTTTATCCTTCGCCATCCTACACAACGACGCCAAGATGATATCACTACTTGTCGAGAAGGGTGTCGACATGCATTCAAGAGTCGATGTACTCTCTCCGTTCGAGTTCGCCTGCTTTCCTGGTGTTCCAGTCGAGGAAAGGAGCTTTGCGATCCTCGTGAAACACGCAGCCCTAGCGAAGATGGCCGAGGGAAACGAGAAGCTCAAGGGCTGCGGTTCTCTTCACTTTGTCGCTGGATGGGCTAAAAATGAAGGGCCCTGCACTTGGAAGCTAAGGCAAATGTTGTCGGCGGGTGTCAATCCGAATTTGCCTTTGTCTGGTGAGCCATCACCCCTTGCCTTTCACGTCTTTCGAGGTGCCCTGGACACAGCCGAGATTCTTCTCGAATCTGAAGCTGACCCATGGGCTCGGGGATCATATTCATTCGATGCAGCCTTGGAAGCCGTTCGCTTTGGCCACTATTCAATACTCGAAAGGATCGCAGCAACCAACGGCCAGACACCTTGTTGGGATCGAACTTGGGCCGGCGTCTTCAGCGACAAGAAGTTTGCTGGTGGGAACGCGCTGCACCTAGCTGCATTGAATGGAAAGACAAAATGCCTGGAGTTTTATCTCAGTCGAGGCTTATTGTCGGATCTGGAGTGCTGCGACGATACACTCAAGACTCCGATGCATTATGCTGCTCATTTTGATGGCTCTTCAACAATCGAGTTTCTCACGATCCGTGGAGGAAACATCGATGCTAGAGACCGCTTTGGCTTGACTCCATTACACCTTGCTGCTGACCAAGGACACTTGCAGGCAGCCAAGACCTTGATCAATCTTGGCGCCAAGCATCAACCTTGCAATAGAGGTTGCACGCCGCTGGTGTATGCATACGCAAGGGGAAATGAAACCATGATTGAAGCCCTCCACAGTTCCTCTGAAGAACTCCAAGAATCAAATTCTCCGAATGAATCTCCTAAATTGGTCAAATTACTAGCAGAGGCGATGCGCAATGCTATTCTACGGAGAGATGTTGCGGCTTGCAAGAGAATCCTCGCCCTTGGATGCCCGATAGACGTCGAGATCTATTTGGGCCAGGCTGTAACTCCTTTGGCCGTGGCTATCTGTCACCAACAAGACCCAGAGGTTGTTCGATGGCTGGTTGACTCCGGTGCAACGGTTTCGACAGCCTTTCCTCAACCCTACCAGAACCGGTACTTGAACGCTCTCGAAGCAGCAGTCGCTCACCCGATATTCAACAGTCTCTTGCACAAGTTGTTGAACAAGTTTTTGGAAGAAGGGGGCAATTTTCTTGACATGGCTCGAAGTCCTGTTCATCTTGCCGTCGGCTGCAACAATATTGAGGGGCTCAGGATTATGTTGGACTGGCTTCGCAATATGTACGGCAGCTCTGGACTGAATTTGTGCGTTGTCAAACACTTGCTGAACTGGACCCAGCTGAATCCTTCCTAGGAACAAGTCGAGCTGTGTTGTCGAAGGGAAACCTTCCCTGCGTGAGACACTGTCAGCTTTCGTCAACCAACAAAATGCTCAGAATCAGAATACTGCACTTCATGTCGCAGCCTCCAAAAACAATGTTGATGCCTGTGCCATCCTGATCGACAGTGGGGCCAACATTGAGGAGACTGGTGTCAACAACGCTACACCACTTCACTTAGCAGCTATATGCGGCTCCCTTCAAGTTGCCAAGGACCTCCTCAGTCGCGGTGCTCGTGCTAATCCGTTAGATGTATGTGCTGAAACGCCTCTCATGTTGGCCTATCGGACAGGTCAGTGGGGACTGGTCGATCTTCTCACACCCCATTACGAAAACCCAACGAGTACAAACCACATGGGAGAAAGTATTTTGCATTTCATGACGAGATACGAACCCGGCCCAGCAAGAAAAGAGGTTTCTGTCGAAAGTCTCTCACGCTGCATCGAGCAAGGAGTCAGCTTGTACTTGCGAGACGCTACCGGAATAACCCCCGCGCATTGGATCCTAGTCAGCCAGTCTGCATGCTACTTGCGGTCATTATTGAATAGGGATTATCGATTCCTACGACTGGAGGAGATAGTTCCGTGGCCTGAGATGTGTTTTGCCAATGGAACTTACAAATTGATGGCAATATCGAAAAACTTGCGCCTCATTCGGCCATTCCTGAGCAAGCATGAGCTCCATCAACTTTGCGGCGTTGCAGACAGTGGAAACCACAGTCTGCTGTGCCGAGCGGCGGGTTGGGGTTTGGTCGAAGCGATCGAGAACTTTCTTGCACTCGGAGTCGACATGATCGAACACGAATGCAGCGATCACGGCACGCCATTGACTGCTGCAGTCTCTAACCGCCAAGTCCAGGCAGTCAAGTGTCTTGTCCGCAACGGTGCAACGATACCCGACAACCTCTGCCATCCAACGGACTCCAGAGCCAGCATGGCAAGCCCAGATATTTTAATTCGACAATGGCTGTTCGTTGGCCGATACCTGGAGCAGAAACGGATCTCAAATGGCACGACAGAAGCAGCGGACAAGATTGAGAGCTGGGCTGGCGTTTGCTCTGTTGAAGTGGCGTTGAAGTGGGAGTGGAAGAGACGCCGGGGAGAGAGTACATGGGAGTATGCTTGCAGACTGCAAGGGATTATCAAGGATCTGAGAGGTAAGGTTATCAAGTGTGCGTGGGAGATTGACAGCAAAAGTGGCGGCAGCGATGATGGTGGCGAGGATGGCAGCGACTTTGACAGCGATGATGAATAGTCTACCTACCTTCTTACTGGCATCTGGGGCTGGACTTGGGGCTTGTGACAATAACACGGGGGACTACAATTTCTTATTGATTTATTACAATTTCCTACCTCAATACAATCCCATAATGTTATAACTGACAAGTAGTTGCTTGAGCCCTGATATGATAGGCAACTCTTCTACTTAATTTGGATGACTTTCTACTAATGCGGCTAAAATGACCTCCTTCTAGCGTCAGATAGACACGTTGGATAGTTATGTAAGTAGATATGACAGGGTAAGAACATAACTATTTGGGAATTGTGCGCACATTATGTCTGCGGTGCTCAGTAATTTTCTCCGGTGTAACCTTTCTCCAAGCTTTGTTCATGCAAGAACAAAAGATGAGTTGGGGTATGTATACCCTTGGCAAAGTTCAGTAATCCTGAACCGTGATGCTTGGATCTTCTCTATTGTCACCCACCTGAGATAATGTGAATCCGATCGGATTCCGTTCAAAGATAACACGGCTCGCTCAGCCGCACTTTACGCATGGTAGCGACCATCTTTCCTTGAATAGCTCTAGCGTTTTGTTGTTCCAGGGCACGCTGATGTCACTCCGCTTCTTCACCAATAGCTTTTGCAGTCCATGAGATTGAGCGGTGGGATACACCTTGTTTAGTTAGCTCCTCCGCCACACATGCAATTCAGCTTGCTCAAAGACTTGGAATGACGGCATTCGACTCAGCCTCATGTCCGAATTATCTGCAGCTTGCACTGAAGCCAAGTTGCGAAATGCTGATTGTGGTCCTCTTTGACTCAAAAATGAGTTCATAGCGTCGATCCTTCTCTTTCCGTTCTGTCCTGCCCTCATGATCCACTACTACAACTCGGAAGGGCAGAATGTTACATATGTCTCTGAGCTATCCTGTCATTATACTGCCTTATTCTCCTGCTAAGCTTACCTGTTAGTCTGCATTCTTCCTTCACGTTCAAACATCAATTGCAAGAATCCCCAACATATCAAATCCATCATGGCTATGACATACCAACAACCACAGAACTACGCTCTGCCACCCGGTCCTCAAGGACACGCTATGCATGGCTTTCCCCAGGGTCAAGCCATGCATTGTCCGCCACAAAGCCAAATGCAAGGTCAAATGCATGGTGCTGCTCGATTCAAAATCTCAAAGCCTTCTTTCCACAGCCGTTATGAGTGCAAGCCCGACAACGCACCTGACGGTCCCTCGGCCTACAGTCTCGAAATATCAAAGAACCCCAAAAAGCATCCAGACTTGGCTCTGACTGCGGGAGGAGCTTCGGTCGCGGCGTGCTACTTTCCGGAAGCGAGCCGCTACTACAACAGCGACAGCAAGATGTTCCGCATCGGTCTCGGCGATCCTGCCAATGTGCAATGGACCGAGATGTCATATGGAGGCAAGGACAAGCATGGCTGGTCATTTTCATTGAACCTCCCAAACACGGGGCAGCCGGTTCCGTTGACGTGGTTGAAAGACAACAGCGTGGCCGTGGATGGAATGTCGGCTTCACGTCTAAGCAACAACAACTTCAAACTCCAGGACCCCACTGGCCAGATTATGGCGGTATTTACAAGCCACACCATGAGTCTACGGCCTAGTTCAGTGGGCACACTGCAGATTAACATGGATCTGGGCCCGATGTTTGAGTACGCTGTCATCACGACTTTAGTTTCCATTTACGACTTCCAGAAACGTGAGGAGGAAAAGAGGTCCAGTTCCAGCAGCGCTGGTGGTGCTGCCGCCGCCGCTAGTGGTTAAGATAAACATGCAATATTGGTACAGCAACTCATACTAGGACGAGAGACTTCGTGTAAATTCAGTAATAGTTATTAAATCCTGATAGATTCAGGTATCGAAGGCTCGGTCAAAGTTAGGCAACAAATAGCGAATCTTGCGTCTCGGTGTTGTTTGAGTCTGTTTCTCATGTACCGCGCCATTCCTGCAACTCCTCTACCATGACAGTCGGTTGATGTATTCATCCTCAACACGCCAACTCCTCTTGCGGGGTGAATCAGTGAATGGATGCCCTGAGATGATGTGATTCTACCTTGCATCATTAACGTCGAGTTACCGTATCGAGTCAATAGACTACACGAGAGCCTTTGTTACGAAGTAGCGAATCAAGAGCTCTACAGTCAAGGCTTGCAAGGGTAGGTGTAGTGGCCCCACCGACTTGAGTCAATGTGCTGAGTCGATGCGGCACAATTGCCTCTTTCAGAATCGACATTGATGATGACAATAACATTGCGGCAAATTTACCAGTTATGACCGTAGCGCAACTTGCTAGAAACGGCTGATCTAACTTCAATAGCAGTCATTATCTCTACAAACACAGAGAGGTGTGGGAATCAACCAATGAAAAGGGAAATTGGGGTGGCGGCTCGTACCAGAACTCAGGCAAGACATGGTAAGCCCGCCCGGACCGTGGTGTTACCAATGGATCCCGGAGGCTTTGGCTAGCCTCAACGATCAGATGCATTCAGCCCATCTCATGATTATCGTGGCCGGGTTGGACAAACTGCGTGATGACGAGGCACTACCTACTACATTGACAACCCTGGTACTGCATCTGACGAGATAGTAGGATAGCGAAGCTTTTATGCAATATAAACTCTAAAATGTCTGACTTCGAAACCAGATCTCGAAGCCTTGTTTCTCTCCCCTCCTCTTGGCGAGAATTACATCCCGAAAAGAAGCAACCGGGCCCGAGTGGCTTCAGCTATTTCTTGACCTTAAAGGCGCTTCAAGGTTCTTTTACTCATACTCGGAACACCTTCTTTCAAGAGCCATCACATCAAAAGAAGCAAATCATTGTTCTCAGCCATGCTCAGAAACCTTGTTTATAAGCGAGGCGGCATTGCATCATGCACGCCGCTCAGAACAAAAGCTCCAACTGAGGCTCGGTTGTCTTCAACGGCCTCCAACGCCCAACCACCCAAGACAAAGTTCTACATGCCGCCAGAATGGGCCAAGCACTCTCAAACCATTACCGTGTGGCCTGATTTTGCCTCCATTCCGGACGAAGCCATTCTGCGCGACGCACGTTCAGAAATCTCTGCCATTTCAAATGCCATTGCGCGCTTCGAACCCGTCACCATGTACACCAAGCCCCAAAACGTGGACAAAGCCAGAGACACAGTATCCGAAAATGTCACGGTTCATCCGCTGGAGGCGAGTCAGCTCTGGGTTCGCGACACGGGACCCATCATCGTCAAGAACCTCTTTGATGATTCCCGAGCGGGCCTCAGTCTAAGCTTCAACTACTGGGGCGACAAGCTTGAGAGCCAAGGTGATGAAGAAGTTGCATCGGGTATCTTGAACGACATGGGCGTTGATGTTTTCACTGCTGGCTTCCGTGCTGAAGGAGGCGGGTTCGAAGTTGACGGCCAAGGAACGCTTCTCGCCACCGAAAGTGCCATTATCAACCCGAATCGAAATCCCGGCATGTCAAAGAGTGACATTGAGGCGCAGTTCAAGGAGTATCTTGGCATCGACAAGACAATCTGGCTTCGTGGAGTCAAGGGCTACGAGATGACCGACTACCACATTGACGCGTTGGCCAGATTCATCTCGCCTGGCAAGGTGTTATTGGGCCGCATGCCAGAAACTGCTGACAAGGTCCTTGTGGAAGCGTACCAGGAAGCAAGGGAAACGCTGGAAGGCGCAACAGACGCCTTTGGAAATCGGATCGAAATCATCGAGGTTGCCGAACCTCATCCTAAAGACCTGCGTGGCGAGCACTTTTTCGAAACTGTTGCTTCTTATGCCAATTATCTTTTGGTAAATGGCGGCATCATCATTCCTCGCTTTGGTGTTGGACAGGCAGATGATGATGCGCTGGAGCTGTTCAAGAAATGTTTCCCGGACCGCGAGGTTGTCCAGGTTGATATCAACACGGTTCCAAAGCTGGGCGGGGGTATTCACTGCTCAACACAGCAGGTTCCGTTGATATAAGTACTAGGAAATTTGGAATAATCAGATAATACGTCTCATCTCGGCTCAACCTCAAATGTCACCCAGAGATCTAATACATATATTCTCTAGTAACTGCATTACACGGCCCTCCCTTTTACGTCAACCCGCTGCTTCAAGTATTTCTTTCATCTCTAGCCGTATCAAACTATAGTAATCACTTGATCTGCCTTGGACCACTCAATACAAGCCCATGCACCCGTAGGCGGCCCCTCACCCTTCCTAGGTGCCCTCAAGTCATCTAGTCTCTGCCGTTCATCTCCATGCTCCATAGATATCCCAACCCTCCTAAACACATGGGAATTAGCAGCTTGATCAACAGACTGCAGCAGCAGACGAATCACGCTCGGCGGCCGCCCTCCCACATCAGACCACATCGACCGGCCATGCCATTCGTACAAAGGCCCTTTTTCAAAGGCAACCAGATCGAAGGCGTAGCAGTGCTCGGTCACGTCAGCCTGACGGTCAAGGGCATCAATGGCAGCAAACGGCCTCTTTGCGTCTTCATCAGAGGATGGTGTAATCTTTTTCCAGTGCAAGGTACCTCTGAGAGTCACTGATCCCGAGACATGGCTCTGTGCTTGGTTTGCTTCAACGTCAACTGATACGACGGTTGCCATTGGGACTGGCTCATGAAACGCTTCACGGTTGAGGTAATTAAAGTCCACCTGTCCCCCAACAGAAGCCCAAGACCATGAAGGTGCTCTGGGTTCTTGATTGTCCTTTTCTTGTGACTTCCAGCAGAGGCTCTCGAGCAGTTTAGTGCCCTTCCAAAGTCCACCTATAAACTCGCCCTCGACCGTCTTCTCTAAAGATTTGGCAAGGGCGAGGACTGCAGGAATGCGGTCTGAAGACTTGGATAGACTCCTTGAGGTAAACTCTTTGATGAGGGCCTGCCAGATGGCATGAGGGCTCTCTGGAAGTTCATTCTCCTTTGCTGGTGAAGGGAGTCCTTTGACAGTGCATTTCAGATGAGCTCTGCGGTTCACCTCAAAGGTTGCAAACTCGCCTCCAAGTCTTGACATTATGGAAGTGCTTGGATCCGCATCAATGCTCATGGAGCAGAGACATTCCCAGTAAAGGTAGCTAGGTCCAAAGTAGAGAACTCGTGTGCTCAGGAGCTGCTCCTGCAGCGTCCATCCACGGGAGCTTATAGGTCCATCCACTGTAACTCTTCCCGGCAGTGAGAACCCTCCCGGAGCAGACACTTTTGACAAAGTCCAGAATGGAAACAGAGCCTGCTGATGAACGACTCCTTGTTTCCACTCTGGCCGCTGTGTTTTCGGTAGCCAATAGTCCAGGGGCACAGGCTGGGCGACTCTCAGCATACGAGGTTGAAACATGTTGTCATGACAGTCTTTTGCTACAATGCTCGAGATTGTCAAGTCGGCGTTGGAGTAAACGTCGCTCATTTTGGACGCCTCTTTATCCCAGTCTTGATCATCATCCTGGATGATGCACAGAGCGTCGATCCATAGATATTGGTACCTGAGAGATCTAGCCGTTTGGATAGCTTCCTGTATAAAGGTTGGGAGGGTATCCATTGGAATGGCTTGCAGGTACTGCGAGAAGTTTGCTTTTGTAGTGATGGTGTTGGTAGCACCCAGGTCACCCCAGCAGTATGAAAGTGCGCAGTATGGGCCTTCCATGGCTTTTCCTTCTACAAGGTAAGGGTCGCAGCCTTCTTCTGTCAAGTTCAACACTCGGATCGGAAGAGTCTTGTTCGAGTCCCCGCGTTGGTAGGACTGCTGGCATAGAGAATGCCCAGGCGCGTTCCTACACTGGTGAAGCCATTCTCGGGCAACGTTGATTGCTTGCGGTGAACCCGTAGTCGTATCTTCCCCGGAGATCTCATTATAGTCAAAGACGAGCCTCTCGGAAAGTGAGTCACCGCCTAGGGATCCCCCGAGCCCCCTCTTTGGGTCCCAAACAAGGAGAACAGTCTCCATCCACAGGTCGCAGAGCGTAAAGTAGATGTGCGACGCATCGGATGATTCTCCAGACAAGCCCAGCCTTTTCATTTCGTCCGATATCTCTTGCGACGTTTCTTTCTCAGCATTGTCGAGGACATCTGCAGCGAGGCCGCAGAGCCGACAGCTCCGGGCGCATTCGTTGAGAGCGTCGCGGCTCTCGTGAATCTGAAATGGGGGGCTAGATATGGCTTCTTTGGCGCGGGAACGCCAGCCTGACACGTGAGACTGGAAAGACAAGCACCGGTTACACAGGGTTTCTCGCTTCGTCGGCCTTGTGATGCCAGCGGCCTCGTATAGAGCGTGATACACACTGTCGACAAAGTTCATCCCGCCCTCTTGTGGACTATTCTTCATGGATGATACCACGTGGCTGTACACCCCATACAGCTCCCTGAAAGGTAGGAATCGTCTGCTTGTAGCAACAGCAAGCAGGTCTCTAGCTGCAGCAGGTGTGGCCTTTGTTCCATCTCTCGACTTGTTAGATAGTAAAGGAGATGGCTTCAACCCCGGATCATGAAGTAAGAGGATATCCAAAGCCATCTGATCCTGTGCAAGAATAGCGAGATCCACGATTGACCACTCAAAATATGAAGCAGAAGCCAAGTCAGCACCACTTTCAACCAGCAGACGAAAAATGACGATATTTCCCGAGGCCAGTGCCATATGCCACGGAACCTTGTCTCCTGCCTCATCCTTGCAGAGATCTGCGCCATGTTCGACGAGAAACCTGACAGCTTTCTCATTCTGGCGCTCTATAGCCTCCTGAAGAGCTGTCGTTCCGTTAGAGTTAAGCAAGTTGACATCAGCCCCGTGCTGAACGAGAAGCCAGGCAGACTCAAAGTCAAATAAACGCAGAGAACGTTGAAGAGGTGTGTTCCAGCACTTCCAATCCATCCTATCGTTGGATACCGACTCATCATCACGCACTTCGAAGACCTCGAGCACATCTTCTTCTGACCAGATTGTGTTGGGATCAAAGCCTTTGGACAAGGCGTCTTCAAGGGCGAGAAGCTCGGTATCGTCTCGAGCTTCGGGCCAGTCCTCGTCGGGCAGATACCCGCCTGACTCTAGTTTTGGTGGATACTCGAAGGATTTGTTGCTGACGCCAAGGTTAGATTATGACAATGTTGTCAGATCGAGTGTTGTTTGTTAATCACCTCGTTGGCACAGGCTGAGCATCTTCTGAGGGGCCATTATCGTCAGCCATGTTGGATCCTAGCTGTGAAGGTGGAAGGAAGAAGGAGTACTGTAAAAATAAGCCCTAGTCTATCATCAGGGGCAGTGCTATTTATCTATAATACTCGCTTACAATGCACATCTATCTACTATGAGGTGAACACGTCACCATGCATGAAATAACGCAAAAACCGCCAAGCCTATTACTCCGCCTGTAAACATGTCCCTGCTCCGTGAAGCGCCAGAGTCATCATCTTCCTCTGGCTTGCTTGTCGACGCCTCCTTGTCTGCTTCTTTTCCATCTCCTTCTTTGAATATCTGCGCTGTCGAAGAGGACGATGCCTCTTCGGTTGTTGTATATGAAGAGTCGGAGGACTCTGTTTTGGAAGTTTCGGCCTCGGTTTCTGTGCTTTTAGGGGGCTTGGTTGATGTCGTCTTGACCATGGTTGTCTTTGTTGAGGTCGAAGTCGTGGTGACTGAAGGGGCGTTCTTGATGAAAGGATCAAGGATACACTGCTTCATCAACTTGTTGTCCTCGTATCCATCGCCAGACTTAATTGGTGTCAGAGTCAGGACGTAGTCGTATTTGAAACTGCCAGCTCCCCAGCCAACGAAGCCGATGTAGACGTCAGAGTTCTTTGCGATGAACTCGTTCTGGGCGCAGAACTTTTCCATACACTATACCAGTTAGCTTGGGATAACAGATTCAGATAAAGGTGCTTACCGAAGGATCCATAGACGCTCCAGACTCTGAAATGATGGCCACGCGCTTGTTCTCCCTCAACCAATCCGCCATGGCCTTGAAGGCCTCAACGTTGTCGGTCGTGCACTCCTCAAACGATCCAGAATTGTTGATATCCAGATACTTGTGAAGATCCAGAATCAACCCATCCTTGCTGCCATCAGGATTCTTGATAGCAGCCAAAGCATCCGCGCTCCCCGTCGTAATAAACGTCTCGACATTCGTAAAGTTTGTTCCAGGCAGCAGAATGATCTGTGACTTTGCCCCAGCCTTTCGGATACTCGTAACAGCCGCCTGACAACTCTTTGCCCAGAGATTAACATCCAGATCGTGAGGTTCGTTCATCAGCCCGAACATGACCTTTTCCTCCTTGGCGTACTTTTCGGCGAGTTGACTCCAGAGATCGGCAAAGGCTTCGTCTGAGGGACCGCCCTGGCCGATGATTCCACCATCGTAGCGTGCAAAGTTGTGCACGTCAATCATGCAGTAGGCGCCAGTGTCGAGACATATTTGCATGAGTTGATCGTATTGTCCGAATTTTTCTTCGTCTAGCTTGCCGCCTACTTGTTCGTTGAGGAGGAACTGCCATGTTGTTGCTGAGGCATGTTAATAACAGGAGCGAGTCAACAGTTTGAGATAACTTACGAAGACGGAAAGTGTTGAGGCCACTGTCTTTAACAAAATGTTTCATCTGTCCTTCGCCATCTCCATGTGTATGAGAAGCGAGAGGGAACTGTGCTGTGTCAAGAGGACAGCTGCCCTACTGCACGTCAGTCACAAGTTCATGCAGCTAAGCAAAGCACCTACATCGATATCACAGCCAAAGTCAATACCGGGGATAGCAACACCCTGTCAAGCAGTTAGTGGGAGACTCAAAATCAAGGCAGCTCTGCACATACGATATACTTTACTTTGGCCCACGCGTCAGAGAGCAGAGCCAGGCCTGCCAGCACGTGAGAGGTTGCACGCATTATTGTAAGATCCGGCCGAGCCGGTGCTGATTAGGGGGAATTAAACGAGATGAGCGAGTGGTTTAAGCTGTACACTTGGAAGCACAGCAAACATATGGTAAAGATGTGTTACGTCTAGGAAAATGATAGACAGGAATATTCAAGAGACAGAAAAACGAATGATCAAAGAACAACCGTCAGCGGAGGGGTCGGGGAATTATTGTCAATCTGACCGTGTCGGCCGCTGAGGAGGGGGGACCCCTATTCAAGCCATCCGCCGGTTCGCGTCTGACAGGACCCAGGAACAAGGGTTAGCGGCTGCTTTTTGAAGATCTCGCTCGTGTTCCATTGGGCGCGTGGCTACGGGTTCGTATTCCCAAATAAGTACTGTCCACTCGAGTGTCAGCGCCAAGAAGACGTTCCCACCGAGCAACCGGCCATAAGAAGTGTCTTGCATGATGAGACATGTCGAAAACGGTCGCAGGGATCACGGATCCGCTGCTGCCCGTTCCTTGAGAGGAAGGACCTCGACGTGATCCCCTACAAAGTCCCCGGTAACCCCGGCGATGAGACTCGCCCGGTGGAGTCGGTGTCACCATCACTCAGGGCTCATGATTCGTGAATTCTAGAACCCGCCAGGGCTGACCCCGTGGCTTGAACTCAGGGTCCGGATTTGGCGTCATCTGGCTACACGAGGGGCACATGGCTGTATCCCTGCCAACGAACGGGCCTTACATCATAGGTGGGTTACTTATTAGGCCGAGGTTTCACGATTATACGATGAGGGTCTTGGTTTGTCAAGATTATACGAAAACACGACGTTTCTTTTTAATGTCTAGGTCAGCTGGTTCAATTGAGAGGCAAGACATTGATGGTGAGCACCCGATCACCGACCTCCACTGGGCAAAGAGTGAACAAAGGCGCCATCGAGGCAATTATCATTAGCTTCTGTTCACGTCACATTTGGTTGATCACCATTTCCCATTTCCTTGCTTAAATGATCTG
Organism: Fusarium keratoplasticum; assembly: GCF_025433545.1. NCBI lineage: Eukaryota > Fungi > Ascomycota > Sordariomycetes > Hypocreales > Nectriaceae > Fusarium > Fusarium keratoplasticum. The sequence continues at coordinate 4,220,892 of NC_070530.1, read as the reverse complement.
CCACCCGCACATTCAGAGGAGCAGTCGCATACCTCGATAATATCCCGAGAATCATCGACATGGTGCACGGCATTTCGTCAATCTCATCAGAGGAGCCAATCCCCTCCTCTATGTAGATCTCATCCAGCCCTTGTTTGAGGTACTCGGCACCAAGCTCAGATGGCGTTCTCCCGTGGGCATCCATCAGGCTTCGATCGGCGCCAAAGTCAAGCAGCGCAACCAAATTTCTGAGATCCAAACTCCAGGGGGCTTGGTCGGGATGTGCAGCGGCAGTGACCAAGGCATGGAGCGGTGTGCGGCCGTGGCTATCTCGGGCATTGATACCGAGGTGTGACTCCTTTAACACCAGATGCAAGCGCTCGTGAGTCGCTGATAGCCAAAAGTTGCGATGAAGGACCGTCTCTCCTTCTTCATTACGTTTGCTGAAGTCCAATCCAGCAGTGATGCATTGCTCGAGCATGATGAACGCAGGCGAATAAGATCGGTGGAAAAGAGTGTTCCCATCTTCGTCTGCTGCATTAATGTCGACGCCCAGGTTCAAAGAAAGAGAGTCCAAAGCTTGGTTGATCCTAGACCTCTCTCGCAGGTAGAAAGCAGATTCGAGGATCTTGATGCGCGGCGTCGTCTTGGCTCCAAGGTTCTTAACGAGAAAACTGGCCAGACTCAGATGCTGGCATCGAACGGCCACCAGCAACGGCGTGAAGCCATCCTTGTCCTTGGTCTCGACGTCATAGTGCCACTTTTCTACCAGTTCTCGACAAATGTCTTGATGCCCTCCTCTGGCAGCTGTATGGAGAAGGGTTTCCCGACCACGGTGAGAAATCGAGGATTTGGCATCTGTCTCGAGGATTTCTCGACTTGTTCTCGACGCTGCCAGAAGAAGAAACACGGCGTACGGTCCAAGGAACGCAGCGCTATCAAGAGCCGTCTTGCCGCGGACATTCTTGATAGACACATCTGCTCCATATTTCAGCAGCAGGTGAACCATTTTATCCTGTCCTTGCTTCACCATGAGGTGGAGTGGTGTTTCTTGGTCGTGACCCCATACTCGGTTCACCTCTCTTGCTCGAAGCAGCCCCAGCAGTGTGTTCCTTTTCAGAAGAGCATACTCGAGTAGGTGATAAAGGCCAGTGATGCAAGCCATGTGAAGTAGAGGGACATCTGTGGGTGGCTCCTTGCCAGGATACTCAAGATGATACCAAGCCCACCACCTATCTCTCGCCTCTGAAGACTTACGAAAGAAGTCTTTGTGCTCATCCAGGACAGACACAAAGTCGGCACCCATCTCTCGCATGTGATAGTTCCAGTTGAAAACCGCGTAGGGTAAAAGAGGCAAGTCCTTTACGGCGTCGAACAGTGGGCTGAACGAACGGTCCATCGCGAGGAGAGATACCAAGCGATTAGTGATTTGGGCGTGTGTCTTCTTCGGGTCCATGGGACCGTTCAGGGCTGCAAGTCCAGAGGAATGGCTCCTGAGAAAGTCCTTGGCGCTCTGGTGCACAAAGCTAACGTATAGAGAAGTGCCTGATTCTTCCGAGTTTAGTTCTGTCATCCGTGTGTTCACCGGGATAAGAGGTGGAAGCCGGTTGACTCGATAGTCCACGCCATTCGGTGGCCTTCCAGTCGACACCTGAAGTAGATGTCCACAGGACTGGATATAATCCAGACAGACTTGTTCCTTGGTTAGATACGAAGTAGGCTCTATCTGTATCGCCTCACAAAGTTCGACAACTGTCAACGGACGTGACGCAAACAGCAGCCAAGTCAACATGTTGGCTACTGTCGTCTTGCTCTCCGGATGGATCTTTGACAGGATCCGTTCGTATACCTCGGGAAGATCACGGGGGAGTTGCGTAAGAGCATGTTCAATCTCCTTCACGGTTTTGTGCTCCAGATCGCGCACCATGAAACTGACCCAGAGAAAGGTGCCTCCTGCGCGTCTTCGAAAGGTATATTCGATGTATTGGTAAAGAGGCAAGCCTTCGATTCCTTTCATCCTGGCTAGGTGGGAGATTTGGTCTGAGATGTATAGTTGGATGTCGTCTTCAAGTAGACCAAGAGTGATATGGGGGAATGCAGAGAGTGTGGCAGGCAAGCATTCAGGCTGCTCTCTACTCGTAACGATGACTTTCAAGCTGTGAATCTGAGCGGATTTTTCTTCTGGTTCGAACAAGCTTTGGACCTTGAATAAGAGTGATGATAGCGACGGTTCATCACATTCGTCAAGAGCATCGAGGACACAACAAACTTCATGATCTCTCAGAGCCTCCAGCATGTCTTCAAAGATCCGCCAGAGGGTCTCGAAAGAATTGTCCTGGAACAAGTTGGCCCCTTGGATCTTCCACGTAGGCGTAATGCGAGAGATGAGCTGGTTGTGCTTAAAGATCAGCTGGATGATGAGCCCGCGGAGAATATTGACGGCCGTATTTCGAGACGCGACCTTGTTGTCACAAAAGAACCAGATAACGGTAGCATCAGGCTTCGATGACTGGAGGAGCTGTGTGAGAAAGATGGAGATGAACGTTTTGCCCTTGCCTGGAGGGCCAGATATCCACAGGAGACCAGATTGATCCGTACTCCAGGATCGATACTCTTCCGTCATGGGGATCCATTCGCATGTACCTGGAGTCCGGCGTCCTTTGGCTGTGATGATGCCGTCTCTATCACTCAACGGATCCGTGATGAACAGGTCCTGAAGACACTGGTCTTCGTCTGTGCCGGGGCGAAAGGACCGGCTGAGGTCCTGTATGAGGGACTCGACCCGGGCGAACTTGTCATGGCCCTGGTTTCTTTGCAGATATCAGCAATGTATTTACACTTGAAGAGAAATATAGGAGAACTCACATGTTGATGACGGCTATCTGGTCCCCAAGAAGCGCCTTCAATCGCTCAATCTCCTTGAAAAGATTACTGATCTCATCCTCCTTCAAAAACCCGCCTACAACTCTCCAAGATTTATGCCCAAAACCATCATCCTTCTCAAAATCAATCCGCTCAAATATCCTCAACAGCTTCTCACCAACCGCCTTGGCCTGTTCAACAGTCGGCTTCAAGTCCTCCACTTGGAGAGCAGGCGAAGCCTCGACAGCAGCGACAAGTTTCTCAAGGCCCTGAATCTGCTGTCGCCAGGCGTCAATTTCGGCGGGTGCATCTTGGAACTTGTCGTGGATCTGTTTTGAGAAGCGGATAATCTTGACGCTTTGTTCGACAAATTGACCACAAGCGGCTACGATGCCGATGGTCTCGGCCGCCATCTTGGCGCGCTTAGGGTGTCAAAGGTGGGAATCCCCACGGGAAATGATGATGTGAGATGGCCTCAACATTGAGACAGACGCTGCCGGGATCACCTGATCGAGATTGAAAAGATCCAATGAGAGGGCGATGAGGCTTGAGAGCTGGTCAGCCGCAGCGGAGGTCACAGCAGGGCACAGGCTGAGGGCCTACCAGCCTCCATCGCTGCGTGAGAAAGACACGCGTAAGGCAGGCAGGAGGTATTAATTCCGCTCTTAATGTCGAATCCCTACCAGCGCATGGAAACAACATATTCGGCAATCAGCCCGATGTACGTATGCTTGTGGCTGCACGTTCATCTTCGCCCTGATCCTCCAGCCCCCAACAATCGCCAAGGACTTGCCAGGGTGGAGATTGTCTCAAGTTTTCATCAACAAAATTTCCACTCATGGATCCATTTCATCCATCGTCAAAGCTTGGTCTGCAGTGTCGAAAAAACTGATGTTAGAAAAGAACCAATGCTGGCGTCGATCCTGTCCCCCACGCTGCAATCCTCGGGAGCTAGCCGTGAGATCTAAGGTTGACGTGGTTAAGCTTGTCTTGCGTCATCCCACTCACACACAGGCCTCCCAAGGTTAAGTTGACGTTGGATCTCCGCCTCAAAACGGGGGTTGCCAAGAGGTACCTGTCCTGCAGCACGGATAACACGGGTCACACAGCCTGCAGCGTCTGCCTGGCTCTTGTCTCGAGCAAAACGCCTCTATGAGGGTCTCTAATTATAGCGGCTGAAACGATTGGTACCCGCTACACCACGGCTTGGGTTCAACAGAGGGAAAAGCCCCCATGTGAGGTTGCACCCGCCAAGTGGACAGGGGATTCAGGCAATATCTCAGCCCTGTCCCCCCTCGGCTCTCTCAGCCCTGTTTCCCCTCTTCACTCTTGTTTTTTTGACTCCCTCCATGTCGATGTTCCACGTCGGGACGAAACCCTCAAGGGCACCATGTCTCACCGGCGAGACTACGACAGATTGTCTGGTGGCTCGGAGCTGAGCATCCTCCCGAGAAAGGATGACGGAGCTCCTTCGTTTGAGCAGATCAACTTGATCCACGATGCACCAGGACCCTCGGATCGATCGAACCTGAACCCGAACCCTTTTCCGACCTTTCAATATCCCCCGCCGGCCGACCACGAACACAACCCCCGACTACGACGGATACGAACTCCCACGTCGCCTCTCACGCTATGGCATTTGTTTCTCGATGTCCTCTTTGCCGTCCCAGCGCTAGCATTTTTAATTTTCGCATTCCTGGTTTTCGCCAACGAAGGGTGCCCCATCGATCAAGAACCCGCCGTCGCGCTGCGCTCCATCGCCAACTACAGCCCTACAATCTTCCCCATCGTTTTTGCCGCTGCAGCAGTCAACTTCCTCAAGGCTCTGGCAGCATGGAAGCTAGAGCGAGGCATCTCGGTGCTCAGCCTCGAGTTTCTACTCAGCAGCCGGACCGTGTTCAGCACCATCGCGTCGCCCATGGCCCTCAGCGCTGTTAGTGCCCTGACACCGCTTCTTTTCGCGCTATGGGCCCTTTCTCCTCTCGGTGGCCAGGCTGCGCTTCGCGTCACCGGGTCAGCGCCATCATTCGAGCTGAATACATGGAAAGGACGGTACGTCGAGTTCAGAGGAGACCTCCCCTTCCAAGAAGGCCCCGGCAGTGTACCCCATTCACTCCCGGCTGTTATCGCCACCTTTGGCGCAGCTCTGGCAAGCTCCAACGATGTCAAGACTGCGGGCCAGGATTCATTCGGACATGTCAAGATTCCCATGATTGAGAGCGTATCCAATTTTCCCGACGATGATGGCTGGATTGATGTCAGCGACGAGAGTGCTCTGTACTCGTCTCTATCAGGGCTCCCAATTGCGTCCAACGATCCCTTTGGACATCATTCCAACTTTTCCTTCAACCTGACAACGTCGTACATGTATTCCGACTGTAGGCTGAGCCACTTTCCAAGCATGAACATTTCGCTTTGGAAGCAGGCCCTGGATGTTGAGCCCAAGAATGGGCCGTCGACAGAGGCCGACAACAAATATCACAACGGCTTGACCATGGTGATTGAGGTGCTCAAGAAGTACAATGACACTACCGGAACGCCCATGCAGCTCAATTTTACTTCATACACGTTCAACGCGACCACGAGCGCCATCTGCAACCTCACGACTTCATACGTCGAGGCTAGCGTCAAGTGCCACAAATCCGACTGCGGAGCGTTTCGCGTCCGAGAGATGAAGAACGACTACGATGCAGCGAGCACCGTTCTCAACGGTCTAGCGCCCAGCGGTGACATGGAGTTTTACGACGAGCAGTACTGGTCGTACCTGGGTTACTTTATCAACTCGTCCAACATTCTCTGGGACTGGGAACCAGACAAAGAACCCTACTCGTCGCCGATTGAGCTGTACCTCACGCATCCAGACATACCGTACGCGGTGCTACCCAACGACCGCAACTGGCGCGGCGAGGATATCTGGCCGGTCGGAGACAAGGTGTTTTCTGCGCGCTTCTCGCAGCTGCTGAATAGCTTCTGGCTCGCGCAGATCGCGCCGTTTGCGCCCATGGGGAGAGTCAACCTGACAATTGCCGACAGGCTCCAAAAGGAGTTAAAGACGCTCAAGTGGGAAGATGTCAGCGGGACGAGAACTCCAGACGAGCTCGTACTAAAGGCGCAAAAACCATGGCTTGGAACACTGATCGTCGCGTCCTTCGTCATGCTCTCTGTCGCGATCGCGGCAGCGCTATTAAACATCCGACGCAAGGGACCCGACATCCTCGACTACGCGACGAGCATGATAAGAGATAACCCATATGTAAACGTGGAAGGGGTGGGCGAAAAGGGCAATTCGATGGAGGACGGCGCCGACAGAACGAGGCGACTCATGAGTATGAAGGTGTGTCTTGGCGATGTGTGTCCGCAGGAGAGGGAGGGATATATCGCAGTGGCGACTCCAGGGCGAGCGAGGCGTTTGGGAAATCTGGGGCAGGGTAGGGTATTTAGATAGGTTATGCTTAATGTCACGTATTGATGATTGTTCAAGAGGAGTTGAGAGAGCAACTTTGCGAGTCAGCCACATTCAGAGTGACGCGCCCAGGCTGAGTCGCGTTCATTGGTCGCGATTGCACGGAGGGTGGCCTCACACACACTTTGCGACAGGTCCTCCCACATCTCCGGGACCACCCGTATGGTCTCACTGTTCTTAAAAGAGCTTATGTAATTTTCCCGTCAATCTTCATTGTTTGGCATTGTGATTTTTTGAGGCCTTTTTGCAATTTCCCTCCTGCAATACCTCAGGTTCACTATCACAGTCGCTGATGTTGGAAGCAATCTTCTGCTTCAAATTGCCATTCCACCGAACTTGCGCTGTTGAAGGGCCCAAGACGCAGAAAACGCGCCTCTATCACTGGAAAACACTTTCAAGATATCTAATAAGTCATTACCATCACTTAAAAACGAGGTATGTCCCCTCAAAGCTGCCATTTTGTGAAGCATCACCCAAGGTCTAGGGTTGCCGACCCCTCCATCCTGAGGGCACCAGCGCGGGGGCGGGGCGTGGCAGAAAAATTGCGCACGACCCCTCACCGCCTTCCAAATCAAGAGGGTCATTCACGGCCGTCTTATTCAAATAAACCGCTGTTCATATACTTCAGCCCAGTATCGCATGCGACCGTAACAACCGTCTTGCCCGGCCCGAGCTGCTTTGCCAGTTCAAGCGCGGCGACAACATTCAGGCCACTCGAAGTCCCAACCAGTATTCCCTCTTCTTTTGCCAGGCGCCGGCACATTTCGCGCGCCTCAGCCTCTGGAATGCCCTTCGCCTCATCGTAGAGAGTTTCATCCAGCAACGGAGGCACAAACCCGATGCCGATTCCCTCGACGCTGTGGCTCCCGCCGTGGCCCTTGGTAATTACGGGCGCAGACTCTGGTTCGAGAACCACGATGTGCGTCTGTGGATATTTCTCCTTCAAGATCTTTGACACGCCCATGACCATACCGCCGCCTCCGACAGCGCCACAAAAGGCATTGATACCGTCGGGAAATTGCTGAACGAGTTCGTGGCCGAGGGTCTGGTAGCCGACAAGGACATCAGTATTGCTGAACTGATCCACCCAAAAGACACCCTCCTCTTTTGAGAACCCCTTGGCCTTTTCTCTCATGGAAGGAATTAAGTCGGGCGTGATCTTGCCGTTCGCGCTCGCAATCAAGTCAAGGTCAGATCCAAAGGCTGCCATTGTCCGTAGCTTTTCCTTTGCAAACGCATCCGAAGAGATGACACGGAACTTGTATCCCTTGACGGCGCAGACAAGGGCAAGGGATGAGCCAGTGCTGCCACCAGTTGCTTCGACAACAGTCATCCCGGGCTTCAAGATGCCTTGTCGCTCTGCCTCTTCAATGACTGCTCTCGCCATGCGATCCTTGTACGAGCCCGTGGGGTTGAGAAACTCGAGCTTGAGAAACACACGGGCGTGTCCTTCTGGAGTGATACGTTTCAGCTCGACGCATGGTGTATTGCCTATGGCGTCGAGTACATTTGATACGCGAGGTGGAGTAATAGATGTGTTTGCCATGGTCGATGACTTTGCTTGAAACGAGGAGTTAAAGGAGGGTGGTTCGGTTATTGGAGCCGGGCCATTCAAGCCTTTATAACGCATGTTTTGTATCCATTATGACTAACATCTTTTTTTTTTCTCTCTCGAGGCCACCGCGTGGTGCTAAACTGACCGTGCTGAGGTACAACTTGCTGTGATCACAGCATCCTGTTGGACAGAGGGTGAGCCTTTTCGGGGGGACGGGCCTCCCGAGGGTCCGGGTGGGTCTCTTCCCGTGAACCATCTCCGCGGACCGGATGTGGGCTTGACATTTCCCAAGGTGTTACTCTTTATCATGATGTGAGTCGCGTGACACATTGATTATTTCTGACACCTCAAGTCTTGAGATTTGATGAATAGAGGAGCCCTCTGTTTATAAAGTGCTCATGGGTGCATCTTGCAGTCCTCCTCGCTCCACAAGGAGCGGAAGATGGCGTAGACCCAGATCTTGATGCGTGGGCGTGAAGAATAAACAAGAAAGACATGGCCTAGTGCGAGTTTTCCGTAGCCCTTCGAGGTGACGACGATGGCCGCGTTGATGAGGTTTCCCAAGGCTTCAAAAGCAAAACCAATGAGCCACGTGAGCCAGATTCTCTCGGTATCCCAACACCTTTTGTTGGGCTTTCTTATTGTCGAATAGTGCAACAAGAACCACGCAGAGAAAAAACGAAGCGCAGGCGGAGAAAAGGTCCGTGGCGATGAACCAGCCGACTGTGTCTCCGACAGAAGGACACTGGACAGAGTCCAAGTTGGTGGGCGAGATGTTCCACTCGATTGGAATCGGTGGGAGTGTGGCATTGGAGCTTGAAGAGTTGTAGCTACCGGTATTCCGGCCGAGCCATTCCTCGTAGCCTCCAGGGTCTGTACCCGCGGCAGCGGGTTCACCTTGCTCAGATTCCTCCGAACCCTTGCGGTCCTTCGATTTGGGTTTGGATTTGGATTTGGAGGCCTTTGCCTTGGGTGGTTTAACCTTGACTTTGACTCCCATGTTGAAAGTGGAAAAGATGAAAGTTGGCTCTGTATTGCTGTTGCAAGAAAGCAGTGATTCTACGCCGCGATGAAGTGTCGGGGGGTAGTCTTGACCCGACCTTATTAAAGGGAATTATTGATCACGCAGCCATGAACTGCACAAAGGGCTGAGAAATTAGGCTCTGCCATAGGATATTCGTTCTAGACCTCGTTTCTCCTGTAAACAACGACTGGTGGCATTGCTTATCGCACCACGAACAAAGATTTAATGGGCGCGCCCTCGAGTCGCCGCTACGTTGTGAAGCGAGCTGGATCGCACTAACTCGTAATCGTTGATCGATGGCAGCCTAGGAACAAAGAACTTCCGAGGTAAAACGGTCCAACGAGGAAAACTTGGCCTATTGTCTTTGAGCACCAATACTGTTGGACGCCTCGATGCAACGGTCCAGCCTGAGTAGCAACCCACTGATGGGGGAAGAGGGGGGGAGGGGGGCAAGGGTAGAGGATCAAAATCCTGGAAGGGGAGCTAAAAGAGAGATTTCGAGAGCTCAAAGAACTCAAAGGTTGATTCCTCCCTGCATAGCATATGCTATCCGAGGACTGGGCTGATCCTTTTTTGCTCGCATGTGATGATGTGGCGCTCGAGGGCGTTCACCGATTCTGTGCAGTATGTAAATTTTCTTTATTCTGACGATTCTAGCTATGCTAGAAACTCATCACAATGTATCGGGCATGTGAAGCTAGAAGAGCCGGGGAGGAGTAGGCTCAATCAAAGGGGCACAGCCAAACAGTAGTGGCACTGCAAATAGGAATGAAAAGTCAAAGTGCTTGGTGGTCACACATCTGCTAACTAATTGCGAACCTAGTAAACATGAATCTCAGTCCCCGTGTTGAAATGAAAAGACGCTAGCCTCCGATTGCAGCGACAGCAATAATGCTCGACATTCTTGAACGCCTTGGACATGTACACAACAGGGCCCCCAACAATAGTGCACATAAACATAAAAGCAGCCATTACACTTGATAAAAGTCAGTAAATATTTAAGGAGAGAAAATGGGGTGCACTTACTGTGTGCCGCTGCAAATCTTGCGCTCAACTCGTGTGATGGAGAGTTCTCGACAGGCTGGACAAAGGACGGCTCGGGGCCATTGCTTGAGCTTTCTCAAAGGGACGATGTTGGAGGGTGAGATGCCCTCGAATGCTGTTAAGCCATTGTCTTGCGATTGACTCGGGGCAAAGAGATCGATCTTGTTGTCCTGGTAGGACGGATCATCGTGGAACATGGTGTGGAATTTCGACTGGGTAGTGGTCGCCATGGTGAACTTGTTCTGGGTTGATGAACTTCCATATTGGACAATCGACCGGGACTTGATTCTTAAATAGCGAAAGCCGAAGAGGGAAATTTGGTGCCGTATTTCGCGATCGTCCGGGGAATATGGGTGCCTGGAGCTGCGACGCTGGGCGTTGCCCGTATTTCGCATTCGAAGCGGCCAGCCAATGAGACACCACGACACTTCAGCCACTGATGTAGGAGTCGCCCAGATTGCAACGGCAATAGACTCTTGGCAGAACCGGCTGCGGGGAAGTCATTGGACGAGTTCTCTGATCGCTCTTAGCTGGGAGAGGCTGAAGACTCGCTCGGGAAGCAGCTGCTCAACGTTGACTCGGCCCAGAGCTTGATCCCGCTCCATCGACATCAGCAGACTCCGTTACAACAGGGTCTGCTTGGTGTTTCCCTGATGCACTGGGCATACGGGATGGACCGCGGGGAACGAGCGGGCGTATAAACTCGGCGAACGCCCCCGCAAGACCATCATGCCAAGGACCAGCTGTCTGCTCCGTGAGGTCATTGGCATATGCCGTCGAATGCGAATACCACATGACCATCTTGTACTTGTCACGGCCGGTTCTCTGCTTGATCGTTCCACTGCCCTTTCAGTTAGTAATGTCTTATGCTCATGAACATGGGCACTCGCCTAAAGATCGTATCCTCCGAGAGACAACTCCAAAACTCGGGAGTGGATGGCAGAACCCTTCGCGAGGACATAGTCCTAGCTTCCCAATTCCTCTGTGACCGGGCCGTGTCACTCGTCGCTGCACAAGTCGACGTCAACTTCCAGTCCCAGCCGCGCTCTGGGTACGAGTCAAGCTCCATGTGGAAGTCATAATCCGACACGACAACATCTCGCCACTGAATCCCACCCATACGGAGCTGACGTGGTAGGTCGTGGAGGTAGATACGCATAGTCACGGACCAATCGGAACATCGAATGTGCTCGGGGTATGCATATGCGTAGAGTTCGACCTCCCATCCCCAGTTGCGAGTCCAGTTCTGCTCAGTGTTGAGAGTGTATTCAATGTCGCCTGGTCTCAACGGTATTCCGCCCGCTGCAAATGAAGAAGGCGTCGAAATTTCTATACACAGACGACGTAGCCATTGAACAACATTTTCCTGCGTTGAAGTCACCGGCGTGCTTGAAGTCTCTTGGAAGACTTGCCAAGTGATGACATCGTTCTGCCTTTGGTCGTTGCCCAGCCGCCATGGAGTTTCAGCCGTAGTGGTGCCAAGCATATTGTGCGTCCATTCTCTTATCGGGAGGTACGAGGATTGAAGATGAGGATTGCTCATGAGATATTCCTCGTTTGATTGCTCAGGGCAGTGTCGGTTGTGTGCGATGATGCGAGGGCGTTCCTGGCCAGCGGTGGCTTCCTCGTAGGAA